>NC_052534.1:87320898-87630102 GCF_016699485.2 Gallus gallus | reverse complement strand
GGTAATTGTTGAGTCACGATCTGAACCACTGATTGAGCACCTGAGGAAAGGTCCCAGTCAGCCCTGGGTGCACAGATGAAAGCAATTCACCTGTGTGATTGGGAGGGATGGAGCCTGGCTGCACCTCTCTTAGACCCCATTTAAGGGCTGACTGCCACTGGGGAAGGATCTCTGGCTGGAGATCTCTCCCTTATGGAGTCTTTCCTGAGATCCTAGATCTTTAGAAGTGGGTGAGCACCTTTCCTTTTTGCTTTGTAATGCTATTCTGTCGGTGCTAGTCCCTTTGTTGTTATGCTCCTCTATCACCTTTCCACTGTGTTAATCTTTCCAATTGTAACAGGTGGTATTTCTGATTAGAAGTAGTATAAACATGATTATTTTCTGAATAAATTACTTTTGTGGGTTTCAAATGCAATGTTTTAACTTCTCTTGCCAGTTGCATGTTACTGAATGACTGTTAAAAGCTTCTGTACCTAAGCATACTGTTATCTATGAATTTTTCATCCTCTTACAGGCCTCTGAAAAAATGCAATTGTAATGACAACTGCAAATGCATTACTTTTGCTAATTATTCAAAACTATCAACAGTGGAGCAGTAGTGAAACTGTCAACAGTGAAAACACTTATCCTTTTGGATTTTTTTTCCTTCATTGCTGTAATCACAATGATATTGTATGTAATACTGTATTTATTCCCTTTTTTGCAGGCTAACCTTTACAAATCGACACCTGTGGTAGCTGAGAGTCAGATGGTATGTCTTGCACAGCTGTAAGATGCTGATTTTCAAAATCTCTATTGGCATGAAATCTGAAATAATAATTATTTGCTTTCTTAATCCTTTGAAGGAAGTCACAGACAACACCTTCCCGTAAAGTTGCATTGCTTTTTATGTAACTGCACTGTCTTCTTCCATATCAAAAACAAACCTGTTTTAAGGACCTGTAAATCCTACCATTACTTGCGAATCCATGGACCAAATGACAAAGTTAGGGTCCTGATGAGTCATGACATATACTACAACTATAAGATCTACTGCTCTTTATTGATCAGAAAAAAATGAGAAGTGGATGAGAATTTCCCCATTGCATTTCACCTGATGACATCCTTGGGACTTCCTGAATCAACTTTTTGTTTACTAAGCTTTGATGAATTCTTCTGTTATGATTTTTTTTTCCAATTACTTTTAAAATTTTGTTATTTTTAGGTCTCTACAACATTCTGTAGCATTAAGATTAACTCTTTAATCATGCCCTATGTGAAACAGTACTTCATGTTTTTGTTTTAAAGCTAGTGCTTGATCTCAGTTGCTGTACTGAAATGGAAAATAATTGTTCTTTCTTTACTTTCCAATTATCTTTCATGATTTTCCAGATATTAACCACAACGCTCTATCAGTCACTTCTTTTCTATACTGGAAATTCAAAATGGCTTAACCAGTCTTCGAGAGGTACAGATGTTGTCCATCTGGATAATCCTCGGTGTTCTTCTCTATCTTTTTCAGGCTTTTCTTTTTAGGAGTGGGAGAGCAAAAACATAAGCCACTCTTGTCTAGCTCTGAGTACTACATTTCCTGTTCACATAAAGATGTGATAATGTTCTTTACTGTTATTTCTATTAGTTTCTTAATGATTCCTAGTAATTTATGCAGTTCTTACTTGTACAGGGTAGTGAGACAATGTTTGCTTAGAACTGTATACAATAAATGCAAGATATATTTTCTGAGTGGTGAGGGCTAGTTTCTGAGTTAACTAGTTCATAACTGCGTGTGTAAATTTAGGATGAAGTTTCTTTTTTCTCTTATGAATGTATCAGTGTTGAATTCAGTTAAGTCTCACCAGTCTTTTTGTCATTGAATCGCTCAGTATCATAGTACCTATCTGCACTTCTTTGCACAGAATTTTTCTTTTTATATCTCTGACTGATTCAATATTACTAGTAAACATTGTCACCTTTCAAGCCACCCTCTTGTGGCTGATCTGTATTTATAATTCAAAACCCACATTCCAGAGTACATCTCTGAGGATACCTGTTTGTGATTTCACTCCACTGTAAAATTTATACCTTTATTCTAACCTTTTGCTTCCTATCCTTCTAAGTGGCCCACAGGACATGTTCTCTTCTCAGTAGTTTCATTTCCTAAGTGGCCCTTGGTGAAAGACATTCCTCAAAGCCTTCCAAAATTAACGTGCAGTACCTCTGTACCTCCACTAAACTTTTCACTCCGTGATGGACCTTCATAGATGATGCAGGATGAGTGACTTTTTTTTTTTTTCTTTTGGGTGCATTCTGAATCCTTGAGTCTTGGCTCTGTATAATTAGATAATGGAGCCACAACCATAGCATGGCAGCTCATCACTACAATAAACAGTTGCAGTGTTTTATTACCACTTTTTCAGTGCTGTTGTAGGACGCCCAACATCTTCCTGGGCAATACTCAGCTTTAACTTGCTTATCAGCAAGGTCTATTTTACCACCCCCTACCGAAGGAAGAGTTCAAGCTTTTATTTATGGAGAGATGATTTTGTATCACTTGGTAGGTAGCTAATAAAGCATTTCAAATTCTGGTTGCTGGCTGATGATTTCAGTAGAGTCAGACATAAACATATGACTCAGCACTTGAGTGCACAATGTTGTTTAGCAAATGCTTCCTTTAAAAGCAATTATATAGCATGCTTTTGAAAGAGGGTTCCTGCCTAAGGGGAGTAGCTTTTCCTTGATGATTTCAGGTGCATTTTTCTGGTATTTTTAATTGCGTAGTTACATGGTGCACAGAGGAGTACTGGAAGGCCACATGTCCCTTGCCTATAGAATAATGACCTGATACAACTGTTGTTTCCATTTATTTTTATTTATTTCCATTTATATACGTATTTCTCTTTTTGTGTGGAAAGCTAGAAGTCTTTCATTTTTGCAGACTCTACTTGGAAATCTTGGAGAGGGCAAATGTAAAGTGGATCTTATGGTGAATCCTACAAAGAAATAATCTTGAGCTGTGGATTATAAGTTCACTAAACAAACACTGTATCTTTCACAAAGTTAAGCTTCTTAAACATTTCTTATTAAGTTCTTAATGCACTGCAGCAGTCGTTACTTTGCCTTAAAAAAAAAAAGTCACCTCATAGCTTACTTTATTTCCAGTTGAATATGTTCTTTCACATTTGATGATGATGCTTGTGGAAAGTGAGGAGGTGACATGGCACAGAGCTAAGGGAAGCTGCCCAGGCTTCACTGTTCACAGATATTTTGTGCTCTTCCCCACCTCTGCATCCTCCCACTCAGCCCATAGTGTGGCATTGCAGATTCTTTCCCATGGCAGGGGCACAAGCAGAAGACAAAGATACATTACTTGTCTCCTGCACCATCCACCTCTCACAACCATCCTCTTGCTCTGTTCTTCCAGCAAGAACAGCAAATGTCATTTCAAGGTAATCCATAACTTAGTTTGCATGGTACCCATTGAGCAATCTCAGCTCCCTTATTTTGAGCATAATTTTATAATACTATTAAAAACACTTCAGTTGTATCAGCTTTACATTTTTTTTGCTACACTTATGAATTCACTTTTGCTGTTAAGCTGGTGCTGATGCACTTTCACCTTCCCTCCAGGCCTTCATAGGCTGCTTTTTTCGAAGGCTTGCTGTGTGACTCTAGTGAGCATAAAGTGCCAGCCAAACACCCAGTTAGTGAAGAAAAATGTTTCCTTCCAGATGGCAGGACATGAAACCCACTGCCAGCACAAGCAGTGGGGCAGGAATTTATGCCTGGGATGGTTAATAATGAATAAGGTCACTTTTTTTGTCCTTCTCTCTGTCTAAACATCTGGGCTGTGATGTGTGTAAGCTCATGCTTAATTATGACTGAATTATTCTAGAGATCTTTTTTTTTTCCCCAAATGTACTGCCTAGGTGTATTGCCCTTGACAGCAGGCAGCATGGTGTTCCTAACTGCACAATAACTAAGCTCATAAATAAATTTAATTGTCAATTGAGCTGCTTCTTTGATTTTCTTTGCATCTTTCATTGCTGAGGATGGGGGGGTGTGACAGTACCCGTGTCTCAGTCCCAGCTGGGCAAGTCAAGCTGTCCTTCTGGGCTGCAGCCACAGAAGGAGCTCAGCAGTAGTTGTTTTTATCTACATCAGTAGTGCCAGCCTTCATTTTCCATGGTATAGCCATAACAGAGAAGAATATAATTGAGTTATTTGGAAGTTTAAATTTAATTACAGAGTCCCACAGTACTTCAGTATTTACCAAATCCCAGAGAGAATGCACACATTTTTCTTCCCTCCTTTTTCTTTTTTCCTTACTGAAGAAGTTGTCATTTTAAAAGTATCCTCTTGCTCCTGTTTCAGGTTTATGCCACACTCTATCACGTCAGACTTTAAGAATTCTGCAACTTATAGATATATTAAATTTACAAGTAAATTGCCAATTGTTTTAGTTAGCTGAAAGTTAACTGAGATTTTTTTTTTCCTTGACTAAATAACCTTATTTGTGTGAAATGAAATGTGTCAGCCATCTGTACTGATTAAATTTCCTTAACTTGTATTTTTCCAAGTGAATTTTCAAAGATACTGTGTAAATGCAGTGTAAAATCAGTGGTATTTTTTCCCAGAAGTACTTTCTCCTAAAATGTTGCTACCTGTATGTTAACCACATCACTCATTGCCTTTCCTCGTTTTGCAGTTACCATTCTGTGGAGCCCAGAATAGCAATTGCAATTGGAAAGCAGGAGTGTGGCTGTGCATAAAGTGTGACTTGATGAACTTATCAAGATGCAGCTAGCAAAAACAGCCAGCAAAAACTAGAGACAATAGTTTGGCCCAGCATCTATTTTTATGGCAGCAACAAAACAGATGCCAGTGATGAGCTTGTGTACTTAAAGCAGCTCTTGCTACTTTTGTCTGTAGTCTGTATTAAAAGTAGGTGAGGTAGCATGAAACTTGTATTAGTTTGGTGGTGAAATGTGTTATTTATATAAATACATATATATTTGAATGTAGTTACCATTGCCTCAGTGGAATTGACTTATCTAACAAATATTCCACAAATTATAAAGCATTTTATTTTATTTCCATCCCTCTGCCAAGACAAAACCTGGTGTCATTCGTCCTGTGCTAGTGAAAGGGAGGATTGCACAGCAAAAGGAGGAGCTCTATCAACCCAACCCTTTTAAAAAGTACCTAGAAGAGATCAGTGATCAAGACGTTGAGCAGGTGAGTAACTCTCACTCTGAGGGACTTTGTAGTCTTAGTTATTTTCTGTAAACCCGATGGGGTAGATTTAGATCTTCATTTTTGATGTTCTCTTTTTTTGGTCAAGTGAATTGTAAAGAAAGTGCACAGTGAGGGATTCAGTGAAGGGTGCCTGGCTCCTGGAGGAGCATCTTCAGGCTGGAGGGAGGCACCTACACTTTCTTCAGGAACATCTTTTTGGCAACCTGGAAAACCATCTGTTGAGGAGGTAGCCTTTTAATGATGTTCATAGGGAACACCACATAAAATGAAGAGGAAATTCTGTTCTGGACTACGAAACAAAAGTCTAGATCAGATCTGTAAGAAAGTGCTTACTCCGTCAAGTCCAGATCTGAGCAATCTCTAAAGTGAGACAAGGACAACAAGGACTGAACAAGATTATCTCTTTTCTTCCCAAGGAAAACTATGAGGAATACCAAGTGAGATCCCATGTAATTCTCCAGTGTGTAGGTCTATATTCAGGTCCTTCGGTAGCTTGAGGGAATTGCTCTTCTACTGCACCTGGGGAAGGGCCACTAATGGGCAGCTGGTGGGGAAGCAGAAGTGCTTTCTTCTCCCACAGACCATAAGATCACTTTGCAAAAAACCATCTTGAACTTCCCTAGCTTCTATGAGGCATTACATCAGAGTAAACACAGATAAATGGTTCTGTTGGCCTTTTCTTGTGCATTCATGTTTGTGTGCATTATTGTGAATTAAACCTTAACAGAAAGACATATTCAGATGTTTGTGTAGGAGGTTATTATTAACCTCTCCAATATGCTCTGAATTTTCCATCTGGAAAGTAGCAAAATGAAGTCAGTAGTTCTCTCACCGGACGTGATATGAATAAAATACTATGCCACTGAATTTTTTCTCACTTCTGTTCCTCTCCATTCACCTTAGAGATTTTAGCAGTGACAATCCTCTCTTCTTTCATTTTATTACTGAAATTTTTAAAGATTTCATTTCTGTTCTTTCTATCCCTCTCCTTAACTCTGATGTTTCTCAATTGTACTGCAGCATTATAAACAGGGGAAATCTATGTGTAGAATCAGTAGGTTCTGACAATGTATATGGGTGGTAACAGAAGTTTTCTTGTTCTTCAGGTTTCTATAGAATGTAAAGTATCTCTAAAATATAGAAGTATGTTTTTAAGTACAGGTTGTGTTTGCAGCCAGAATAAGTTTTCAGTGAGAGATAAAACATTCAACATCTATTTTTCATTTGTAGTAAAATATTAGCACTTGTGGTGACTTTGTGATTAAAAACTCATTTTTCTTATTACTTAACAGATAAATTTATGAAAGTAACAAGATTTTAAATATAAAAAAATACTATTAAACTCTTTTTTTTAAACATCACATTACAGCCGCTTATTTTGACTCCAAGCATACAAATATATTACTTATATATCTATCATACTTACATATCAAGACTCTGAACTGCCTAAGGGCAAACCTAATGTTTTCAGAGAAGACACGAAGAATGAAGTCTCGCTGGCCAGGACAAGCTCTCTGACAGTTCACTACCCCTTGGAGAGACAAATCTGTTCTTCCAGCTCGCTCTGCTTCTGACAGAAAGTCTTCCTTTTCACATCCCTCCCCTTGACTGGTCTGTATATTTTCAGAGCTAAATCAACTTTGTAACATGGCAGTAAATTAACACAGCAGAAAACATCAACTCAAACCAAAGAGTGTTTTCTGCTGGCATGGTGAGGTGATGGATTAATTTTTCTGAGTATTTATAAGAAAAGGTCTTTCCAAGGTCAGGAAGGACAAGGGAGTACTGGAAACAAGGCCACCCCTTTTGGGAGCGAGAAGTGATCAGTTCGGCTCCTCTATCTCACGGGACCTTTACCTGCTCACTGTTCCATCCTAGGGGATGGGCACTTCTGCTTGTTTTCTCACATTTGAAGGTAACAGAGGAGACAAACCAACTTGCATTATTTTGGTAAATTGTTTTTGGATACCAGTTACCCTGGCATGGTTGACCTTACTTGAAAGCAGACTTACCATATCTTAGGTCTACAGCTTTTCAGAGCTACTGTACATGTTTGTGGAAATTAGTATTATCTATATGTGAGATTTTGTAAATCTCAAGTTTCTAAGTGTGCACGGTATAAATTAGTTATGGAAATATATTACTGAAGCACTGAGGGTGTAATAAATCCATGAATGTGTGGTTGTTGCAACAAAAGCCAAACATTATTTTATATAAACATATGTAAATATTTCAATAATGAACTAAAATTGTGAACTTTGCTAGATGTAAAAGTTAATTTCATGATGAAAGTTTTGCTTCCTTTATTTAGAAGAATTCATATGCTTTTAAGTACAGATAAGTATTCCCCTATTCTATTCCCTAGGTTAGGATAAGTACGTTTACATGTTGGTGTAAAGTACTTGTGGATTTTTTGAGATCCTTATTGAGACATCTTTGTTGTGAAAAAGATACTACTTAGGTTTTGATTCAGGTGGATACATTGGCTTAACAAAAACTCATTGTGACTGTGTGAGGAAAAAGTATACAATTCTAGTGGTGCTCTAGTATAATAATAATAAAACAGCCAAATCTGGGGAAAACACTGAAGTGCTGAACGTCACAGGACATGGTCATGATTTCAGCTCTTGTCTGTCAGGGTAAGTTTATGGTGCTGATAGAAGATTCTTTTATGAGTGGAGGAGAAAATTGGTGTCACAGGAGGCTGTTTGCAGTCTTCCAGTATTTCTAAAGCTCTCCGGAGTGATTTTTCATTATCTATAAAAGGGCTGTAGCACTGCCTGTAAAACTGGGCTCAGAGAACAGCATAAAACTTGCAGTATTTATCTCCAGCCCATAGGTTTGTTAGCTTATGTGGACATGTAGAAATGTGTACTTGTAGCACAGGAGGCCAACTGTATCCCGTACTGCATCAAAAGTGGTGCGGCCATCCTTACTTGAGTAAGGACTTAGCAAGTATTTATTCCCAAGGGCAGAACTGCTTATCCTATCACTCATTTGTTTTCTTTTCCTTTTTATTTCCCTTTTGGGATTTTTTTTCCAGTCATGCTACGAGCTTCACCTTTTAATATTTCTGTTCTCCCTCTCTGTATGCGTTTTCTTTCCTTTTTTTTTCTTTTTCTTTCAAATACTGTTAATGACAGCTTAGCAGGGTTCTATGTGGTGTCAGCTCTGTTAGCTTCTCGCTTCCGATTTTTCTTAGACCTCTGTGGTACTTCCCCTCCCCGTCTGACCTGCCAATGCGACCCTGAGCACTAGTAGCCATGTGGGTGGCATTGGGTTTGAGACATAATGATGCAGCCAGCTATAAGTGCTGACCTTCCCTGTAAGTGCTTTACCTCCCCATGCTGAACAGTTGTTTTTCTTTTTTTTTTGCGTGACAGAGTAGCTTGTTTGTTTTACACTTCATTTATGAATCTTGCCATGTGGAAAAAGACCATCTCACTTTTAACAAAATACTATTTTTTTTGTCTGACAGCTGTTTTCATGCTGATACTCCATAGTAGTATATATTTATCGTCATTATTAAATTTATTTCCCTTTGTTCTACATATGTTTAATTAAATAGTGCAAATTGAGAGAACAATACTTATGCTCACACTTTTTTTTTTTCCAGGCAATACATTAGCTTCTGCTGGAACTAATTTCTGCCCTTGTCACAAATTTTCTAAGTATTGAACTCAAAGGCACAGCATGGGGAGGAGTTTCTCATCAACACTCAGCCAGCCAAATTCAGGATGAATTGTGTCAAATCCTTGAGGCCTTGGCAGCATGACACTGGTGCCAAAAGCTGGATTTGCTTCTCTGAATCTATCCCAAGTCTTTTAGAAGTCAGTTGTTTTAGAGGTTATTGTCTGTTTTGCATACAAAAAGCACATAAATATTGTTTTCTTTTTAACATAGCTACTGCTAACTTTGGATAACTCTCAGAACTTCAGTGTGTGAGCACCTACTCCACGTGAACTCTTGAATTTCTTTAAAGGTTTAGTAGAAATTTGACAAAAATGCCTGAAGTGTTCCAGATAAAATATAGATAGTACAGGCATATTTTGTATTTTGTTTCTTTTAATCCCAATCTAAAATTTCAGAAAGTTGCCCTATTGTGCTACAATATAATGACCATACAAGATCCTTTTGGGCTCTTTATTTTGTCACTTTAGCTGAGCTGTAGGAGGGTAACAAGCACAACAGGAACATCTACGGCAATTTTAAGTGTGTGTATGTGTATGTCTAAGTATTTGTGAGGACATGCTGATAAAAGTGCTTAGTACAGAGGTCTTGTATTAGCATGAAGATGTGTTGAAATGTAACCAAGGCTTTTTTTCCTCATCCTCTGATCTAAATTTATTTACTTTTCTTTTTTTCATTTTTCCTTTTTTCCTTTTAGAAGACTGCTTTCTTACACCCTCTGTGTCCAACTAAACTGCTCTCTCCAAATAATTTCCCTTTGCATCCTCCTTTCACTTCCTTTACTGACTGTCTAAACACCTGACCTTTCAGCCACTTGCTCTCCATCATACATGATGTTCACGAGAATCCTTATAGCCATTACAGTCACAACTCTGTACAATAAGTTTGGTGTGATTCAAGAGTAGCATCGGCCTTTTATATATTTAAAACTAGACAGAATCCTGCTGTATCACTAGTGTTGACAGGTGACCTGGGAAATCATAGGATGGCCTCGGATATAATCTCAGATGAACGTCTTCATGTCCCTGGAGATAGTACTGCTTTTCCTTCCTTCAGTGAACTTCTGTTGGAGCTTGCTTCCTTCACACTAGCCAGAGCAAGGGACTGAGGGAAGGGAGATTAACGTGAGAGAAAGACAAGTTTTTCCCAGAAGCTATTTCTATCATTCCGACCAACAGTTGTCTCTTGCCAGTGCAGTAGGAATCACATCCTTACTGACACTTCCATAGTCTTTGCAATAGCTGTGAAGGTGTTAGACAAAATCTCGGTAGTCTAGTTCATGTTGGGAGCAGGTCTTGCTAGTGAGATTTATAAGACCGAAAACTAGACCTTATGTCTTAACTGAGTTCTTTCTAAAAAGGAGCTGTAACTAGAACTTTACCTCAAGAAAGCTCCAGTTTGTTATTAGAAAAGCTTCAGTTGTGTAAGCCCCAAGAAGACGTGCTGTTTGAACCTGTCAGTTGCATCCTGTCTATATAGTTTTCACAGAATCATAGACTGATAGAATGATTTGGGTTGAAAGGGACCTTTAATATCATCTGGTTCCAACCCCCCTGCTATAGGCAAGGACACCTCCCTCTAGACCAGGTGGCTCAAAGCCCCATCCAGCCTGGCCTTGAACACTTTCAGGTAGGGGGCATCCACAACCTCTCTGGGCATCTGACAGCAAATTCTCAACTATCAATATTGGGGGAGAGAATTTCACTCTGAAATGTATGGTCCACTTCATTTGGGGTGCCAGAGCTTAAAACACTGATATTAAGTACTGTTTCTTTGGGCTACATTGTGGTTTCCTCATTAGGGGAAGCACCAGAGTTGAATTCACACAGCCAGTTTCAGGCCCATTGGGAGCTAAGACTGCTAGGGAGAGAAGTAGCACCTCCACAGATACTGGCCAATAGTTACGCTCTGAATGAAATGCCTGAAGATGCCTTTCTCTCCCCACTGGTTATAAACAGAATTAAAGTTCATAGACAACATCGACAGAGTCTTGATTTACTTCTTACTGCCCTGTAGAGTTTATAAATTGGGATGAACACAAAATAACAACTACAATAACAATAACAGCAACAAAAAAGGTAAAACAGTCATGCATTCTGAGCAAAATTGACTTTTTCACATTTGCTAGGTTGGGTTTTGTTTCCTGATTTAATTTTTGCTAAGTAGGGCTGACATGTTTATTTGGGCGGTAATGATTTTATGATCAAGCTTTTTTCAACAAGTTTCCTGGTTCACTGCAGGGCATTCATATGAACAAACAAGCAGCATTTCGTAAGATGACTGAATCCATTTTTTTGTAATGAAAATAGGTGTTTTCTAGTGATAATGAATGCTGCCAGAAACTCAGATTTGTATAGGAAGGGAAATTAGAGAGAGAGGGGGAGAGGGAGAGAGAGAGAGAGAAAGAGAGAGAGAGAATATTAGTCAGAGAGTTGACTGAAGATAATTAATTAAGATAGCATAAATGTTTTTTGTTAATATCAAATTAGTCATTTTATCACTGATACTCTTGCTGTATAATTGCTTAGACACGTAAAATGTTTGCAGTTCCCCAGATTTCTCATACTACTGTGCATCCAAAACTCTTGAATGTAGAGGTCATAGGATAGCCCAAGCATTTGTGTTCTACCCATATGGGCAAGACTGTGAGACCTCTTAATCTGTAAGTTTTATCTCAACTAACTTTTGTTATTCCAAGTAAACTTTGTGCTTTTCAAAATGACAAATGCAGCCACATGTCTTTGGTATCAACAGATTCTTCCTATACAATTTAAACACAAGAGCTGTGCCATCTATTTGACTTTTTTCATTTTACTTCATAAATTCTCTTCCATACTCAGATCCTTTGTGTGATATTAGCAAAAGTACATAATAGGGTTCTTCTTCATATAGGTGTAAAGAACTTCTATTTCATATATATATTCTATTATTATAAATCTAATATTCTATTATATATATATCTATTCTGTATATATATATTCTATTTTATATATATAAATATATATCTCTACACACATAGGTTCCGCTAAAAGTAATGCCTCTGATTTATTTGCATGGAAACTACAGCAGATGCAAAGAGCGTTATTACACTACTTGATAGAGCAAATTCTCAACTATAAAATACTATTTTTTTTCAACATAGTTACAGCTGTTGGCTATGCATTCTCACCAGCAGTGAATGAGAGCCTGCATGCTGCTCTCATAAAGATCTGCAGTAGCAGAGGTGACCCGCTGTTGTCACGGGAACATATAACCCACTGCTTCACTGTGCTCGCATCTGATGTTTGGTTTCCATAAACACTGAGCGAGTGAATGTCAATAGCTGACATTTTTTTTCTACATAAAGGAATTCAGTTCCACACCTTCACACGCACTTCCATGTCAGACACCATTTTGTCAGACTGCCCCTCTGTTGCATATCTATCACATATGCCATGTTTCCAAATGGAAATTTCCAAATGGAATATTTTTGGGAAGGTTCAACTTTTACTGCTATATCCTGAACATCCTCCTCTGACATTATTGGCAAACAAAACAAAGTGGGAGGTATTAGTTTTAGGGCAGCTCTGTGTGTGTTTATTTTTATATATATATATTATATAAATGTGTTTATTTTTATATATATATTAGCATATATGAATTATATGCTAATAATTCATATGTTATATGAATGTATATATATATGTATATAAGAATTAGCAAGCATAAGAAAGAAGCAAGCATATATATATATATATAATATATATATGCTAATTCTTATTTGAGTATTGAACTTGGTCTTTCTTTAAGTCTGCAGCCTTAAAGGGTTGAGCAGCAGCATCCATAGCCCAGAAGTCACTGAAGAGTGCTATATTCTGTCAAAGAAAACCTTGGATGATTGCTTATTTTCCCTTGAAATACTCTTGTAACAGTAGCATTTTAATTGGTTATGCCATCAAGGGAGATCACTGGGAGATGAGGCCTTAGTACTGGCCTGCTATGAAGATTCACTCAAATAGTCTGGATATTTGCGCTTCTGATTGACTTCCCATCATCATTCATTTTGTTGTGTAAGTGAAATGGGCTCCAGACTTTGATCGAGAATGCATAAAATGATGACAGTTGCATTTTTCCGTGGGCTACTCTTAATTTACTTAAAGTAGTTAGTCCTGTCTTCCAATCCCTTAAGATATACAAAAATAAATAAATAAAAATAGGTCTTCTGAAACAGCATTGGGGAGAATGAGAAGAATTTTTGAGAAGACTCTCGTTTTTGGGAATTCTCTGGAGAATTGTCACTATAACTTAACATTGAATGTTTCCTGAAAGCTGAAAGATAAAATTGTTAGACCTGTTATGTAAACAGTATAAACAGTTAGAAAATTTATTTCTATTCTGTACTAAACAGGCTCTGTCATTTCTTAGGGTTTTCCCTTTCCACTTATCGCTCTTTGGGGTAAGGGATGTGTGTCTGAACTTACTAGCTGCCTCTCCAGCCATTCACGAAACACTCAATTAAAAAAAAAGAAAGAATTTAAAAAAAGATTGTGTCTAGGTGCATACATGAACATAACTAAAATTTCAACGCAATGGACTGTCCAAGAGACTATTAACGGTGAAGTTGCGTCTCCAAGTGTTAGTTGTAGTTTACTCCATTTTCCACTAGAGGGCAAAGCTCACTGCTATTTATTCTTTAGATCTTTTAAAATATGTTATAAAAATACTTTTGACAATGGATAGGGCATGTTAGTGAACGCAGTTGCTAATTTTCACTTGCAGTTTCAACCTCAAAATTACCCTATGGAAGAATTTGCTCGGAAATGAGGTTTTAGGAAAGAAAACACACACATCATCAACAAAACTAACACAAAACCAGTATCGTCATGTTTCTGCTTCTTATATTAGAGAAGCTAAGGGTGGTGAGCTCCTAAAATAAATATAATTTGTTTTGTTTCAAAGCATAACCAAATGGCAGCTGTCCATCTGAAATGCTTTACTAAAAGGATACTGTGCTGTAGGCATCTTAGACCCAGAACTAGGTTATTCTTGTTTGATGACCCACCAGCTACTTCATCTTCATGGCTGATGGAATTTCATAAAAGACAGACATGAAAGGATTTCTACAGTCCTTGTTCTTGACAAGCCGTGCTTTTGAGGTGGTTGTTAATAGACAAGCTGTTACAATGGGCACTAGGTGACCATGTCTTTTTCTCTTTACTCAGCAGACCAGTTAAAGCAAACAGGAGTCCTGCTTCAGTTTCTTCTGAAATAAAATAACTGAGTGAGTTGAGCTTCTTGTATTAGAAAAGCCCATTTTCACTAAAATAGTTCTGAAAGGAGGACTAGATTGCAAGTGTTGTTGTGACAGAGTGTCTGAAGTTACACTTAGCTCTGTGGTTGATTCCAAAGCTTGATTCTGAGGAGAATCCCCCCAGTTTTTATCTGATGACTGTGTAAGGTGGAAGAGCTCAGCTGCCAGCACAAGCTCTGTAGTGCTCCCTGGGGATTCTGAGAGGCAGCAGAGTCTCCTTCTCCTGTGGGAGGAAATAGCCTCTGCCACTTGTATTGCGCTCCTGTTTAAGAGGTGGTCTACATGGATGTATGTCCACTGCATATACCCTGGTGTGCTAAGGGAGCCTGATTTTCTCTCATCCTGAGACATCTCAGCATAATCAGCCAATTTAGGCATCTCCTGTACAGGAGGGCTGCAAGAAATCAGGACAGCATGTGACCTGATAAAAGTGCACTTTCATTTTACAGGTGTCAGTTCCTTTGTTGATCCTCCCTCTGCCAGCTACAACTGAGTCATTTACTCCGTTAAGGGAAAGGAGATTTCTTTTCCGTCCATCAGATCAGTCATGGATGCTCAGAAGCATGTAGAGGCACAATTAATGTAAATCTGTCAGGGCAGAGGGCATTATTTTTTGCGAAACGGGTATTCATTTTGAAAGTAGAAGGCAATGAACTGTCCAAGTGAAAAAGGCAGAGATGGGGTGGGGGTGCAACTACACAGCTGGGGCTCTCTATCAGTCCCCCTTCACTTTCAAACTGCCTTTTCTGTTTCTGTCAGTATGGGCTGAGTATGCAATTCAGGTTTGCCACTCTGGAAATCTTCCTTTCAGTTAAATATATAGCTGCACTGTTTTGAAAATGGAGGGTCAGGATTTCTGAAAGAGGGAGTGTTAAAAAATGTCCATTTTCATACCTTATCAGGCATAGAAGAAGAGGTTACAGGACCAATCTTTCAGAGGACAAATTTCTGTTAGTGTCTGAGTTTAGACTCAAGACATTTTCATTTGTTTTTCAGGACCTAAACACAGTTTTCTTGAAATAACTAAATGCTGTCTTGTTGGAAGGTCAGCCTTCTGCAATCAGTTGCAGGCCTGAAGGCTCATAAGTTAGCAAAATATTTAAAGAGAATCCTTATTATTTTTTTAAATGAGATCAGTGGTGTTTACCTCACCGTCCAATCTCCTCCTCTCCTCACTGGAGTTTGATTAATAGCTGCATAGTGGGAATTGACATTCTGTGAATGCAGCAGCCTTTCGGGGTTGCCATGGAAAAGCTCTTTTCTCCCAGACATCATCCCAGATGCTTTTATTTCCAGAAGAGACTTTCTTTCTCTCTTCTGAACTTTGATATTTAAATGCTGAATTTCTACATCTGTCCTTGTGTAGGTGTATTGTGGTTGATCAGCTTTCTGCTGTCTCTGATCCAGAACAACTGGTTTAGTATAGAGGAAAAAAAAAAAGAGGAAAACAAGCCAGGTAATTAGTTCTGTGCTATAAATTGGATCTCCTAGCTGAGAAAATATTAATGCTTAATAATGTTTTGTTTCCTCTGTACAGTCCTTTTTACTTTTCTTTGGGCTTGGTGAGTTATTTTAATCCTATCATACTTGGGTGACGTTTCCATTACTTTTGACTCAGTTTGATAATGGCCACAGGAAATACTCCTGGAGTTCTCTTCCAGCATATCTTCAAAGAAAAGCATTTATCTTAAAGCACTTCAGAGATATCTTAACTTGGCAATCACTTGCTTTCTTCGAAGCCATCAAATTATCAACAGAACAGGAAGGGAGCTCAGGCTCAATGAGAGACACAGGAACATGCACTTAACACGGGGATGTCTTAAGTCTTGCACCGCGTGGAAAGAGCTCTGCTACCCACTTGTATAGAGACAGCTCTTCTGAAGGTAAAAAGAAATTGATTGCTGTGTCACTCCTTTTTGCCTGGGCAGTTATGCAATTTTGAGAGCCTTGCTGTCTTTATTTCCACTAGGAGAAGCTGCTAAAGGCAGAAGCCTGGCATTTTTTTCAGTGTAATTCTATCCATTTAGAAAACACTCACACAAAGCATTGCTTTTTTGAACACAGTAGGATCAGACTCCTACAGGCCTTGAAGTCAAAATGTGCACGGTGAGTGCTGTGCCCAGAATTGCCCAGGTTTCCTCTTGGAACACAATTAGAACTGTTTCTGATGCCTTCTTCCTTCTCATTTATATGGGCTGTCTTTGCTGGGGTAACCTAAAGCAGTCTTAAACACAGGAAGTGCTTTGAAATGCTTTGTCTTCATTCTTAGAAGTCCCTACATAATTTAAATCTTGAGTTTGGTTTTATGCCTGGCCTTCTAGGATGATTTTGCACAGTGGATTTCAGGTGGACATTTTTAGCACATACAACAATACCAGATGTCACAGAAAATCTGGCCCTAGCTAAGTAAACCCTCTCTGACGTATCTTTATCTTTGCCCTCTCTATCTTCAGTTTAACACATGCTAGGACAACAACCAAAGGAAATACAGCATCTGAAACACTAGAACACTCCTAATATCTTCTTCTAATACCTCTATTGGTTTATGAAGATGATTCTATGACATGAACCATGGTGATGGGTGCAAACTTGCCATGGCTTAGAGGCTGCTGCTGCTGTTAGGAACTTAATCCATGGGCTGGATTTGGGCTGGATACTACTCCATTTCCAAGGGAATTTGAAACTGGAGAAAAAGGAATTGATAAATCTCTATTAGTAGTTGGGCAAATGGGAGCTGAAACCTAGGGCTGTGACTTCTTGTAGCATAGTAATAAACACAAAAGACAAAACTATAAAAACAGAAGCAAAAATGTCTGAAAAAAATTCAAACAAGATTTGGTGAGCAGGTGACCTATGTGAGAAACAGTGATAGGACTGATAGAATCACCAAAGTTGGAAAAGATCTCCAAGATCATCCAGTCCAACCATACACCTACCACCAATATTTCCCACTAAACTATGTCCCTTAGTACAACATCTAAACATTTCTTGAATACCTTCTAGGGATTGTGACTCAAGCACCTCCTGGGCAGCCTGTTCCAGTGCCTAACCACTATTTCTGAGAAGAAATTTTTCCTGACATCCAACCTGAATCTCCCCTGGTGCAACTCAAGGCCATTCCCTTGAGTCCTATTGATAGTTACGTGGGAGAAGAGGCTTCTTGTCATGAACTCCATTCAGGTAGCTGTAGAGCTGTGCTCCTCATAAGACTTGTGCTCCATGCTCCTCACAGCTTTGTTGTCCTTCTCTGGTCACACTCCAGGGCCTCAATGTCCTTCTTGTAGTGAGGGGCCCAAAGCTGAACACAGTACTCAAGGTGTGGCCTCACCAGTGCTGAGTACAGAGGGGCAATCACTTAACTGCCCCGGCTAACATCAATTTCTGATGCAAACCAGGATGCTGCTGGCCTTCTCAGCCACCTGAGCTGCTGGCTCATGTTCAGCCAAGCATCAACCAACATCTCCAGGTCTGTTTCTTCCACATCGCCTTCCTGCCACCCTACCCCAAGCCTGCAGCATTGCCTGGGGTTGTAGCCAAAGTGCAGGACCCGGCATAACTACATGCTTTTTGTCAAAGGCAGTGAAAAAACAGTTAAAAAGCATATGGATTGAAACACACAGAGTGAAGGGTGAAAACTATAATGAATTGAAGCAATCTCATAATACCTAGAGCTATAGAGAAAATGGTATCTTAGAACTCAGTGAACTCAAATGTTTCTAGAGAATTTCCTGCTGCTTTTTAAGACTGTAAATATCTCTTCTGAGTCATCAAGGGAAAGTAAGCACTGAAAGCTGATGAACCTTTGGAAACTAAATTTCAAAGGAAAAGTTGAGGCAGTTAGAATTCATTTAACTTTTACTGCAGGTACGAATTCTGTGATATAGCCTTAATTAACTCAAATTCCACTTATGTTAAAAAATTTATAATACAGTTAGTTCTGTTGAAATTTCAAGAATGTATTTACAGCACAAATATTATTTATCTATGTTTCAGAAATGTTTGATCTTCAAGGCATTACTGTGGAGTTTATTTTGGCAAAGTGTTTTGAACTTTGATGAAGGGGTCATATAAACTGTAAATTATTGTACTAACTTTTTCTGGTGTCAGTGGTGGCTATCATCTTAGTAGTTAGACAGAATATTTATACAAATTTTATTATATTAGTTGATGGTTATAAATATATACTTACGGAGACTGATGATTCAGTTAATACTGGGGTCATGGATTTAAAGCATCTACGGCCAAAACGGAGGTCAGTGCAACTTGACATTGAAAACTTATTCAGGAAACAATCCTTATTCAATCATGCTTCTGATCTGGAAAGAAAATACATGGGAGGGAAATCAGCTCTGAAAATTAAATTCATTTCATTTCATGCTTTTCCTGGAATTTGAAAGTAATAAAGTTTAAAGTTCTTGGGCAGTTCTGAGTCAATAAACAATGACCTCCTTCATGGGGCATGGAAGCATCCACCTATTCATCGCAATGACTCAGTTTCTGTCAGTTCATAAGTAGATCACAGTCAGTATGCCAAGAAAATTTCAAATGCTCATGATGCTGAAAATTCTGAAGCATTTTTTTTTTGCTTTCTGACACAGATGAAAATTTGAAAATGTTGAAATTCTCCTAAAATCAAAGTGCCTCATCTGGGTTATGTGAACTAATCCAAAGCAGATAGTACTAATCTGTATCATTAGAAAAACTTTCTACCTTACTACCTCACTTCTTTTCATGTATAAGTTTGGATTCTAGTGTCTTGAGTCTTCCATACAGGCTTGGTTTTCTGCTTGGCCATCAGCTCCAGTCAAACACTTGAGTGAAATTATCCTAGTGACAAAGTACAAAAATCACTTAGCTCACAGCTAATGGCTCTTCCCATAGTTTCCACAAAGTGCACTGACAGTGAAATTACACTTCAGTATTTTACAGAATGATCAGAAAAGAAACACTCAGGTCAGAAAACACAATATTCTGGTTATGGAAAGAATTTCTTTGAATCTTTGAACATTCTGTTTTTTATTTTCTAAGTGAGAGTTGGAGTGCACGTGAGAAATAAAAGTGGTTGTTCGTGGATGTTGTACCATTTCTTGGTACCTTAGTTTTCATGCATGTCTATGCAGAAAAAGTGGTTATCCATGAAAAAGTTTTATAAAAACAGTGTGTTTGTTATGTTTTAATTAGCAAGCATTTTTAATCTTTGAGCTAGTGAGAAATTAATAACTTTTCCTGTTGAGAAGGAATTATCCTGTATTTTATGAGTGTTAAGTACCTAATTTATTGTCAAAGTAGATTAAAGACAAAGATGTATTTAGAAAGAATGGTATATATGGTCTATGGTTTGAACCATTCTTATTTATTATGTACATTCAGGAACAAACTGGAACACAGGAAGTTCCATATGAATACAAAAAAAAAAAAAAAAACTTCTTTAGAGTGAAGGTGATAGAGCACTGGAACAGGCTGTCAGGAGAGGCAGTGGAGTCTCCTTCTCTGGAGATATTCAAAATCTACCTGGACCCTTTCCTGTGTAACCTACTGTAGGGAACCTACTTTAGCAGGACAGTTGGACTAGATGATCTCCAGAGGTGCCTTCCAACTCTTATGATTCTGTTATCACCTCTTACTGGTTCCAAAGAGTTTAAAATCTGTTTCTCAATTAGCAAAGGTTGTAGATCCTCTTGAGAGTAACTTAGACTTGTGAAAAAGGTCTTACATTGAAAACACTTAAGAGGACTTTATATTAGTTTAGAGGCTGCTGTGATTCATAGTACAATAAAGGTAAATTGACCTTTTAAAGGCAAATATGTCTTGCTGATTACTCTACGGAACTAAATGAACAAAGGTCTAACTAAGATATTATATAACTACCCCTTTTCTAAGCCTTGGCTGAGTCTGTTTGGGCCAGACAGATAATTTCCCTTTGAACCTACGCACTTCAAATACTTATATATTGTCAGTATCTCTTCAGTACAGTTTTCACAACCACAACTAGATATTTGTCTAGTTTATTCTTTCACTGTCCTTAGAAATAATTCACCAGAGACTGAGTGAGGCTTGGAAAAAAAAATAATAACTTTAAAAGGGTAATGCAGAATTTTATAACTGGCAAAAGCATCAATAATAGAAATTTTAAAAGCAATATTGTCATCCTCCACCATAAACATATGCAATCCTAAATTTGTTGGAAAAAAAATAGGGCTTCTTTCCAGATGCTTTGTCCCAGGGATGGAAAACTGCCAGTAACAAAACATGCTGAGGTTTCATGAAGACAGCTCTCCAGTGAAAAGTACATAGTCCAAATTTCATTCTTACTTTATATCTTGTAGACGTGGGCACATTCCTCTATGACTGAGGGATGACAGTCACATGATATCTAGTAAGGAATGCCTAATTCTGCCTTCTTCTGCCTACTTTGCATTTTTGGATCTTTTAAGCTGTTTTCTGGTATTCTGCTGTTGATAGCTCCTCTTTGCAGAGAAATGACCTTCATATTCTGAGGGTATTTTTGGTGTAAGCTGTTTTTTGGTCTGTAAGCTGTACTATGAGCCAGGTGCAAGGCTGAGTTCAAACTGTTAGGCTGCATGTCCTGTTAGCGCCCTCTGAACACCTTGGGCTGACCAGCTTGAAGAGAGGACAGGAACAGATGCCAACGTCCTCATTTAGTACTTGCCCAGACACCTGTGACAGGCAATTATAGTGCCCATCCCCTCCTGCAGAGGTTAAAACTTACCTTGCTTTCTTCCAGAAGAATCAAGTCCTTATACATGTTGCTGCAGAAAGCAAATGCACTGTTTTCTATCCTACTTGTTGGGCCGGAGCAGTATGCACTCAGGAACACAAAAATCATATTAGCAAGGAAAAATCACAGAGGAAGAGATAAGACTGAAGCCTCTTAGTTAAACTCTGTGAGGACAGGCATGGGGCCTCTCCCACAGCAAGGCTTACACATTTCAGGTTACATTGACACTTGATTAAAATAACACAGGAATTGGCCTTTAGCTGGTGAAGATGAAGTCACTCAGGCCAAGACACTCATCTCTTTTGCTGTTGGCAGAGGCAGAGCTACTGCCCAATTCCCTCCTTTTTAGGTACCTGCAAGACTAAGTGTTATTCCAGCAAAAGGAATGTAGTATACTTCCCTTAGGTGCTCCATATTTGCTCAAGTACTACTTAAAGTCTGTAATAAATCTAGCTAGATGTGACTTTCTAGATCCCATCGTGGCAAATGGCATGTCAGATCTTCAGAAATCTGAGTAATAGAATGTATGCACTCTTCTATAAAAACCCTGAGGTTTTTATGCGACAGATGACTTCTGAAAGCACACTTCAGAAAACTGTCTGTTACTCAGTTTTTCTGTAAGCCTTACTCCTGTATTAACTTTTCTTTCCATCAGAAGGCCTTAACAACCTTCCACTTGTTTTCCTTCAATCAAGCATCCACAAAGTAATCAATATTAAGAGTACCTGTCCAGAAAATATAGGTTATTTTCCTTCTCCATGAGGACTTTATAACCCATGGGGGTTATAAATATTGGCTTCCTAGCTTGGAAAGAAGGTGCTATCAAAATGAAAGAAGCAAGCATATCTTTTAGACAAAAACGGATGATTATAGGTCTGGTCTAAGGAGGAACATGAGACCTCATACTCAGGAAACAATGTAAGGCAGCATTAAGACTCAGAGAGGCATTTTAGGTGGATATAGTTGGCAATGAGTCCTGGCAAGAAAGGCCAGGACAAGAAGCAAAATAAAAGTACGTTTTTCATTGATTGGCTGAACGTGCAACTTAAGAAAAAGAGTTGCTGTATTCTCAGATCACTACCCAACTTGGGAGATTTCCTTTCTTGCAATAAGCGGACATCTCAGAGGGCTTAGCTGAACATCAGCAAGTAAGCAGAAAATGATCAATATCTTCTGTCTTCTTTTTGTGATTAGGTCTTTTTACTTTTCATGGAATACAGAAATGCCATACTCTTGAGACAATATATAATTCATCACCGGGTTCACTTAATCGAAATAAGCTTATGAAGATATTGCAAGTGCAGCTAGAATATTGTACCTGTGTTATTGCCAAGGATTATCCAGCCTCAGTAGCTGCAGCATGCAGGGTTTGGAATTGGAAATTCACTCTCCCACATAGGCTGTTAAATATCTCCTGTGTTTGTTGTAAGAGCTGCACTGCAGCAGTAGAGTGCCTCACTGGCTGTGCTGGCTGAAGTCAGGAGTCACATCTGTGGCATGGGAGGGATGTTGCTGCCGAGAAAGTCAAGTCTCTTTACCCTTTCTTTAACCCTCTGTTGTCTAACATTGTTCCCTTGCCTATAAATTAAATCAACTTATTATCTGAAGTTATTCACTTTCCTTTCCATTTGGGGGAAAAAAAAAAAAAAAAAAGGAAAAGCCAAACGTTTCAAAGCTGCTGCTGTTGCTGTAAGAGTTGGCTCCTGCTTCACTGAAAAGGAAGCAGGGAAAATTTTCAAATGGGAGAGCAATAAATAGCAAATCCATAATGTAATTATAAATGGAGTAAATTTCATTTCAGTGGCTCACTTTCCTAATAGATACATTTTGGCAGATCAGCTTCTTAAAAAGCTCTGTTTCAAAATTAATTTTCCTAGGCAAGAACAGTATTTTTTTTTAAAGAACACATCATATGATAAGTTACTTTAGCTCTACATACCAAAACAAAGTAGTGCTTTTGATAGATTGAAAATTGCAAGGTTCTTTCTACATTATGCTTCCACAATTCTAAAATACCGTAACCTCAATATTTTCAATGTATTTTGCTCTAAAGAAGATGTTTAGATTGCTGTGTATGAAAACTTCACAAACTTCTGACCTTAAAGTTGCATATATAAAATCTGTCTTACCTATTTACCTCTTTAAATTTTATTGTAATTTGTACGGTTCATCATTTGAGTCACATCCATCAAACTGTATTACACTCAAAACACTGGGAAATTATAAATCGTGTCTGCACATGTTAATTACTGTT
This sequence comes from Gallus gallus, assembly GCF_016699485.2. Classification (NCBI taxonomy): domain Eukaryota; kingdom Metazoa; phylum Chordata; class Aves; order Galliformes; family Phasianidae; genus Gallus; species Gallus gallus. The sequence continues at coordinate 87,606,894 of NC_052534.1, read as the reverse complement.
ATGCAGCGGTTTATTTTTTTTTATTTAAATGTTTGCATGATTTATGTTTATAAAATTTACGATCGAATAGAGGTCTTTTGGAGCTAATTTAAGAAGACAGATATTCAAAGTAATGGACATACAACTACAGTTTTAAATAACTTTATGTCTCATACTGAGGCATTTATAAGGCAGCTTCTCTTGCTGTGATTTTGTCTTGAGATACTTTTCTCAAGGCAGAAAGCAATTTATCCCTCCCTTACAATTATGGGAAGATGATACAACAGAGAACAAGCCATACATTGAAAGAGATTAACATAGAGACAAGGAGTAGTAAGCGTATAGATCCTGTTGAACACTGCTGCATTGCTATTTGAATGACTGGGGATACTATCTTTCATTATAAAACCTTTCTGATAGATAGAAATTGAACTGATAACCATTGTTTTTTTGTTTTTTTTTCTTCTTGTTTTTAACCTCATGCTCTCTTCAACCTGTGACATCTTGCTCGGCAGCCCAGTCATCCCATAGTGCCTATTCCAGAAAATGAAACACTCAACTCTAAGGAGGTAATCAGTTGACATTTAATAGGTTTATGCATCTGCATGCTGGCTTTCTCTTTTAATTGTGTAGCATGTGTCTGAGATGAGAAAAAATGGATTGAGCTCCTGATCAGCTTTTGTCCATTGTGTGGGCTACATAGGCAGTAATTATTCTTGGTGATTAATGAAGAAAAAAGACAAAAGTTGTTTTGGAGACTATACTGTTTGTGTGAATTTGGGGTAATGCTAACATTTACACTTCTGTTTTCTGGTATGTGCCACTGGGATGCTAGCAAGTGGAATTTGTTAAATTATGCAGAAAGACCATTTCCCAGTTTGCAGTCACTGGTATGGCTTCTGTTTTAAATACCAGATGCAACAACTGCCAGAAGCACTTGGGACAATTAATTGTTGAGAACTTTGTAAAGGACTGTCAAGAAAACATCAGACAGCATGCAGAGAGATGGTTTGCCCAGTATCAGCATTCATTGCCAGTTTTACTGGCCTCTGAAGAAAGACACAAATCTTCTTGAAGTCTGAACTCAGTGGTGGATTACTTACTTTTTCACATCTCTAAGCTCAACGTAAATTACATATGTAATTTGATTAGGTATTGTATTCTTTCCTGCAGGCTTTGAACTGTAACGGAACATCCATAATTAAAAGACATTTTCAACATTATTTTAGAAATGTACATAAAATGCACAACTTACTACCAATAGTAACAGTATAAGGTCAGCTATGACACAGGAATTTTTGCTACTGAGGCCTCTTTTTGTTACTGGGAAAACTCTCATAATTATTTCATAATTTTTAGGTGGTTTTAACAATGTAAAAAGAAATGACAGTTTTGTTTTTGCAACACACTATTTTTCTGTTCTTATTTTGAAACAAGATTCTAGTCTTGTTAAAAGCAGCAAACTGAGCATTAAAAAAAAAAAGAAATGGGCATTTGCCAATAACTGCTACAAATATGTGACTTTCTTATAAATGTGGAGGGAGTTTTGAGGGCAAGGCCTTCACGTGTTGGAGGCAGAATGGAGTGAAATACATGTTTACTGACTTCCCAGTTTGTTGACAGAGCCTGTCAATGCATCTTACAGTTCATCTTGGGTTCTATTGTAAAAAGATTAAGAAATAGAAAAAGAAAAGGGAAGAAAAGTAACCATCTCACTAGGTGGATCATCAGACTGCTGTTCAGCACCAGGAGCATGTGAGTGATGAATGCAGCACAGCCTCTTATCTTCAAGTGCAGTCCTGGCCTCTTTGGCCACTCCCTGGTTCTCTCAAGGGCAGTTATATGGTTTATAATGTAGATCTTTCCCAAGTAAGGCCCAGGCTGCCTTCACAAAACAAAGTTAGACAATTAACAGCTTGATTAGCTTCTCACATAATAGGTTCTTTCTCAATTTTAATCTTAATTTTACTTCTTTTTTTTACCTGTGAATTTTTTGATAGGAATCTCTCCTGACTCAAGCAATGGTTTGTGCTGAATTTACACTTAATACGTTTATGTAACACGCAAGGCTCCACCTAACTTAATATATCCTTTATTATCAGTGAAGTTATGTTTGGATGTAGACCTGGTTAGGAAAAGTTCTGTCAAGTGATAAGGTCAGCATTATTCTTACTGCTGTAATAAGATCTGTATTTTTTCATCTCTACCCTGACCAATCCTTTTTTCTTTATTTAAAATTACTTGTAAGCTCATACTTAGCTTCTTCCTCTACAGTGTTACTCCCTCAGAGCTAAAAAAGTGGTGTGTGAAAGTCAGTATGATTTATGTATTTCCAGAAAAAGAACGGACGGTCACATGCATAGTGAAACATAAACATTTCCTTGACCTTTAGGAAGGATGAGATGGGGAAGAAGAGACTTTGCTACTTGCTCCTTAATAATTCAGGTTGTTTTCCTCAAAGTAAAGTATTCACCACTGGGGAAAAATAAATAAATAAATAAATCTTTGCTATTCTTCATGCAGCATCAGCTTCATTATATAAAAACACAAAACAAATCAGGTCTGCCACTGTCCTGTGAAAGCAGGAAAACAAATAAGTGAACATTTCCTCCCTGTAAAGTCCTTCTCTACACCCAACCCAATGCTTTTTAGTTGGAGGACATCTGAAGGATACGCCTGCAAAAACTAACCAAGAGATAGGATAGAAATTTCCCAAACTTACAGTCTTCAATTAACCTAGTGTTTGCCCACATCATGGTGTGTGACTGGTGTTGCAATTGCTCTCAGAATTATACTGAGTCAGAATATTTAGAGAGAACATAGGGCATATGTCCCTGTAGAGTCATAAAAAGCCATTGCAGGTGCTAAATGTATGTACTCATTACCTTTATTCATATAGGACTTGCAAAGTCCCAAGTCTATTATACAGTTACTTCAGGTTCATGTAATCTTTTGCTTCAGCTGTTGCTTAGTCTTATCTATTTGTTATTGCTAATAAATCTGCCATAATTATTTAATGCCTGGCATCTTTCCATGTAAGGTCACTACTCATAAAAAGACACCATGAGAAAATGTCGATTCCATTGACTTCAGTGGAGACAGGATTTCACTTCAGTAAAGGAAACAATTAATCTGCCCTGGTCCACTTAAAAAAAAAAAAAAAATAACTGCAAATGTTCTTTAAATTATAAATTCTGTGAAAATGTCAGTAAGGCCCAAAGTTCTGTTATATATTGCTCTTTATTTATGTAAGGAGTGTACCTGGTCAGAGATCAACATTTCTATTAATCATTAACAGATTCTACATTTAACAAAGTACGTTTACTCATTACATTGTACTAAAGAGTTTACATAGGTAGCTTTATGTTAGACCAAGATCCAACCCAAGTGAGAGTTTCAAAAGTAATGTTCTTCCAGCTAAAAATAATGGCGTCTGGATTTCCAAAGAAAGTCCCAGAGTTCATAAAAAAGCATTTTCTCGATATCATGATCACTCTGCTTCATCTTATCTCCATATGGCCAACAGTAATGCTGGTCTGAAATAGGGCATCTCTGAGCCATGGTCCACGGCGTTGCAAAGCTGGGATGGATGAGCATGCAGAGTGGAGGCCAACTTGAGGGTTGTCTGGTAGGGAGATGCAAAGGAATGGTACAGACTGCTCTCTCCTTGAGGTTATCCAGCTGGCCTGGGGCTGCTGGTGCTTAGGTATTCTGTAATGATCCATCTCTCAGGTACCTTTCAATACCTTTTTAGCTGGTAGTAAAGAAGATCCTTGTCAGAGCAAGAACGGGGATACGGTAGATACACAAAACGACAGAGAACTCTATCTGCAGCAGTTATAATATCAGCTCCCTTGTTCAAGCACCTTCTTCTTCCATTTGGTGCCAAATGGATCACAGATGGGTCGAGAATTGCATTTAAGCACTGCTGTTGTTCAGACTTGATAAAATACCAAAGTAACTAGAAGGTATTAGGTTATGCATAAAGACTGCATAGACTGAGCCTAGGCACTGAGACTAAGGCAGCGTAAAGCAGTAAATAATAAAGGAAAAGGCAATAGTAATACACATTAAAAAAAGCTCTGGGATGTTCCAAATTTGATGTCACTTTCCTCCAAAATAAAACTGCTTTAATATTACCTGCAATCTTCAAAAGCATTTTGGAACAAAATGAACAGAATCTCTCTGAATCAGTAGTCTCACTGTCCTTAGTTTATTTTCATCAAGCCAAGGACTTCAGCACCAGGCTCTCTCCATATCATCGGAACAGTTCATTTAACTGAAAATTTAATGATGTTGCAAATGAACATTAAAAATAAGAATATCTACTGCTTTGAGTAAGGGAGTAAGAATTTCAAGTGTTAGTTGGGATAAGTTCTTCAACTTCGCAAATGGATGGGCTGCTAATTGGGAACAGTAAACTATGTGCATCTGGTCTTATAAATAGAAAGGTCCAAATGGCATACGTTTGTAAAGCCTGGAAAAAAGCAGCATTGATAATATATATTAGTTTATAATTTATATTAGTTCATAATTTCTAATGATTTAAATTTTATAACATTTAATATGTTACAGTTACAACAGGAAATATATATTTACAAAAGGTATTTGGGTAATACTTTTTGGCAGCCTCAACGATATCTTCTTGCTTTAAAAAATTAGTTTCAGTTATAGCATATTTACATGAAAGGGCATTAGATCATCATGCATTACAAGGAAAAACATTTTCTGAATTTATGGAATGTTATTTCTATTGGGCTCTGTATAAAAATAATTACACTACATGTATTACATGCTAAATTTATATTAAAAAGACTAAAAGGAAGCTAGCACCCTGCAGAGAAGAGTAATTTGCAGCCTCTGAAGGAGTGGCATATGGCATATTGCTGTAATTAATGCAACCCTATATGAGGTTAGCCTTCACCACCACACAGATGTAAGAATTCCTGTTCAGTCTGGAGTCAACCAGACTTTGGGTCCCCCTCTGAATGCCCAGCCACTCAGTCACTGACCTACAGTTGTATGGGATTGTTCGCTTACTCATCCCGGATCCAGATTTTGCATTTGTATTTGTTGAAGCAGTTCCTGCTGGCCCATTCCTCCATCCTGGCAAAGGGCTCCAAAATTGGTGCTGTATCCTCATCATACCAGTCTGTTTCTGTCCTCCAGGTTACTAACACCCACAGACATCATGGGCTCTTCCTCCACCCATCTCCCTGGTGTCGGTTCATCACCTGTGGAATGCCACCTGGAACAGTGACTTTGAACAGCTCACTACTACCTTTTTAAATCAGTAGTACCACCGGTTATTTATCTGAGACAAATAAACATGGAACTCTGCAGTCCTCCCTCCTCCTTAGTTTGGGTACATCGTTACTATAGAAGGCTGTGGAAAGCCTTCCTAAGGTAGAGGAAAACAATATCCATGCCACATGACTACAAGATTGGCCAGATGCTGCGTCCTCCTGGGATGTGGTCCAGGAAAGAACTGGGAGCTCAACATGAGTTTGAAACATCTTCTACTGTGCATTTAGCCAGAGTAATGCTTTGCCTTTTGAAATTTGCTCTTCAAACATGTCAGTGCATGAACAACATCCCAGGCTCTGTAAACATAGTTGTAAATTAACAGTACAGGAAACCAAAGTTTTTACAAAGACCAAGTGCTTCATGAAATTGTCCACCAGCATAATATTTGCACTACTGTGCCTGTTTCACATACTGCAGTTTTAACTCACCTCTCCATTTTGTTTTCACCTCTTATTGATTTATTTTTTATTTTTTTTTTAATACAGGTCACTAATGAAAGAGGTTCTGTTTAGCTGTAATGGTGAGTATTACTATTTTTCTGACTTGATTACAGTCACACTTAGAATAGGTAACTACAGATTTAGTGTCACTGTAACAAGCTTATGTATATGTGTTTCCTTTGAAAAGATGGTAGGATGCATTAGCAATATGATTTATTGTTTGGATATTAAGCTGGCTGTGTTTGGTGAGTGACTTTCTATTAATAATTACAAATAGAGAATAATTTCTCTTCTTAGCATAAAGTCAAAATTGAATTCATTTTAAGTAGGATGTAATCAAGCAGGTGGAAAGAATTGAGGTATGGTTTGGAATTAGAATGTGTAGTGAAAATAAAATGAATATTATTTTATATTTGAGTGCATAACCACATAATGTCATTAAAATGAATGGTTTCTTATAGTTAAATGATGCCGTGTTGCAAATAATGTGCTGTACTTCAGTGTAGACACAATTTAGCACTTAACAAGGGAGGACAGCAAATAAGTTGTATAGAAAAGGCTGAACTGTTCAAGACCTGTTTGTTTACAGTCTTCACAAGAAAAGATTAATTGTGACTAAATGTTTAATTCGGTTAATTTTGAGAATTTGGGAGTGGGAATACAAAGAGAACACCTTAAGGAATACTTAGGTGAACTGGATGTATTCAGTTTCATCCAAATGAAACACCCTTAAGTGCTTAACCAAAACTATTTCTCAAACTAGCAATTAGCATGATAAGGAAATACACACAAAAAAAAATGCAAAAAGGCAAATATAACGTCATGTCTAACAAAGGACAAAAGGAAGATCTAAATAATTTCAGAAAAGTCCGTCTTAATATCGTTTCCAAGATACTGGAACAAAGCATTAAGCAATCCATTTGTAGGCATCCAGAGATAGTAAGCACATAAGGGAACTTGCGCAGGGACAGGTCAGAAACAAATCCTATCAACTTGATCTCATTTCCTTCTTTGACAGCAAAACAGATATAAGGGATATGATTGATACAGTTCTTTGACACAGACCCACATGACATTCATAAGCAAGCAGAACAGATATGGACTAAATTAAATACACACAAGGTAGATGTGCAACTGATAAGAAAGCTGAGCTTTGAGAACAGTCATTTGTTGCTAAAATGGGAAAACACCTCACACAGACTTCCACAGTGCTTTCTTCTGGCTCTATACAACATTAACTACTTGTTCAGCTGAATGGACAGAAAATTAATCAGATTTACAGATAATCCCCACTTGGGACTGAAGACAATGACAAGGGACAGTGAAAAGCACAGATAGAAGTGGGTTGACAGTAGCAGCACAGGAAAGAATCTGAAGATTGCAGGGCACCACAAACTGAATCTGAGTTGGGGAAGGAGTGCTGCTACAAAAACAGTGCCATTCAAAGGAAATGCTGGGGGGAATGCTTACAGTATAATGGAAGTAAATCCTCATTTCGGTTCAGTGTTAATGAAGAACAAGTTGCAGTGTTATGTTCCATTCTGAGCACTATTAGCAAGAGAGACCGGTAGTGTGGAAAATGAATGGCAGACTTAGAGAAGATTTAAAGCTTCCAGTTTCTTCACAGAGAAAAAAAAGTAAGAGAGCAGAGCAACAACTGGTTGTATCTCTTCACAACGCATCATTGTAAAGGAGTATTAGTCACTTCTCCAACCTCCCAGTGAGTGGGAGGGAAAGAAATGGGCCTAAATTTCAGGATGTGGGATGTAATTTAGAATGAGGACAGTTGCAGCTACATGGGAATGTGGAGCTCCAACAGACTTTCTGAGCCGTCTGCAAAGGTGTGAAGGATCTCACAAGGCAGGATTGGTACCAGCTGTACCTTGTCCCACAGTTTAAAACAAGAGAAGTGGCTGAATTTTTCTTCATGCTTTTTTTTTTTTTTTTTCCCTGTGAAAATATGAGTGACTTTTATTAGCCAGCTTATCTGATTTACACGGTTTACTGATCTCTGTTTTACTATTTTTGGCTATTTTTGTTCATTTGGTTACTCTTCTTTTACAGCCTTAAATTAGGATCGAGAGATAAGACCACAGAGTACTTTTGGGCCTTTTTCTCTGCTGAGAAGGAATACACGTGTTATCTAAAGCACCACTAAAAAAAAATTATAATGCTTCCAGTATGGTAATTGCTAATATTCTTTTGAAAGATAATTCTATGTACTAGCATAATTAACCCCTGAGATACACATACAAACGTGCCATATTTATATACCACTTCTTGAAGTGCTTGCCAGTTTAAAAGATGCCTAAAATAACACAACATATTTTATTTAGAAATGATATAAATGTCAAAGTTCAATAAAGGTGTATTTTTGTTGCAAAGTGTTCGTTGTGATTCTTATTTTCATTTCTGTAAACGTACCTCCGTGTAGTTCAAGCAGCTGAGACTGGATGCCAGCACCACTGAAAAGGATTGCTCCCACACTCTTCACCCTGGTCATGCAGATGCTTACGTTCTGTGAAACACTCAGAGAATTATTCATGCTTGTGTCAGCACCGACAGTGATCAGTCAGTGCAGTGGTTCTTCCTCACCCTGAGACGTTCACAGCCCTCCTGTCCTGGAAGTGCCAGCTGGTGAGGGCAGACAGAGCTACAAGCTCTCTCCTAGCAAACATCAACAAGCCACCACTTTCCTTTACGCTTTACACTGTTCTCTTTTTGACCCCGTGTTGCTTCCACAGACTGAGTCTTGTCTGAGCCTGAATCTTAAATAATTTTCTTGCAAAATGCATTGTGAAAGTCCAAGGATGCTGTTTGTCTGTGCCTGTTTGAGTCACTGGCTTCTCCCTGATCCCTCGATCCTTTGAACTTATACATCAGCCTGCAGGTACATGCACACCAGGGATTTCTGCATCACAGCCTTCTCCCACAGGTGTGTGGGAGCACTTCACCCCTCACACACTGCTACATGTTGAGGTTAGGATTAATAATTGTAAGAGATGTTCTGCTGCTTCCATTCAAATTAAAATGATGAAGTAATTTATAAAATCATCAATTAAAACATTTACATTAAAGTCGGTTTAAATGGAATGGTCCTAAGGGTACTCAGCCTCTTGTACTATGGGACCTGCATTTAAGCTGCTTAACTGCAGAACTGTGGAAATGGAAATGGAAAAATAGAATCATCGAATCATAGAATAATTTGGTACATTTTAGCCTTAAATTAGTCCAGGTAGCAGATCAAAGCCCAGGGTAGAAGGAACAGAAGAAAGAGAAAGAACTACCAGAACTGTAGGAAAGGCAAAGGAAGGACCCCTTTCTTTACCTCTGGTTTGGTGAGTTTCTTCATCTGTACATATTTTACAAACACATCCCTATCTGTTCAAATGGCTTCTGGCTGTGAATGAAAATGGAGAGTGTGTCAGCAATTACAGCCTAGGGAGTCTATTCCTCAGAGACTAATGGGAAAAGAATTCAGAGAAAAATCCTTGAAGGGGAGATTATAAAGAGCAAAAGTTGTCATGAAAAAATTGATTGCTTTTTCAACAGCACTATAAAATTAACATATGCTGCTTATTCAATAGTGTAATATATTTAGCTCGGATTTGGATGCCTTTACTCTGCCTTTAGTCATTCTTTTCCTGGTAAACTACAAATTCCCATCAGGATACCAATGACTGCATATGTTAGTGAAAGCTTGTATTTTCCTTTTCTTTCTCTTATCTTCTTTCACAGGCTAACATACACAGTATTCATCACATCCTATGCTTGCTTCTGGTATTTCTATTGTTGCCATTTGCTACAGTCCAAGCTGGCAAGCAAATAAACAAACAAAATACATTAAGGTTGGTTCAGATGATCAGAAGTGAAATTTGGCAATCACAAGGTGTATATCTGGGCAGTGATATATACAGGGTATGAATAGAAGGTTCATAGTTCACTATGTGAGAAAATATGATTTGCTGCATCCGACCATGGGCAGCCCTTGGCTGCAGGCTTCAGCTGTCTGGGATCCTAAGCCTGGTTTGTTCTGGCATACCTCTGTGGTCTTGATTCAGTTTTAATGAGAGAAATGCTTAAAGATCGGAAAGTTCAGCAGCTGAAGCTATGCAAAATGAGAAAAGTAAAATCACAGAAAGTGTAGTATGGTTGAAAGGGTAATAGAAGCAGCTCAAGGATTGAGAAGTAAAATGTCCATGCCCTGAGGGATAAAAAAAGCCATCCTTAAAAGCAGAGAATCAGAAAGTGGTAACTCAGCAACACAGAGGATCAGCCTGTTCTGCGGACCAGGATGCACAATTCCCACTTGACTGATGCTTGTCTGCCTAGCAGGCATCTTATCAGGGCTGGTGAGCATATTAATAGTAGCTCATTAGTTGTAGTTCCCATTAGCCAAGGCATAACTGCTCCATATGAAACTTATTCTATATCATTCTTGCAGTCTCTTTGTACATCTTAAAAGCTCTCTGATCAAAAATGACCTGGTGACTATGCAAGACTGCTCTCACTGATTCATGGAGTGCCATCTAGCAATATACAGGATGTTCCAAGGCAAGGTCTTGCACCTGGGTCAAGGCAACATCCATTACCAATAAAAGCTGAGGGATGAAAGCATTGAGCGCAGCCCTGCTGAAAAAGACCTAGGGATACTGGTGGATGGGAAGCTGGACATGAGCCAGCAATGTGCTCTCGCAGCTCAGAAGGCCAACCATATCCTGGGCTGCATCAAAAGCAACATAGCCAGCAGTTCAAGGGAAGTGATCCTACCCCTCTACTCTGCACTGGTGAGGCCTCACCTGGAGCACTGCATCCAGATGTGGAGTCCTCAGTACAGGAGAGATAGGAGGATCCATACTCCCTGTGAAAGATGTTACTTTCCTCTTCTCTATCACCTCTAACCAGCTGGTAAGAACTCAAACGGGGACTGGCAAGCTCACTGCAGGCATCATCTCTCTGAGCTATGTGCACACTCTCATCTGCCCACAACAGTCTCAATAACAGCATAACCTAGGTGGCACGTGACCCATCACACAGTGGGACCAAGATTTCCATCCTCACCTGTGTCTTCTGAGAGGTTCATATACAAACACAAGCCATAAGGACTGCTTTTCCCACACTTTCCAAACCCTAGTGAAGCACTGTTGAGGAAGGCACTGACAGCTCTGTGGTTGTTGGCATACTGTCCTGGTTAGTGCACAGGTTTTTCCATTCTTCACATGTATTTACTTGACTGAATCCAGAGTGGGCTGACCATGGCCTTAGGGCAGTGCTGGAGTACGGCCAACAGAGAGAATGAGATGGCATCATTCACTGCTGGGAGGTTGGCCAAGGGGTGCAGCTGAGGTGGGAAGCATGCATAATGAATTGCTGTGGTGGTGTAAAGGACAAGCCCAAACAACGCAGTTATGTCAAAGAAGGATCTCTTAATTTTATGTCTCAGCCCCTCCTGGAAGAGTACAGAAAAATGCCCAAGAAATGGCCAGGTCACAGGAGGGGGCCTGGTGTCACCTTTGGTTTGTCTTGTGTCTGGTGTCTCAACCAATCCTGAAAGTGGAGCCAACAACAACTATAAATAGGGGCTAGAGGGGAACATCCCTTCACTTTTTTCTTTGATACTATAAATAGGGGATAGGAGAGGCCAGCCTGGCCCTTTTTCTCCTCTGCTGCTAGCCCCAGCTTCTCACTGCTGCTGCTTCCCTTCTTCGTTCTATTCCACGTGGAGCTCTCCATTGGCAGGCTTGGTGCTGGATCCAGGACTGGTGATCTCTCTCCTCCTTTTTATCTCTTTTCTCTTTTCCCTCTCCTCTCTTTCTCTTAAAGTTGTTAAGTAATGCAAGGCTTACTTGAACTTCCTACAAAACTCCACAGCTTAGGCAGATATAATTGTGAGGGCCTGATGCATATAGGATAACTGTTTTATAGAAATCTGCTATTAAGTTGTTTTTCCTCTTACGTACAGACCTTGAGTATCTTTTCACCTTAATCTAAGCAGGTTGTTTGTGAATCTGGTCACCTCTCCCTCCCTGCATGGGCATGACATGACAGGTGTGATGAGAGACAAGGCTATGAGGCTGTAGCAACCACTTAGTACCTTCAAAGTAGTTTTCTTTCACCTGTGGCTCTTGACTCTTCTTGAGCACTTGCATGTGTGTGAAGAACCAGTTTTCTTTGTCATAGGCAACTGGGGTCAGTTTCTCTTTCTCTAGCTCTGACTTTGACACATTGGTCCCAGAGTTTGCACATAGGAAAGTGCCCTGTGGGAGGACTCTACTGATGCATTTTATCATCTCAGTGACCTCTATTCTGAGTTGCATGTAATCTGGATTATCACGGTGAGAAGTTAGATAGGCAGCCCTGAAAAGTTTTAATTAAAAATGGCACTGCTTGATACTGTGATAACAACCCATGCCTATGAAGTTCCAGGCGGTTGCTAAATAGGGTGCCTAGTGAGAAAAACATTTTAATGTGACTTTTTTCTGCTTTAACATACGTTGGCATACAGAGTTTGGAAGGGTTAATCCTATTCATGTAGGTAAGTACATGGGAGAAAGAAAACTGTGGGATAATACTTTTGGTGACATGGGTTGGCTTAGAAAAATTTTCCTCATTGCAGCCATTAATACTAAAAAGTAGTAAATATAATCTATAGCAGCTGGTATGAATAAATGCTGCGTTTTGAGCAAGGTGTCACCAGATGAGTTTCCACCGAGTTCAAAGAAAGGAACGGCCTATCTCTCTGCAGAGTTTGAACTCACGATAAGCAATTACATGGTCTCTATGATACAATGAGTTGTGTCTACTGACAAACGTGATAACTGAGGATTGGTGTCCTGGTTTCTTCCTAAGCTGGCTGAGAGTCAGGCAGAGGAAAGGCAGCATAGTTCTCTGGTGGGGTGTTCTCAGTGATCTGTGCTGTGATTGACCCTCAACACCGAGAGCCTGCCCGGCCAGTGCTTTCACCACTGCTCTGACAGTGATTAGGAATGGGATTTTAGGGTGTCCGGTGGGCTCATTCAAACGGAACAGAGAGAATTTTAAAAGAAAGGCTGTGGAAGAGATTCCTGGACATTTTAAACTGCCTTTCATTTTGGTGCTTTGCCAAGTGTTCAGTGACATTAATAACTTCTGGATTCCTGACAAGTATGTGGTGGTTTTTTTTTTTTTTTTTTGGCTCTAGGCTAGAAAGCGGGGAGTGCTGAGACAGATATGAGTCAGATATTTTTGTACCTAACTGTAAGGACAAGAATTATGGCTATGACCCTAATTGAAGAGCTTGGCAGAGACGGTGTGCTTGGAATAGGTTAATCTTCAATAGAGAATGAGGATTATATTTAACTGTTCCTAAATAGTTAATGATAAGTCAACATGTGATCTCCTACTGTTTACAGAGAGCTACTTTGCTTACAAAGGAAACGACTGAAATCAAAATATGTGCTGAACCACAACAAAACAGATTGTTTTCGAAAGGCTCGAACATACGCCAAGGGATGGGCATACGGTAGCTTTCTTTCTTTCCTCTGCTTAACTAGAGTAAGGACATACATTTGTAACATTATTTCCAGAGATCTGTAATAGCGAAGATTTTCATTTTGCTAGTGGCAGTGCAAATCAAAAGAATCGTTTGCTTAGAACCACACAGAAGGAAGGAGACACATAGACATAAGGAAAGGGATTATCATTTCTAGTGATTCATCTGACTTTCCATGAGCACACGTGGATGAACTTTCCTCATCTTATATCTGATGCATTATAACACTCAGTGACAGCCTTAACATTGCCCAGATTTTTGCCTTCTAAGCAAAACTAACTCAAAAAACACACAACAACTCTGAAGGTTACGATTTATGTGGTGTACAATTACTGCATGCTGCTGACCTCGCCTTTTCCATTGACTTCCATTCCAAAAATTGCCTGCAAAAATCAAAATAAAAATCAGGTAGTCTGATGTAATTTTCCCTCAACCACAGTTCTTTATCAGTGACAGGGACAGTGTGGGAGGCGTGCCAATGAAAACACTGCTGACAAGAGATCATATTAAAGAACTGAGTTTTGGTTACAAGCCCATACATATAAACACACACATATTCCCCCCAAAGCTTTCTGCCATTCCCAGCAATGCATCCGGACAGCTGTACTGCCAGCTGTGCTCTCAAGAGTCGCTGCCTTTTGATTCTGTGACCTTCTGCAGCACCTAATGGTCCAATTGAAATCACAGAGGGAAAGATTCCCTTCACTCCCTGCCATTGACTTCTTCAAGGTCTTCTCATTCCCTACCAAATAGAGAAGGAAGAAGGACTATTTTTTACCTCTGCTTTTATAGCTTGGAAGACTTAAATTATCTTTTAACTGTTCATGTTTCTAACTATGTTGCTTTTCTGCAATTTAGCCTTATGTGTTATCACCCCTAGTAGCTTCAAAATACTCTGCTGCTCTTCTTTTTTTTCCTGAATATTTTAAGGTTTGGCCATAGGACCATGCAGATTTCTTCAGGACTGTGGTCCAAAAACCTGGAGCTCGTGGATCAATGGTTTTTACACACGTCTTTTCAAACATGCTCAGCTTTTCTTTGTGGTTTTATTATTCCAGCAATTTCCTCTTTAAACCAAAATGAGCACTCATCAGTGGGCATTTATTACTATAGTTACTGACATCACCACCTTCATTTTGACTAAAGAAATGTGAATGTTAGAAGAATAGATTTGGATGATAGCTTATACTGAACATCACCTGACTTTCTGAATTTTCCCATGGTAAAACCGTAAAATTAAGCTTGTAAAGGAAAGCCAGATCAATGGAAATGAGATTGAAACGGGGCACGCAGGGTATGTTTACTGCAGTGACAGTCAGTGATCTATAGCCCTGCATATCGGATAGGAAAATGCAGGTGAAATGCAATATAAGTTTGTTACTGTTTCCAACTGCATGGAAGGTAAATGAAGCCAGAAGGAAAGACACCTTCCTTTGGCACCATGTGTTCATTTCTTGCATTGTTTTCATTTTAGATGTTTCAAATATGGAACTAAAATATTGGGCTGTGTATATTCTGCATAATAAACCTTTACCAGAAAATGTCCCACTTGCAAAAGAATGCATCCAACATTTAATAATTACGGATACATAGCTATAGCTATAGCTCTATTTCCAGTCTGTGGCTTTTTTTTTTTTTTTTTTTTTTTTAGCTTGGGCAAATAAAGCTGTTTATAACAGGTCTGAGTAATGATTAACGCATACGGAGTTCTCATAAAAAATTGTAGTCTGCAGCTTTCTGTTCAGATTTGTTTCTGACCAGTAACTGGAGCTATTATATCTACAGTAAATGGGCTGTTACTGAAGCACAGAGAGACTAGAGCGGCTAGAGGCTGAAGAATGTGGCTCAAAAGTCAGATCTTGCTCTTATATTGCATTGCAAGTGAAGTTTGGATGGCAAAGCGGCTTGACGCTAGGAGAAATTTGACCAAGGAACTTTATTCTCTTGAAGACAGTGGTTCTGCAAAGTGGAACAGGCTGAAAAGGAGTCTATATCAGGGCAAGTCCTGCAGGATACGAGGCTGCTGCACAGGAAGGAATGATGACTGCAGCTTTAACATTGCTTCCAGAGCAGCTATATGTTACTGTGACCAGTTCTGTGCCTCAGGTCCTCCTGGCCCCATAGACTGTTGTGCTGACTATTGGGATGCTTGTGAGAACGCCGTTGAGCCCACCAGGTCTGATGAGCCTTGGCCACCTCCAGCATCAGGTGGGTATGGAGAAAAGGCTGAGATGGCATTAGTGCATCATGGCAAAAAAAAAAAAAAAAAAAAAAAAGCTTGGAAGTAGAACTACCAATTAATCTTTAGAGTGCATGCATCCTAAAAATGTGCCTGCAGATATTGTTCAGGCATTGAATATGAAATTGGAGTAATAATTATGTTTGCTGTTATTTCTGTCTAGGAGATATTTTTAGAGTTGGCTAGATCCGAACTGTTGGACAGAACGACTCCTCTTACAGCAGCTCGGTGCAGGAGTAGGTGAAGGGATGTGAATAGACAGAGGATTTCTGACCAACATATTGTTCTTTTTTAGTTTTTTATTACTCAGCTTGTAGTGGAAGTTCCCCCAGAAGTACTCTAATCTCAGTCTTTTGGTTTTGGAACTAAAGATTGCACAGTGGATCTACAAACATCTGGTCCTCACTTGATTCCTGCAGTGGGTGCTAGAAGTTAGCTGGTGCTATAAGTTTAGAATTGTGAATTTTAAGCCTACACAGCTTCTTACTAAGATAAATCTGGATGAAAATGTAGAGATTGTACCAAACTTTCAACAGCGTAAAACTGAAATGATACCACCGTGACCTTTAAAAATTAACTCTTTCTTTGGGGCATCTCTGCTGTTTGCAGTCCTGCAGTCAGACCACAGTCTCTTTAGGAGGCTGTGCTCTTAAGCCAGGCACGCAGCCAGTATCTGATAAGTGACAGCGTCAAAAATGCTAAAGGCTGCAAAACAAACAAGGTTTTCCAAAGTGTTTCTAATCTTCTCAAAGAATGTTGTCCAATTTGTGTAAATAAAGTTATTTCTTTCGTATTTATTTCGGCTGCACTGTTGTGTATTATTTCCAGCAGACCGGGAGTCGCTCTCGTGAGCTCTGCTGAAGCCCCGAGCACTGTTTCTGCTCCAGATCTGAGAGCCTTGGGGTCTAGTTTTGCAGACTGCTTATGGAAGGGAATCACTACAGAAGCTGCGGTAGTTTGCCATGTGGGTCCCGGGACACGTGTACCTCCGATAGGTAAAAATGTAACAGGAGGTTTAGATAATGGAATCAGTGAAAAAAAATATTTTTATTGCCTTTTTCAATCCAACTTTTGCTTCTCTGTTCACTATCACTTAACTCCCGGGTTATACATGCCTGCCATAGATAACTGATATTTTATCTATTTGAGCATCTTTATTTGCTCTATAGGTGAGCTATGGTCATATTTAATTTACATCTTGCCTCAAAGCAAGCTGTTGTTTTTCTGGTCCTGCTTTGTTTCTTTGTTGATGGAAAATCTTCAGCTTTCTAAAATCTGTTTATTGGATACTTGTTATACAAACAACATTAAGGATAAAAGGAGAGCACCAAAGCAGGCAAAATACAGGAGGAAAAAGTATAACTCAAAAGGAATGCTCTAGAACTGAAGTGTCTGAGGAATAGGGAACAGAGAATGAAATTAGAAAGGAGAAATGGAGAGAAAAGAAGGGCTGAATGGCAGAAGATAAAGCAAACAATGAAGCATTTTTAGAAACGCTGTTAGTATATTGGCTCACTTTTACTGAGACTGTGCTGCTGCCTTTGGCTAAGAATTGTTAAGGCACTACCAGAACACATACACCTGGAAGATTTTGATCTTCTTATTGCCTGTGGTTTTGCTCTCAGTGCTTTCCGACACATGCTGCTTTAATCAAACCAATAAACTTCAGCGCTTTGCATGGGATACAAGGAATATCAGTAAAAGGGCACAATGCTTTATTTCTGTATCCCAATTTATCCACTGCCGCGGCGCACGGCACAGGAAGCTATTGTGTGTGCCCTAAGCATTCGTGTGCACCAGGCTGGGTGCCACTGCAAATATTACTGTGTGAAACTGCCTTCTCTTTATGAACTCAGCATTCAGTGTGCTGCAATGGCTTCCCTGTATCATTTCAGGAGGAGATGTGCACACAGTCCTGTTCCGTATGTCTTAGACACTTTGGTGTTGGATTTGGTGTTGTTATTATTAGGAGAACTGTTAAAGTTTTATTGATAGCATACACTTACTATTTATTTGAACTTTCTGTTTCACTTACTCTGTGGTACTGAAAGCTTTATCTGAGCCAACACACTACATCCCACAATGGCGATGCTACAAAAGAGACACACAGATTGTGATTTCACACTGTGCAGTCAGACTCTGGCCTACATGTGTGTACATCAGGAGACGTTTCAGCTACAAAACTAATTACACTGATGTTGGGGCAGATTAGGTGAGAATTACAGGAATTTGGGAAGAGTGAACCAAGAGGCAGGTCCTGATTTATTAAGTCCACTTCCTTCCAAGCACAATCTTTATACAAGCCATCAGGCTGCACCTCACAATGAATTAATTTCCCGCTTATTTCTCACTCTATCTCCCAGAATATTAATATTCCAATCTAATACCCTGATGGTTGGACAATCTGCCCTTTTTCTTATGCAGCTGGTGTCTTTCAGCTTTGATATCTCTACTCTTTGACGCTGATGCTTTAGACACATTTACAGGCAGTAAGTACTCCTGGCCTTTCAAGTCCTAATTTTGCTAGGCTAAGGAAACTATGTTCTTAATCTTCAATTCCCCAAGCATATATTAGTAGAAGGCCTCTTTTGTACTTGTTCAGGTTTGCATTTTTTCTCGGGTGTGGGTGGTGAGGGCTGCCAGCAGAGCTCCAGTGGGGCTTCCTCCTGTGTCTGAGACAATGCTTTAATACTTCCTTCCCTGGCTTTGTGTGAAATATCTTTCTCAATGCCTCCTTCCACCTACTGTCTGATCCTGGCACTGGGGCACTCTGTGGCAAACCGTGACACCTGAGTAATTTGTCTTGGGTATTCTCTGAGAAATGTCTCTGTTGCTAGCAGAAATTGAATTAGAGCAGAAACTTTGGGCCTCAGAGTGCTTGGATGAGACATATCTCACCTGTATCTATGCTAGTTCATGCACTCTGCTGCATGATTAACAGTGCGAAATAGGCATTTATAATTAATTCATCAGCTCTAGTCCACTTCGGCACTTTTGTATAAAATTAATTATGGCTTAGAAGTGAATATTTCTCTTGTGCCAGTGAAGATCTTCATTTGTACCTTTAGGCTTACTAGAATCTGTAGAGGAAGAATGAGAAAAGGCTGGAAAAGAGAGCCCCAAATGGTAATTGTACTATACTTACAGGTTTGATCCAAGGCTCTCTACAGCCATTCTGGATCTCTCATTTAATTTTCACACTGAGGTGAAATGAGTAATATATTTTGGTGGAAGATCTTATAAAACATGGAAGGTCTTTTCTCAGTGAAAGAAGTAAATAGAAGAAATATATTTGTTCCAGAAATTCATCACTCAGTTGGGGTATTATGCTTTATTTTGGTGAACACATGAAACATAGTTACCTTGAAACATAACTGATCTTCCCATTTTTCAAAGACAAATTAAACTCTGTCAAGGGAAAAATAGATTACAATAATTTTAAGGCAGGTATGTTTAAAAAGATCAGTAATTGGAAAAACTGAAATCTATTTTAATTATGTATTAGAAGATGTTATTTATTAGAAATGTATGGTTTTTACTTATTGCTAGAAAGGAATTTTATTTGAGGAATTGTTTTTCAGATGTATAGAATAATTTTCCAGCATCTCTTTTGAATCTATTGCCAATTTTGTTTACTGTGAATAACGTACATGGGAAAAAAAATCATCCCACTACTGTCATTACTCAGAAGAAATTGGAAATTGTTGCTACTGTCTTTCACTTAAGTAATGTATACATACTGCATAAAACCAATTAATTCAATAGTAGCAAGAGTTTTGAGTTAACTGACTTCAAGAACATTTTTTTTTTCACACGTCTATATGTTATGTTGGCAGGTTGTTATAAAGATGGCCGATATTATGGAGAAGGAGCAATAATTAAAGACAACTGCAATTCCTGGTAATGTTTCAGAAAACACAAAATTGAAATTAATTTAGCATATGACATGAAACAGGAATTAAGTTGGTGAGCATCCCTAAATTCATATTTAACATAATCAAATCACAGTGGTTGAAAGAGTGATACAGTATGAAGAAGTTATGTAATTACTCTACAGCCAACATAAAAGAATGGTGAGGGAGGATGGACTTTCTAATCAAGACGTGAAAACATGAGTATTAATGTTTCCTCCTCTGTGGCCTAAGTTCTGTTCCTGTTCAGTGTATTGGCTCTGAGTCGAAATGGTTTCACTGCAGAGTTGAAATGGTTTCACTGCAGGTCTGTAAACTTACCTGAATACAGAGAAAACCGGTATCATTAAAATTTGGGGGAATATTTTTATAACTTTTTCCTCTGTTACTCTGGCAAAAGTGATAATCTCTAACTTTATTTTACAACAGGAGAATTTAAGTTATGTAGGAAACAGATGAACTGTGTGAATACCCCATTCCCTGTGCTGAGACATCGGCATGGAGCAGCAGGGGTGCTCTGTTGCCATCCCTGGTAGTCAGCAGGTGGTCCACTGCACTTCCAAAGTCAGGGCAGCCCAATGTGCTCCAGTGACATACAAATGGGGCTAGTGCTCCATCTGCCCTGAGCTTGTCTCAAGATACTTGGAGAAAGGTGTCTACAGCCATGGAGCTCCTTTCAGGTTCTCCAAAGTGAAACTTCCGCAAGAGACCTAATTTTCAGTACATCATTCTTTTCCCCCTGGCTTGGCCTCACAGAAATGGAAGCAAATTTTGTCAAAGATGAGATTTTCCACAAGCTGTAACCTTCCCACCTCATTCCAATTAGGATTCATTAAATAGTGAAGTGGCACTACATATGATTTTGTTTTCATAATTACCGTGACATTTGTAGTTTAGGCTTTTCCCCTTCTCCATTCTTCATTCTGCTGTAAAAGTACAACTTATTTTCTGCTCAATTATATTCTTGCCCTTTCAGCAAATGTGTCCAAAGTAACTGGAAGTGTTCAAATGAAGTATGCCTTGTTCGCCCAGACTTGATTCACCACATCAATTCTGGAGATTACGGGTGAGAATACTTCAATTTTAAGTAGAAGTGGTATAGTGTTGTAATAGTAAAGCTTTTTAATAGTAAAAATGCAAAAGTATTGTGATCCACTGGAAAGCTCATAGTATGTAAGTGCAAATTACAAGTTACATGGTTCTCTCTGCCCCTTCCTATCCCAATTACATCCTATCTATGCGATAGTAAACGTACACCTGTGAAACTTCTAAAACTCTAGCAAAATATAGATTTTAAAATAGAAAGATACTGAAAATCTCATCCTGGTAAGAGTCAGTATTGGAAATACCTATCTAAAATATTCTCCAAATTACTATAATTCTTTTGCTCACAAAATGCTCTTTAGATCATCTTCCCTATTCCTCACTTCAATAGTTAGGAGAAATATTCATATGTTTGTTTATTTTTTACCCACTTTCAGGAAGGTCATTCTACATACCAGAACTTTAGGTAGTATTGGAAGAAGGGAGAATGGGCCAAAGGGATCAAGATATCAGAACTCTGTGATACTCAGTGGTTTTCTTGCTACCAGTTCTTATTCCTTGCAATGCAGAGCAGTGCCTTGGGAGATTGCCTGCCTATCAGTTGAGGTGCTAAATTCACTAATGAAGTCTACGGAAGTGCTCAGGTTTCAAGCTGTGACTCTGTGCTGAAACATCTTGTACTTCATGGGAGAGATTTAAACTAATGGAGGTAGGACAGGCAATTGAGCTGGGTACCAGCAGCCACAGGGTAGTTAAGGCCACCTGAGAGACCATCATCTGCAGGTGTTTAAATTCTCCAGTGACTACAGGCAGGCTGAATAATGAGGCTTCTCATTTAGGTAGTGTGAGTCCTACCTCTGTCTTCTACCCACACAAGCAAGAAGGAAATAAATGGGTAAAGAGAGGCTCCCCTTGACTCAGACCTTTTCCAGCAATGCATACAATTTTAGTTCTCTCCAAACGTGTATAAATGTGAGTTCTTTTCTGTTGTGTATATGTTCTTAAGGGCTTAATGCTAGGTTCTGAGTTTAGTCTACCTTCTTCAGATAGAGTAGGGAGGGAGTAGTTAGAGGTAGCCCTTTCTCTGAATATTGGTGCAAAACAGGCAGAACAGCTAGAATTTCTGCTGCTTTAACAGTGTCTCAGCTACTGCTGGTGCTTTTGCATTTGAAGTCATTGTAACCCACTGTGTGAAGCTGTTGCCACCTGGTTTGAAGCATTATGTGAGCACAACTTCAAGACAACTTTAATTCCTTTGATTGAGAACCTTATTTTCTAGTATTTTTCTGAAGCATTGCACACTCATCTGCTGAAGGCTGATACAATGCTGACCTCAAATCACCAGTTTTCATATCATGCTCTTCCAGCCTACATTTACCCACAGAGGAATAGCCTCGTTCATATCTAATAGAATGTCTTGAAGCTTAATTTGAAACATTTATTTCTGGATGTTATTTTTAGTGGTGCTCTTATAGAGGTGGAGCAAGGTATTATGAGCAGTATCTCTAACCTTGCTTTGTTTGCTTGTTTTCTGTCTGTGAGGAAGATGGAAAGCTGACAACTATACTCAGTTCTGGGGCATGACACTGGAAGAAGGTTTCAGAAAGCGCTTGGGCACATTACCTCCATCTCATTCCTTGCTGAACATGAAAGCGATTCCAGTAAGTATTGGGTGCAATTGATTTACTTCTTTTTAACAAGGTAATTTTTTGGAAAAAAATGTGGACAATTATAAGACTATGATTCAGGTATTAAGGACTAAGTGCCTCCATGTTGCATGTGAAACTCCTAGAATAGTTTTCCTGTCTATAGAAAGAGTGGCCATATCCTTTTATATCTAACAAGGAGGTGTAAAATCAAGTGCTATACATTGGGAAACTGTGCACTAATATTCTCTTATCAGTGTTAGAATCATAGAATGGTTTGGGTTAGAAAGGACCTTAAAGATCATCTAGTTCCAACCACCACCTGCCATGGGCAGGGAGACTTTTCACTTGCCCAGGTTGCTCAAAGCCACATCCAGCCTAGCCTTGAACAGTTCTAGGGATGGGGAATCCAGAGCTTCTCTGGACAGCCTGTTCCAGTGCCTCATCACTCTCTGTGTAAAGAATTTACTCCTAATATTGAATCTAAATCTCCCTTCTTTTAGTTTGAAGCTGTTACTCCTTGCAGGAGTAAGTAGATAGATCAAAGATTTGCAAAATGCAGTAACTGTAACACATTTTGGCCTTTGATTTTTACATAGTTCAGGCAAATGATGCCATTGGAATATTTGTTTGAAGTCAATTGTTGATGGTTGTTTTACATGTATAAAGTAGAATGGTTTCCAGATGGGAGGTGTTGCAGGGACAGCAGCGCTTAGCTGACAGTTGACAAGGAATACGGAAGAGAGGAAGGGGATCATGTGTCTCTGCAATAATTTTCATGATCTTAACTCTTTTGCTTGAAGCAAAAGACTGGCTTGCTCACAATTATACCAAAGAGGATTGTCAGAGCCAGAAGTTGACAGAAATTGGGCTTTGGCAATCTGCCTCACGCGCTCTGCTACTCTTCTCAGCCAAAGAAGGATTGATTTCATTTGAAAATGTTCTGTCAAAAAGAAAAAAAAAAAAAAACAGAAAGAAAATGACATAACAGATTTCAGTGCAATATTTACTGTGTGGGGGAATTGGTGCAAACTGCTGTTGTTCAACATTTAGATTCAAGAAAATTTGAGTTAATTTTTACTGTTGTTTGCTTTTATTCTTGAGAAATAGAGTGTAAGTCTTGTATGGCAGGAACAAAAGTGAGTATATTGCACCTAGCTCAGAGTTTGACGTTTACATTGACTTCTGCCTATTCTCATGTTAGACAAATAACATCTCGGGAAAAAAAGAAAAGGAAGGGTAAAATAAAATATTTACCATATTTCCTCTCTTCTGTTAAGTTTGTATTAGCTGGTCACACAGTGGTCTTTCATTATATCCAGCCTATTGACTCTTTGCTATTAAGTTTCCTGTAGCTTCTTTGCGGCACTACTTATGGCCTTTTTTTCTGCTGACACATTTCTCAGGCACGTTTTCTCTAATGCTATCATCTTAGAAAATCTGTAAGCCATAAGTCAACTATCTTTGGCCCTTCTAGAAACTTGAATGTATTCTCCAAAATCCAACTCCATGCATTTATCCATTTAACCCTCAGGAATTCCTGGAAGTTGCTAGAGGCACAGGAACCTGAGAAATCTTTCTCACTGCTAAAAATACGAAGTAATAACCTCTTCATGACTTTTCCAATTTCTTCAGAGCTCTGAACATACAGAAAATCATTCTGAATTGTACAGAAGCCCATCTCCAACCTATGATTACTCTTTAGAAGTGTCAGAACTTTCTTATTAATACCCTAGGGTTTCTGTCTTGGATTGTTTTGATGTAAAAATGTTTTTCTCTGAAACTTCCTGTGAAGCTTCAAAACTCCCTAATCGTGTCCTATTCTGTAGTTTTCTAGAGGAACACCACCTCTTTAGTATCTTTGTTCTGTCTCAAGAAATTTTCTGTCTGACACATTTTAATACTTCCCATAAATGTAAGAAAACATACTTCTATTCATGTAAGCAAGATTTTCATTCATCTCTTCATAGTTGTCCCTGTATCCACTGTCACTTCGTGATCCAACAAGTTCATAGCATGGATCAGGCTCACCAGGGGTAGAAACCATTTCTTTCAATTGGCAGACCAACAGCAGTCATAGGATCAACTTCTGCTTCCCCTTCCATGAAATTTTTTCTGAAGCTGATAGTTTGTGAAGTGTACTAACACATTTAGAAAGACCCAAGTAATAAAAACCTAAAAACCAAGTAAGTTTTATTAAAGTGTTTCTATTAAGCTTTCGTACCCAGGTGACAGCTGATAAGAGAGTAAAAAGATATATAAATGATGAGAAATTCAGGAATGGAGGTTTTTTAAAAATATTTTTTTCTGAGACTGTCTTCAAACCTTAATAGTTTGGCCTTCAGGTGACCTTGTTGAGTACTAATTTACCCGCAGGCCGAGGAACTGCTTACTTACTGTACATAAAAAAAGGCTAATTAAATGTTTTTGTGTTCTCTGGGATTATTCCTATATTTCCCATTTTGCAGGTGAGAAAACGGAGAGTCATTTGCCCAAAGTCACGTACTTAGCTGATAAAAATGTCACAATTAGTGTTTGAGAGCTTTTGGCTCTTGTTAGCACTATCTGATTAAAAGCTGCTAGCTTTGCCAAGGGAGAAAGAAAACTATAGTTATCCATTCATTAAATGCCTCACTTTCTGATTTGAAATAAAAGCCATTTCTTCAGCATGCTACTCGTCTACTGTCTCAGAAATAAATGACAGCACCTGGTAACTAAGGAGTTGCTGTTTTCCTTTGTGTCTTCAGGATGCTTGAGAGAAACAGGTTTTTGTATAGAAGGGACTCTTTGCTCAATTGTGTCAGGGGAAAAAAGATTTGAGATTGTAAAGCACTTCTGTGTTCATCACTTCATATCCAGAGCAGAGTTTTAGTTCTTAGCAGTATTTGTGGAGTATAAGTTTTTCTGTTGTTTGGCTGACTGATATATCCAACTGCAAATCTTCTTTCATAACATTACTGAGTGATAGAGGTACATTTCCTCTTAGGGAAAACACAAACTTTCTGCAGTTACTTACAGGACTTTTAAAAACTCTGCTATTGCCTTTTCAAAGCCTCGTGATGTCTTTAAAAACTCCTCTTCTTCTTTTCAACACTAATGAATAAAAATAATATTACGTTTTTAAAAAATAAAGAAAAAAGATTCCTTTCTCTCAGAAAACAAAACAAAAGTATTTTCATATTCCCAAATTTGCAAATTCAGTTACCTTCAGCCTTTTTTCTCAGATGGACCATCTAACTGCTCTGAAGTTGTAGGTGAAGTCTGAGTATTCTTTTATAACTCCCAACCTTCCTCTTTTGGCAAGACTGGCAAACTCATAAACCTTCACATGTATTCACTGCATAGAAAGGATGTGAAGGTTTAAAAGAGTTTGCCAGTCATGTTCCTGATTCCATTGTGCCATGTAATGGTGGATTATGGAGCATACATTGAGAAACAATTGTCTAGACTCACCATTTGTCACAGAACAACAGTGCTTCTCAATATTAGGATAGCAGTTACTCAGACAAAAAGCTAATGTTTCTGGCTACAGGTTAGTCCTGCATTTCTTAATGACAGGGCTGAAGGCTAATGAGGGATTTGTTCTAGGATTTACAATATGAGGCTGTTAAATACATTGGCAGTAGCTTAAGAGATATGTAAATTAACACATTGGCTCAGACCAGAGATCTATTAAGAATTTTCTTTTTCTCATCTACCTTATTCAGAGCATAAGTGGTCATTGCTCAAGATAGTGTGCTTAACAACATTTGCCAAATTTTGCTTATTTACTTCTTGATAGTGAGCAGATTTATCAAGTAAAAGAAATGTTACTCATCCGGGATTTTGCCAGTACATTTAATCTTCAAAGTAAACCTTGTGCTTGTGTTTGCTCATGAGTCGTAGAATTACAGAATAACTCGAGTTGGAAGTAACCCACAAAGGTCATTGAGTCCAGCTCCTGGCTCTACACAGGAGGACTCAGAATTCAAACCCTATGTCTGAGGGTGTTGTCAAATGCTCCTTGATCTTCAGCACCTTGGGGCTGTGCCCACCGCCCGTGGGAACCTATTCTCCTCTGGTGAAGGACCTTTTCCTAACACCCAACTCGACCTCCCCTGGTGAAGCTCCATGCCATTCCCTGGGTTCAATACAACTTCCTCTGACTTCAGGCAGCCATCCTGCAACAGAGACTGCAGTGACACCAGGGTTACAGTTTCATCCATCCACATCTTTTAAATCACTGGACACTTCTGCAGGGGTTGGACCTCTTAAATGCAGCTTTCTGTTGCTGGAAGCTTTAGAGTTGTGATTTTGTTTGCTTTGATGTCTACCTGGAAAGAGCAGTATTAGTGATGATTTAGCAAGATATTTAACTTTGCAGTGTTTTTGTGCATGTCATTTGTGGTTTCAAGTCTCATATTTCTGAGAAGATTCTGAAGAAAGCAGAATTCTGATAGCAATTAATGAAAATATTAAGATTAATATCTTAGCAAGATTAATGTTACTGATTTGTTATTTGTGAAGGTATAACTTCCAGAAGAATATAAGTTAACTATATAGAATATAAGTTAAATACTTATTCTCTATATATACTATATAGAATATAACTTAAGCATTTGCACTATTATTTAAAAGTGAGTAATAGTATTTAGGACTCACAGGCTGTACGTAAACTTATGAATCTCAAATGCTTCAGAATTACTGGATCTGGGGCATGCAGAGACTGTATCAATCTGTGTGCAAGGGCTGATTCCAGTTTCATAGCAGATAAAGACCTGAGACACAAGCTTATTTTTCCCTCACTCACTTCTTCTCAACTGTTGATTTTCTGTGGGAAGAAAATCAGCATATACAAGTTGGATGAAGATGTTACTGTCTCCCAGTGCATGACAGAAAGTCATCTGGACACAGCCAAAGTTGTAAAGTTCAATTTCTCAAGTAGTCCTAAAAAAGCTTGAAAGAACAGGGCTCAAATATTTAAATTGTCTAAGGAATAGGTATCTGGTCTTGTAAGCCACACAGGCAATTTAAAATAATAGTGCAGCAAGGACATTCGGAATCAGACAACCAAGTATAAGTAAACCAAAATAAAATAAAGGATTCTTAACAGGATAGAAGCCTTTGTTTCCACGTGTGAGCTTGCTAGTAACAAAGAAATACCAGGGAGTGTTTTGTTTTGGAGCAGGATCTCATATTCTGTATATTGTGTTTTCATCTGGAATATTTGCTATGAGCAATTGTTTGAGATAAATTTCTAGGCTGGATGTCCAAGTTGGCTGTATCGCCATTCCTTTTTTCCTGTGCAGCATAAGCACCCTGTCCAAAAAATTATCTCATTGTTTTTAATTGTTTAATGTTTTTTTTCATGTCAAACATAGGGCAGATTATTAGCAGTTGTACCGGATGGCTCCTGCATTTGTGGGTATTTGTGCAATTCTTACAGGACATAAATTAAGGCAGAGAGATAAGCATGCCAAAAATAACTGTTGAAAAGGTTTTACTGAACAGTCCATGAATTCATATCAACTCAGCATCAGATTGCAAAGCAGAAAGAAAATCACTGGTTTTCATTCTGGAATAAGTGCTGGAAATTGAAAAACCTCCATGTAAAATGTGAATCAATGAATTTACCCTCTGCTGATTCCCCACTGGTAACTAGAATTTCCTATTTCCAGCCAAGTGAAAAGCATGTCAAGATGAATAGGGTAACAGGTTCCTAACTTCATTACTGTTTGCAGCAGAATGTTTTTCATTCCAAAAATGTCAACTGGGTCATAACTGACATGTTTCATAGGGAAATGTTGCTTGACATAAAAATCAGATAAAAACTGGACAGGTTACTCAGGTTGGCAGCTGTGGAGCTCTGCTTTCCAGCACAGCTAGTGGAGTGCCAGAAAGCCTCCAGCTCTCGGGGCACCCACAGCACCCAGGCACAGGGCAGCCACCACACAAATGCTTGGCAAGTCACAGCTGCCACTGCTTGAGGCTTCCTCAGTTCAAACATTACAAATGTTTAAAACAAAAATAGAGTCATTTTGAAGAGAAAGTTAGGAAATTAAACAGATAAACATCTACTGCATTTTGTTTTAGGGAAGCTCCGTTCCAGAAGAAAAATTTCCTGAGTTTTTTGCAGCCACTTATGCGTGGCCTGATTGGATTCATGATCCTTTGGACCAAAGAAACTGTGGAGCATCCTGGGCATTTTCAACTGCAAGTAATATTCTTTTTTTTTCCCTTCCTTTCAAAAATATTATGTACATTAAATGTATAATGAAAGCCTCCAATGATTAGTAATGAAGTAATTTCAACTTTCTGTTCAGTTCTTACTAGCAAAAATTAACAATCAGAAGTGCTACACTTTTCTTTCTAAGATGTCCCAGTTTAAGCTGTAGAGATTTTCCTTCGCTTTTCATAAGTTTTAGTATCATATGGAGACTTCTTTTGTGACAGGCCATAGGAATGAATCGACTAGTGCAGTTTTGATAAGAGTGAAGTGACTCTTACTAATCTACATTCTTTGCTTGCACTGCAAGCATGCTTGACTTGAATGTTTAAAACAAGTAGATGTCATTTTATGTAGATACACTTACATATCTGTGCTTTTGCCATTGTCTAACCCTTGCTATTCAAGTAATCAAATGTAAACTTTTCAGTGATTTTGTGAGAAGAAAACTGAAACTTCTCAGGTGTTTGGGGAAAAAAACTATTTTCTAATTCTGTAAATAAAGCAATGTCAGTAATGCAATTCAACCTCATGATAAAACCTCTAGTTTTATGAAAAGTGGGCACGAGTGCCTGTGTCACTTTTTCAAAGAAATTATAGTGAACTGTTTGGTTGAATTTTCTTATGTAGCATTAAATCTCGGTATGTATTAAGATATCTACAGATAGAGGAAAAAAATTATGCAGTCAAACTATGAGTTGAACTGAACAACAGGTCCTTATAGATGCAGGTTTCTGCTTCTTTAAATCACAACATAATGAAGAAGTCTCTTAATTTCACTTTCAGTTTAGTTAACCTGTCTGTCTTTAACACATGAATAATTGTGTATGTACTTAGAATCATGACTATCTGATCTAGTTCAGACATCTGTGGTTCAGACTATCTCAGAAGGAGAATTCTATGTGAATCTGATATTACACCTTAATATGAGTAATTCCAAATATTTTTTCCACTCAAACAACTATGTACTTCCAATCTATACTTTAGAGAGTTGCTCAGGTTGGAAAAGACCTTAAAGATCATCAAGTCCAACCACAACCTAACCATACTACCCTAACTCTAACAACCCTCTGCTAAATCATGTCCCTGAGCACAACATCCAAATGGTTTTTAAACACATCCAAGGATGGTGACTCAAACACCTCCCTGGGGAGCCTATTCCAGTGCTTAACAACCCTTTCTGTAAAGAAGCGTTTCCTAATATCCAACTTAAACTTACCCTGATGCAACTTGAGGCCATTTCCCCTCATCCTGTCACCTGTCACCAGTGAGAAGAGACCAACCCCGCTCTCGCTGTAAGCACCTTTCAGATATTGGAAGAGAGCAATAAGGTCTCCCCTCAGCCTCCTTTTCCCCAGACTAAACAGCCCCAGTTCCCTCAGCGTCTCCTCATAGGGCATATTCTCCAAGCCCTTCACAAGCCTTGCTGCCCTTCTTGGGACCTGCTCCAGCACCTCTATGTCCTTTGTGTACCGAGGTGCCCAAAACTGAACACAGTACTCGAGGTGAAGCCTCACCAGTGCCACGTACAGGGGCAGGATTAGGTCTCTCTAAACATTCAGCAAACATCAGTGAACAAGGGCTGCAATTTTTTCCACATGGAGGAATTAAATGCCACACCATTGCTTCATATACACTTCTGTGTCAGATGACATTGTGTCAGATTGCCTCTCTGCTGCCATCTGTCACACAGCAACAAAATGCAATTGAATATTGGTGGGAATGTTCAACTTCTACTGCTGTGCCACCAATATCCACCTCTAATGTTGTGGGTCAATACAATAAAATGGGAGGCATTACTTTCAGAGCAGCCCCCATATCTTCTGCTGAAGTTAACTATAGATGAATATGCAAGTACAAATATAGAGATTATTATATGAAATTATGTAAATATCTCGTTTGATATTTAGATATAGTATATACAGATATAGATAGAGATATAACTCTATTTATGTATAGTATATCAATTAATTTATATTATAGCTAAGTTGCTTATGGTGCTTTACATTTTTACAACTCTTAAAATTCTGACATATAGTATCCCAACTGTTTTGTAAAAATATCTTCCCAGGCACAAAATACTGATGTCTTTCAGTCAGTCTTTCACAACAACCACTGAGTAGCTCTGAGTAATTATTTGGTTTTGATAACACAATTTCTTTCAAAATAGGTGTTGCAGCAGATAGAATAACAATTCATTCTGATGGTCAAATCACAGACAACCTTTCTGTTCAGAACTTGATCTCTTGTGATACCGGGAATCAACGTGGATGTAATGGTGGCAGTATTGATGGTGCTTGGAGATATTTGACAACACATGGGTAAATATTTTATTTATGTTTCAGTGTAATTTATTTTATCTATTTAGTATCTTCATTGGCAAAACTTGTCACTGGTACCTTTCAGTAGTACATCGCAAAGCAGAGTCTTGTTCTGTCTCCTCTGTGATCTCTCCTTAAGTAGTTGAAGACAGTAATTAGAACTCCGTTTAGCCTTATCCAGGCCAAAAAGATTAATATCCCTCAGCTTCTCCTTGTATATCACATGCTTCAGTGCCTTGAGCACCTCTGTGGCCCTTTACTTTCCCAGCTTGTCATTGTCATTATTTTGGATCCCATGACTGTACACAGCATTCCAGATATAAGCTTGCAAGTGATCGTTTGAGGGAAATAACCACTTTTCACAATGCCTTGGCTGTGCTCTTTCTAACACATACCAGTACTGTGTATTTACTTTTGTTGAGAGGGCCCACTGCTACCACACATTCAACCTGATGCTGCAGGCCCTTTCCTGTGAAGCTGCTTTGTACACAGCACTGCTGCATGGGCAGTTTTGGCTCACCAGTAGGATGTGTGTCTCTGTTAAACTTCATGAAAATTCTGTCAGCTCCTTTCTACATCTTCTCAGTGTCCCTATGAATGACAGCCCTGCCCTCCACCATACTGACCGTTCAACAACAGTCTGGCATCCTCCACAGACTTAATGAGCATGTTTTATGTCCCACTGTCAAGACTCTTAATAAATGGCACAATCTTAAGGTAGGGAATGTCACTAGTAAAGAGCCACGAGCCACTTTAACTGTAGAACCTGTATCAGGACAGTCTAGTCCAGTTTTTTGCTTTGTAACCAACTCACCCAGCCCTGCTCTCTCACAGGCTGATCTAGAAATTGCTGAAAGTGTTGCTAAAGTCAAGGTAAATTGCATCCTATGCTTCTCTTATTCTCGGTGGAGCTAGTCATGTCATTATAACCAGATTACTTCATCTGGCCACCTCATCATGGGGATGCACGATTTGCCCTGGTGAATCTGTGCTGTCTGTTCCCAATCAAGTCCTTGAACTTAATGTGCCTGGAAACAGCTTCTAGGAGGATTTGCAATAGCTGGATTTTATATACCCTATACTTCAGCTGATTCTCACATTGTAAAACTTATTTTTATGCTTTCTGCTCCATACTATAATCTACTTCCCCTCACTTTCATGCGCTCCCATCCCTTAATCTTTCTTTCATGTACCTTGTATTTGTAGGCAGAGAGATCTCAGGTCTGCTGTCTGTCAACTTTTAATTTTAGTTTATAAACAAGCAAACAATCCATGTACAGATCAGGAGAATGTCAGATGTGCTGCATCATACGTCATAGTTGTCATGGTAGCCAGGGGATCCAGGTGAAGACCAAAGCACTGTCATTCACACAGACATTGAGTATATAAAGCAATGATTCTGCTTGTCCTCAAGTGTACCAGAAAGATGAACTATTTTTGATCTGATGAGGATTCCAGGGCTTAAACATTGAACTAGTTTTGATATTTTTTGAGTGGAAGACCCTGTAGGCAAGTGATTACAGTGGGAAGTAAAGGACTTCACCTTGATAAAGGCCTCAGCACCTCATTTAAGTAAAGGCAAAGTAGTAAAGAAATTAGTTATGGCTTTACATTTTAAGAAACTGAAAAGGGTCCTTCTGATCTGTAGCTCATGCTCTTAACAGAGTAAATATAACTCTCGCTAGAGTTGTTTGTCTACCATGTTAAGGATAGGAGCACACGATTTTCCGGTAAGGTAAAAGATTCATTTCAACCAATATTATCTCTACAGCACTTGGAGTTAGCTATTTTTAAAGGGAATGGCCTAAAGAATGCAGAAATAGGATAGCTTTCTGGGTTTCTGTTCTCCCTGTCTGTTAGCTTGGTATGGATATATCCACCATGGCCCCATAATATTAAATTACTTCCCATACCAGGAAGCTATATATTTTTTTTCTCTAAAGCAGTGTGGTTACTGACACAGTGTTCTCCAGAGGCAGTTTAGGCATACAACAGTTAGTTCCTTCAGTAAAGAAAAGAAGTTGTGCTGAAAATGTATGAAGCACTTTATTTACCCAGTTGTATCTATACTTCAGATTTCAAAGGATGTTCATTACTGCTCCTTTGCTTGACATCTCAAGGTATTCACCAGAGACTTTTCAGCCTACTGTCTGAGTAACCAGTTTGCAGGGCAAACATCTGAAGGTTCTCTAGATATCTGAGACATCTCTACAGTCCACAGCCATCTTCTCAGTCTGTTCATGTTGCTCTGGAGCTAGCTCCTACACATACAGCATCACTGCACTCTTACAGATGTTTGCCTGCCACCCATATTTATCCCCAGTTATTGATTCACCATCAATGTATCAAACCTGAAAATATTTCTACTCCCATTTTTATAAACAGTTCTAAATCCTGATTTGTGTTCCTCAAGTTCAAAAGGTCCTCCAGGATTCCACCCATAGGAAAAATCCAAAGAGTGAGGACAGATACTGGAGGAACACAAGAATAAAGGGTCTGAGCAAGGGTCCTTCTAGCCCCAAGAGCAAAGGATAACACATTTATCTAAAAACCCAAGCAAAAATAATCATTTTGGTTCACTAATATGGATCACTAAGTCATTTTTCTTTCTAATGCCCACAATACTTTATTTTCAGTACGAAAAATTGGAAATGTATGGAATAAAAGTCTGAAGGGTCTTTTGAATGAGTCCTGAGAAATGGTGCTTTCTTCCTCACACTTTCAGGTTACTTTTATTTTATGAGCCTGTATATGGCAATCAATTTTTTTTTCATTATCTCCATAGCCAGCAATAGGTAGAAAGCACATTGATTTTCTATGTGGAGTTGTAAATTTTCACTGCAGGTGTTCAATGATGTATTAGAGTTCCTGGTTTTCTGGTTTCTGAAGTGTGCTTATCTCCCATTTTTGATAGATTTTTCAGGAAAACAGAGTGCTGGTCTAAACTATCCCAGTGAAGTCAGTGGAAGATTTCCATAAAGCTTGATAAGGAGAACTTTCATAAAAACTGAGCACACAGTTAACAGTGAAAACTGCTATATGAGTAGCTGAATTGCTGTCTAACTCTCTCCTTTTCTCTCTGTCTTTCTCCATTAATTAAAGAACATATCTTTGTTCTAATTCAAATTATTCTTAATTTTAAACATCTCAATTACAAGTCACAATTTGTGAGGAATCGGTTTGGTTTGCAAACATCTTTTTTTGAATGTGGTTCTGGAAATTACAATTTACATTCTTAATGAATGAGAAAGAAATATTTTATTTTCAGGAATTAAAAGGTTATTCACTTGAATGCACATACTGCTTAAAGTCAGGACCTGATCTGTTTCATATCTTGGGCTCCTAGCAGTTGCAAGATATTATAAGGATTTGATTGTTACTAGGTTTGGCCAACTTGCTGGTAACAATATTTTAAATGATGCCCTAATCTCTCAGTCAGACATATGGCAGTAAGGTTGAACCTTCCCACCAGTATTCTGTTACATTTTGTTGCTGTGCAACAGATGGCAGGAAAGGGGCAGTCTGACACAATGGTATCCAAAATGGAAGTGCGTATGAAGCAGTGATGTGTCATTGAATTCCTCCATGCAGAAAAAAATTGCACCCATTGATGTTCACTGATGTTTGCTGATCGTTTATGGAGACCAAACAATGGATGTAGCACAGTGAGAAAGTGGGTGGTGCATTTCAGCAGTGGTGCCAATGACAGTGTGCCACCTCCACTGGTGCAGATCTTTACAAGTGTGCAATGTGGGCTCTTGTTCTTTGATGGTGAAAATGCACAGCTAGTAGTGATGGCTCTGTTGAAGAAGTACTGCTCTGTGGCTGAGAATTTGCTCTGTCAGATAGTGTTATTGTACTCTCTGTATCCACTCTTCAGAAGAGGCCTTCTGACATGTGTTCATGATATCATCACAGAAATGTGTATATTGTTTTAGAAACATCTAGCACTGTAATGTGGAAAACTAGAAAGACCTGAAGTATGAAAGTTATAAACTAGTGGAAGATTCAGTGTGCCTTTACTTGAATATTTCAAATTGATAGCAAGTGCATTTTAAGCATATGCCTTGCTTGCTTCAATTTAATGAAGGAAAAAGGATGTTCAGTCAGCCAAACAGTCAAAATGGTTGAACAATTCAGAAGAAGCAATTTAAAATAAAGAAACTTACTGTATGAGGAAACAGTTCGTTGTAATTAAGGTTTTGATGTATTGCCAGGGTAAAGAATTAAAACCTCTCCTTACCATTTCTTGAAATTACTTCTTTT
Organism: Gallus gallus; assembly: GCF_016699485.2. Lineage (NCBI taxonomy): Eukaryota > Metazoa > Chordata > Aves > Galliformes > Phasianidae > Gallus > Gallus gallus. The sequence continues at coordinate 87,572,005 of NC_052534.1, read as the reverse complement.
TTTCACTGTCCTTCTCTACACTTGGATGTAAGGATGGCTCTTAACCTGTTCTTCAAAGCTACTTTGATTTAGCACTTTGGAGATTTTCACATCCAAAATTAGCATGAGTTTAAATCTCAGGTGATTTACTGCAGCTTCCCTGCAATCATTCCTCTGACAGAATCAGTGCTGAATTCCTGAGTCTATGAAGCCTGAGGCTAGAGAATAATCATGCAGGGGAAGTTCTATTTGCTATTCAAAGATTTGTCTTTGATTACTTAAGAACCATCAATTAATTTCATGTATTTTCTATTGAATATTTTCTCCACGATGCTTGCAGTCTATTAATTCTAATTATTTTGAAATCTTTATTGCAATAAAAGCTGCCCAGCAATGACTGGACTTAGTATTTTTAAAAGGCATTCTTTGTAGAATATATAATTTCATTTAAAGTTGTTAAAAAGGAGTCTTATTTTCTATAAATAAACTCTAAAACCTTGAAATCAAAAGCATTGATTCAGATTTATAATGAGTGGTGTGAAAAATTTATGTGTGACTGCAAATCCTCTGCATTTGGAAAAGCTTTGAGATACATTTATAAGAAGTAGTGAGGATAGTCTTCAGGATCTGTATAGACCAGACACATAGCACTATTATGTTATTGTCTGTCATTTTAGTGACATTTAGCAGAGGATCCTGCTGTCAGCAACCACGGTCCTACAGAAGAAGCCCTGTGGCCTACTCCCCCCAGCATTGTCACCAACCTTTTCTGAATACCAGGTGCCTAGTATTCAGAAAAGTCTACCTCTGTTTATTTTTTTGGTTCACATTCTCTTCCAGACAATACCCTGTCCTTCTCTGCTTCCTAACTTTCTCTATATCAAAGTATACTTTCTGAGCTCAGACTGAGTTTAAGACTGCCAAGATGAAATTTTCTCACATGATGGGAAAACAAATCCGACAGATAAAGCAATTCCTTAACCATATTCTCATCTTCCTTGTAAATATAAATGCCTGAAACTTGTTGCAAAACAGTACAATTATAAAATTGCAGTTCCACCACTGAATCCTGTTGAGTTTTACCCTTTCTCTGTTACGTATTTTGTTATAGACAAAGTCCCTCCTGTCAGCATCGCTACAGAGAATTTTATTTTTCCCATGAACCAAGATAATCAACCCAGTCACCAGGCCATGTCTAAATGCTTTTCCTAGTATGGCTCTACAGCTGGAGTGCTCATTAGCTCAGTTCTGTGCTCTCGCTTGTACTTATTTCCCATTTGTTTCTCTTTTAAGGAGGTGCATTCCTTCCAGAAGTCTTTTGTTAGCATGAATTAAGCTATTAGTATTAATTGCTAAGCATTGTGCCTCTCTTTGGAAGAACTATCAAATTCACTCACTTGTCAGCAAACCAATTATTTTTACCCAAACCTTTAAAAAAATAATAGAGGATTTTTCTGTCAACAGAACTTCACAAAAAAGTGAGCAAATTTTCACTTTGTGTGAAAAAAATATGAAGTCAGACACATTTTAACTGAAAGAAATAGAGGTCTGTAGCTTCTCAGCAGCATTCCTTTAGAAAATATAGATAAAGCTACAAAATGATTAATTTCACTTAGAAGTTTTTGCTGCAATGATGCACATTTCACAAGCAATTTTCAATAAATGTAGTCTTTTTGTGGTTTATCAGACACTCATATGTTTGAAGAATGAATGTCTCCATAAATTTACCATGGTAAAATAATTATGAACTTGGAATAAAAGTTTTAAAAATCTTATTATATGTATTTTTAATTGATCAGAGTCGTATCCTATGCCTGCTATCCCTCATTTTGGAAGCATCATCTGGATTCACCAAGTGAAAATCAGTGTTATGTGTCCAGTGAATATGGAAAAAACCATACAAATGGCCCTTGTCCCAATGCTTTAGAAGATTCCAATCGGTTATATCGCTGCGGCTCTCACTACAGGGTCTCCTCAAAAGTAAGTTAATGCTGTGCACACATCCTATCATTTTTATTTTATCCTTTGGGGCTTGAAAATAATTTGGTATATGGAAATATTTGCGCTTTACTTGAACACTTTTAAGGAGAATTTTTCTTTTTATTGCACTTGTCAGAAGAGATTATATTCTTTGTAGTTTTTCAGTTTATCTCTTCAAAGTGATGCTTCTGTGGTTCTTAAGAAATTAAAGATAGAAGAGAAATTATGTAGTTATAAATGTGCATTATTTCTTCTTAAACATGTTCTTGAAAGTTTTTCTCATTTGGTAAACCAAATATGCTTTAGCAGAAATACAAGTAAAGTGGTATATTTTATGCCATATACATATGTAACATAGAATCATAGAATGGTTTGGGTTGGAAGGGATCTTTGAGACCATCTAGTTTCGACCTCCCTACTATAGGCAGGGGCACCTCCCTCTAGACCAGACTGCTCAGAGCCCCATCCAGCCTGGCCTTGAATACTTCCAGGGAGGAGGCATTCACAACCAGTTCCAGTGTGTCACCACCTTCTGTGTGGAAAAACTTAATATCTAACCTAAACCTCCTCTGTCTCAATTTAAGACCATTCTTAAGACCATAATCTACTCACTTCAAAATAATAATTAAAAAAAAAAAGAGTAGCAGCCAATCTATACTTGCGCAATAATTGATTTTACATCTCTTTACTTTCTTCCCTTGCCTTCTCTGCTGCTGCTCTTCCTTTCTCTCAGGAAACAGATATAATGGAAGAAATCATGGCCAAAGGACCTGTGCAAGGTATGGTAAGTTTGAAATATGTTAATACTGTCATTGAAGTAATTAATGTACAACGACCTTGTAGCTAAATATTAGAAATCATAAATTGCTTTCTGCGGCGAATAAAAGAGGCATATGTGCAGTAGTTCACCCAGGGACTCCAGCATTGATGTAACTTTTGGTGTGCAAGGGCTCAGATCTTCTAGGGAAATATCTTCAGATCTTCAGCAGGATGTAAGGGAATGGAAAAGAGTTGTTTAGCCTGATCGGTTGCAGCCACAGATGGTGCTGACAGCATCTGCGGATGGGGAAAGGTCGTTGTGCTGGATGTCCATCTGTTCTGGATGGATGACCAATGCAAAACCAGGAGACTTTCTTATTTGAGTTATTGAGTTTGAGACTTATTTGAGACTTGAGTTATATAACAAATTACCATGGCCTCCAAATTCATTTCTGAAAAATACATGATTAGATATAATTCATTTCAGTGCATTGTGATGTTGAAATTACTTCTTAAAGGTCTTTATGTGAGCAGCTGCAATTTGAAGATCAACTTTGACAAAATCAGTACTATTAGTCTTCTTCCTCCCAACTTTATTTGCTCAAGGGAAACATTCTTTCCCACACTGAATTTTGTCTAAAAGTGAACACAGTACTTCTACTTATTTTGAGAAAAGGAAACAATTTTAATCATGAAGATAGAATTTCAGACTGCTCTCTAATATTGCCTTCCCCTGTTATGTACACATAGTTTGCTATTTTAATCTATCTGTACTAAATCTTCCACATAAAATTATCTAGATTCAGACATTTGCTAGGTTTTAATCACACAATGATTCATATCATTTTTGGAATGTTGATGTGTCTTCAGCAAGTCTCACGTTAAGGTAACGTTATATGTGAAAAATAAAATCTAGATCTTAAAAGAGCATGTATCTGAGAGCTTCTACATCTCAGTGTGATTTCTTTCCATTCTTTCTTTGTGTTATAATGAGATCTTTATATGAGTTGCTGTTATGATCTAATAGTTTGTCACTGTTCTTATTCTATCTTCCCATAATACAAATGCAATCAGGATATGATTCTAACTTTAAAACGATATCATGCATTTTTTTTCAGAACATCCTGAAAATGATCTTCAGCTACTGAAAATGATTTTCCATTTTCCTTCACTTGTCATTCCTCAAGATCTTACAAAGTACTTATGACCAATCTTACCTAATGTAATAAGTAATATTTAATAGCTGGATAATATTCAAGAACCTTTCAAGATGATGAAAATCATCTTGTTTAATGATTAAAAATTTTGTTTCCTTTGTGCACATTCAACATTATGAAGGATAGATATATTCTTAACAATTCTGAAAAAGTAGGTGTAGGAATATAATTAAAAACTTTCTGATGTACAGCTTTCAAGTTTGAACGACAATTTCTCTCTGGCAAACATCACTGTTTTATGTGGTACAGAACAGAGCAATTAGCAGTTTGAGGTGCAGATGATGAAACTCTAGTTTCTTTTAAAATTAACTTTGAAATAAACATCGTGTAGTTTTTCTAATGCTTTGAAAATTTTCAAATAGATAATCAAATACTGCCCACAATTTTTATTTAGTGGAGTTCATGACATGCTCCTATAGTTACAGTGCTGACATAAGATAAGATTCTCTTCTGTAATGTTAGCCGCTCTCAGCCAAAAGAGAAGCTAAAAACACACTGTTGGCAATACGTGAAATATTTAGCAATAACAAGTTTTGAAAATTTGTAATTTTACTTATCATGATCTTGGAAATAAATGAACATTACGTATGCCGCCACAAATTTGGAGAAAGCACTCTGATAGCAACTACGTTTTTGGGCTTTGTATCTTCATATGTCTAAGATACATGGATTCTAATTTAAAAATTGTGTTCAGTGGAATCCGTAGTAGAACGAATCTTATAATCTGCTGTGTTTATGCAGGGATCTGACAGCTCAGCATGACTGAGGTAGTTTATGCAAAAGCTACAGTAAGGCACAAAAATTGCTGCCTCTTCCAATTCATTAATAATTAATCCTTTCATTTTGGAAAATGCATGGTTGCTTTGATGTGGGATGGCACACAGCTGGCTGGAAAAGTGTGATCCCTTCCAAGTCACAGTCCATATCAGGACAAGGTCTCTGAAAAAATAAAAATATCTCAGTGCTTGTCTTTGAATTATCACCTATCTACTCTACACTTAATGTACACAGCTCCTGATTAATATGCAGGGTTTTTAAGTAGGTACAAATAAATATATGTGCACATATGCAAATTTATATATAATTATATACAGATCTACATATACAGAATATATACATATTCTACATATGTACACATAATACACAACCAGCTGAAATTTTCTCATGTAGGCTGAAGTTACTTTGCAAATATATTTCAAATGTTGTATACAAATATATTTCAAATGTTGTATACTTCAAATGTTGTATCAGTATGATAGGTGTGATAGTTCTTCAAAGAGCGAAAAACATACTTTTGATTTAGAGATGCTGATACGGAATAAATTGTTTACTGAAATTGAACAAATGGACCTTGATATTATTCATACAGGGATAACCACAGGAGTTTCTAGATCTATACTGTGGAGAACCTATGATAGGAAGGGGTAAACCTTTGCAGGGAGCTTTTGTTGAGTCCTGACCTTGCAGCTAGAAGCCAAGGGTAAAGTTTGTGCTATTTTCCACTTGGTCTGTTGCTATGAATAACTGTGAGCTCTCATCCTGCAGACAGCTCTGGCAGAAGCTGTGGCATTATTCATTAAATTTATTTTTCTTATTTAACTGATAAAACTCTTCCCAATTCTTGCCACTTATCATCATGGTTGCTTATTCTCTGTGTGTTGCCATCTGCATAAATTTTGGATATGAGAGACCTTATTAACAATGAATATTTTCAGCCAGGTTTCCTGGGTAAATGAAACCTATATAAATGACCATGTTTTGAGCTGTTCTTTTTCCTCCCATCTTTCTGTCTCCTAAAATTTGAAAATGCTTTCTGTTTCCAGCCAATTTGATAGAGACCAAGAGGTCATAAAGACAATTAAGTTCCTTCAAGTTTATGACAATATTCAGACAGGGGACAGTCATCTGAAAACATGACAGATGAATAAAAAACTGTATCATCAGCTCACCTTGCTGGATGGATACTGCAGATCTATACAAGGCACATATGTTTTAATGCTCCAACAATATTATAATTGTCAATGAAACACGTACTTTATTGGATTCCTGCGGCACAAGACTTTAAGAAACTGAGTTTCATTAATTCTCATATTCCAGGCAGTGTGGCAATTTCCCAGAATCACAGAATGACAGAATTGCAGGGGCTTGAAGGGACCTTTAGAGATCATGGAGTCCAATCCCTGCAAAGCAGGCCCCCTGCAGCAGGCTGCACAAGTAGGTGTCCAGGCGGGTCTTGAATAGAAGTCTCCATAGAAAGAGACTCCACAACCTAACCTCCCTGGGCAGCCTGTTCAGTGCTCTGTCACCCTCACTGTGCAGAAGTTCCTTCGCATATTGGTGTGGAACTTTCTGTGCTCCAGTTTATGGCCATTTCCCCCTGTCCTGTCCCCACAGGCCATGGAAAAGAGGTTGGCCATGTCCCTTTGACTCCCACACTTAAGATACTTATAAATATTAATAAGATCCCTTCTCAGTCTTCTTTCCTCAAGGCTGAACAGACCCAGTTTGCTCAACCTTTCCTCACAGGGGAGATGCTTTAGGCAGATGTAAGCGTGCTAAAATCATAAGCTAAATGTAGACTGAAATTAAGATTATGTTCACACTTCTATTTAGGTAATGTAAGCTGGAAAATATTTTCTCTGGATCTTGTAGCCCAGCAAGTAACAAAACAAATGGAACTAAAATAGCAGAACAAATAGGAAAAGAAACTCAAAATATTTTCCTTAAAATTGAAGCAAGTGATATTCCTATGAAGAGATGTAAAGTGCAGACAGTAATATTCATTCTCCTGCACTAAATTTACAGTTCATCAGCTTGTTGGCCTTACATTGTTATTGACACGCTGTATTTCAATCCAGAGTTTTAGAACACTTTCATTTGAAAGTCATAATGAACAAAGACATAGAAAATCGATTTTTCCATAAGGAGATTCCAGTCTACCCAGTTAACTCTGTATAAATAATTATTAAAAAAAAAATGCAAATGTTTACCACTCTGCCATATTTCATAGGATGCTATATACATGCATATACATTGGCTGTTAAATACTTATCTGGACTATCCAGATGTTTGTCAGAACTGAGAATTTTATGCATGAACCCTGAGGCGATTTGTCTTATTGGACTGGATTTGTACAGAACTGAGAAAACTAGAATAAGCCCATAGAAGGAAGTATTTCTTCATTTTTTATTGAAACAGATCTGTCACAGGGATTTTCCAGGACAGGGAAACCCAACTAATTTCACAGGAGACTTTTGAGAGGTGTGTTGGAATATTTTCCTTGGTTTACTCATAGGAGGAAACTTCTAAGTAATTAGTGAATTTAATGTAATTACAAAGTACACTCATGCAGTATGACACACCAAATCTCGCAGCTAAAATTCAATGAGCAATCTAGAGTACACGCAATATTTGCTGACTGTGCTGATTTTTCCTGCTATTTTCTCTCTCTCTCTTTTTTTTTTTTTTTTTAGCTATAATGAAAGTGTATGAGGATTTTTTCCTTTACAAAGAAGGAATCTATAGACACTCCTACAAAGCAGGATCCAAATGGAAAACTCACTCAGTGAAACTCCTTGGGTGAGTATTCTTTTACTCTTTCCCTGCTAGTCATGAACACAAGGAAATATTACAGCTCAGTTTGGAACCTAATGGCTTTGTTGTCAGAGCTGTAGCACTGTTTCCTCCGAGCGAAAGATTGTTTGTTTCATTTTTGCATATCTGAGAATTTTAGAAGTCACTGGAAAGAGCTGTAGTCCCATGGCCTTATAATCTACTCTGACATTTGTTCTAAGACTTCAAAGATAAAGGTTATGACCAGAACTGAAATGAACAAGCTACCAAGCAGAATCCAAGCTGAAACATAAACGTTGCTGGTGGCTTCCTAACTAACCGGCACAGTTGTATTTACACAGCAGTCCGGGCTCTCCACACGCCATACAGAAATCAACTGCTGCAGGGGTGCTGCTGGTTTTATCTGGGGTGCATAAGTAGTACACACCCAGGTCCAAAACTGTTGTAGAATACGAATAATACATCAGCTGATTTCCTCTCAAATGCAGAACAGTGCCAACAGATGACAAGTATCTAACAATGCATGCACTTGAGTTATGGAACACATCAGAGTGCTTTTTTCTCTGATATGGAGGGAATATGCAGGGTTGTGCTTAATAAATCACTGAAGGAATAGTTAAACAGACAAATGGCTAAAGATAAGTCTCAAACAAATATTTTGTAGGTGATGTAGAATATTGAATAAATAATAATTCAGTCCTGTGCAAGAAAGATTGCTGAGATGATCTCCAATATGATTCTTCAGGAAAAAAGTGTAGCAAAATAAATTGCCTATTGTATCTGTGATATAGATACCCTTGCAAAGGGCATGGAAATGCTTATGGTTGTGGAAACTGCCGACTAGGAATTAGAAGAGTGTGTCTGCTAGTGGCACAGAAGCAGACAGAAGCAGCAGGCTTAAGCAGAATCAGCCTTGAGCCTATAGAGTTGCAAAAAGTCCTGACTCAGAAACTAACAGAGGAAAAGTGAAGTGAGCATTGTGAAGCTATGAAAGAGAGAAACTGGCAGGGACCTTGGAAAACAGACTGCGTTAGGAAAATATGTTTATGAAGGAAAGCCTGTATGTTTGCTATATGTATATATATTGTATTTAAGGTATATCTGAAAGAGAAATCAATAAAATTAAACAGGAAAATTGGAACTGCAGGGATGAGCCTCTATGGGGCTGTAGGTGCAGATATTGGGATTCCTATGTTTTGTGCAAGTGTAGGGTAGTAATAACTATCCCCTCAAAGAAAAATGTCTAGCCTAGTGAAGCTCATCACAGGGAGAGTGATTAGCACAGTGGAACCACATGATGGCTGAGGAGCAAGGGATGAGGACTATTTATGTGCTGAGGTAGCTGCTGATTTAAATAGTGACGAATAGGATGTGAACCGAAGAGGAAACACTTAGGCAAGGAGCCATTTATAAGCAAAAAACAGGACATCTTGACTTAGACTTGCAGTAGTCTCAGAGGATTGTATGGACCAGTCTGTGCAAAACACTGAGTAGGAAGAAAGTGTTTTAATATGTCAAAGGACATGAGCAAAACGTGAATGAAAAAGAAGAAAATAGAAGGCAAAGAAACATCAGACTGATTAGAAGTTTTATATGTGGGAAATACATTTACTTACTAATTTTTGTTGAAGATTGCTGAACTATCTAATGGATCCAACATTGTAAATAATTACCCAACTTTCCATCATCTAATGTATAAGTGTTCTGACTGCTGGGACTACGCCACATGAAATATTTGCAGAGGTGTTTAACTGTAAAATTGGATCCAATTTTGACAAGTGGAAGGTTGTTTGAGCCCCAAACCTGGTGTGACTCTTCTCCCATATAAGTAATTGTTGGACTGGATGATCCTGTGGGTCTTTTCCAACCTTGGTGATTCTATGATTCTATGATTCTAATAAAATGGCCTCAAGTTGCACTAGGGGAGGTTCAGGTTGAACGTTAGAAAATACTTTTTCTCCAAGAGTGTGGTCAGGCACTGGAATGGGCTGCACAGGGTAGAGTGGTGGAGTCACTGACCCTGGAGATGTTCAAGAAACTTTTAGATGTTGTACTGTGGGACATGGTTTAGCAGGAAATATTAGTGGTAGGTAGATGGTTGGACTGGTTGATCTTAGAGGTCTTTTCCAACCTTGGTGATTCTATAATTTTATGATTCCAACTCCCCTGCAATGAACAGGGACACCTGTGGTTCGGTCAGATCACTCAGAGCCCCATCCAGACTGGCCTTGAGTGCCTACAGAAGTGGGGGTTCTACTACATCTCTGAGCACCATTTTACTAGCAATGGTGAATCCAGTGATTAAATGTGACTCAGCACTATGAAGTCTAAAACACTGCTTTGTAAAGATTCAAATGCTTTCAGGATGAAGCTGTCACTTTTTCATATCATTCAACAGTTTGAACTAATTTGAATGTAAAACATATAGCCCAGATACAAGCTCTCTGCGATCTACAACAGCATGTTGTTGTTCTTGTTTGTTTGTTTTGTGTGCGTATGTTTTATTGTTGGTTTTGAGCAGAGGATAATGCAAACTCTTTTACCTAGAAAAAAAAAGCTCGTGAGAATCTCATGAAAGTTGAACTTGAAATAAAAATGGTGATGATTGTTTTCATTTTACTTCACAGAATTTTTTTTCTGGAGAGAGAAAAAGGGGCAGAGACAGGATGACATAGGGTAAAGATATGCAGTTTTGGGAAGGCTGATATTTACTGTAGTCAGATTTTTTTTTATTTATAACTCCTTTCCTAAAAATGAGTTAATATTTGTAAAAGGCAGTTATAATAATGGACAACCATAATGAATTGATATATTAATCATCTCAAAAACACTTCTGAAAGTTCCATAAGATGCTCATGCATGCAACTATGTATAAGGTTACAGAGTATTATAAAATAGATATAAATTTTAGTGAAACCAGTTTTAACAAAAACAGATACGCTCATATAAATGTCTAACTGAATGCACTGACTGAATTCTGTTGTTACGCAAGTTGAAATTGCTAGCTATTTTCTATCATTTTGAGGTTTCCACTTCATAAAACCAGCTCTAAATCTAAAAAAACAATCTATCTCCAGTGATGTAGTGTGTGACCTCGGGCTCAAGGAGAGCGTGGGAAAAGAACTGTGTGGAAGCAAAAAAGAAAAGTATGGAGCAGCCAGGCAGAGGGTGTTGCAGGTTGTGGATGGTTTGAGTGTAAAGATTGTCTCTGTGGACAGTGAAATAGGTTTCCAGTGGTCTGAAGTCTTGACTGATATGCTGACAGAGACAGTATGATGTCTCAAGTAGTTTCTGTGTCTTGTCTGCAGTCAGTGAGGTAAGTAGAAAAAATGAGTAATGGAGACTGGTATTCGTAACGCTTAAGTTTTGATGTGTAGAATTTAGAAGCTACGTCTCTGCTAGGCAGACATGGTTTCCATTATTATCCATGGCTGTTGTGCTACTCTTTTCTATCTGTACTTAAGTGAATTGAATTGCTTTTTTTTTTTTTTTTTTTTAACTTCTGTTTGTTGACTATAAAGGAGCCCCTGGGGATAATGTCAGACTTGCAGAGCTAACATTAAAATGCCTAAGGTAGACTAGATGAATCCCACTGTAAAACCGTTATAAAGTAATGCCAGTTTGTGCAACAGACTAACTGACCAATGGTCCATTATGTTTATAGTAAGATAATATCCTCAAAATGTCATATGCTTGTTTGTGTCTATGTACACACACACATATACAGATTTATGTGTATATGCACATTAAATTTCAAATCAGAATCACACCAGAATGAAAAGTACATGAAAAGGCACAAAAGAACTACAAAATGCTAATGAGACTAAGGAAGACAAACTGTTCAAAATTTGTAAATTTTCACATTTTCTGCTGCACTCACCTTTTAAATAGAATGATTTAAATTACTATGATCAGTGACTAATGACATATGAAACTGTACGCTTATCTCAAGATGCCTTAATAAAAACAGACTTAATTCACATCGAGATGAATTTGATAGCAGATTTACCTCCCAGATCTATACTTTTGAGTTAGAGTTGAGATGCCAAACAAGCATTTCAAGTCCACTCTATGGCATATTCTTTATAAAACCAGTGTGCTTTTTAATTTATTTATTTATTTATTTTAATTCTTCTACACCTCTGGCTTTCTAAATCCTACTGAGGAAAAGAAGAGAAATGGAGTGTTTATGGGAAAAGAAAACAGCGAAGCTTATTTGGATATGGTGTAAGAATGGCAAAATCTATTAACTTTGGAGGAAGAATGTTGGCTTAAGTAGCTCTGCCTCAATCAAATATATCTTTCTTTGAAGTCAGGTATAGCCAAGTAAAAATTTATTACTAATGTTTGCAACCTGTTCAGACAGATTCTCTCTCAGCCTTATTCATCTTTATCAGTTCAACATTCGTGAAAGGCTGCAATATCTGATGTGTATTTCCATTCAAAGAACGGTATCTGCTTCTCCTTTGAGAATGAAAAATTCAGAAGGGTTTCAAAAAGCCCAAGCCTTTGCCTGCAATCAGATATATTTACTGTCACCTTAAAGCTTGTGTGGAACAAGTATAGTTTTATTAAAAGCCTTAGATACTGATTCATGACCAGTATAGGTTTTCAGATATTTAGAAGATGCTCAGAATGGAAAAGAACTTTAATAGGAGGACACTGAGAGGTGTCTCTTCTATTTTTATCCAGTGGAAGCTTTAAATTCAATAGTGCAGGAGAATAAATGGAATTGAAACATTTACACCCGGAGAAAGCATGAGTTGAATTCATTGTTGTTTAGCACAGAGTCATTCTAATGGAGATAAAATTGACACGTGAAGCAAAAACTTGTGTCTTACTGTTCAGGAGACATTCAGGCAGTGCAACAGCACTTTAATACACATTTAAATGACTCACCAGTGCAAAGTCCAGAGGCTTAAAAAAGATGACAGTGACTACTGTTAGCGACACCTTTGTTTTTGACCTTGCAAATAAATTTTTTCTCTCAGTTTTCTTTATCACTTGTCCTCATTCCATCTCAGATTATCAGTGACAACAAAGAAGCATCCTTTTAAGCCATCAATAGCCACATTGTCTTCTTGGCTGAAGAAACCTTGGGATGAGTTCCCTCTTTCTTTCATAGGAAATAAGTTCATTTTCTTTCATTTTCTTTCTTTTCATTTCAGACAACTGACATAATATACTATAGTTTTAAAAATAAGCAACACCCAAAAATATTTTACAGCAAAGAAAAATACATTAAAAGATCATCAGGAAAATATAAACTTTGTTTGGAGATTTATGCAGTTAAATCCGTGAGATTGTCTACCATATAATTAGTTAAGGTAGTATTTTCAAAATAATTTAACTACTGACACACCAGTAGTGTCACTTATCTCTTGTTCTAAAAAGTCTGCGTAAAATCATAATTTTGAGTTCCAGTAATCCTTTTCTGAAAAGCATTTTCTGGCAGAGGACACTAGGTCTAGTCTGTGGGAAAGCAGTCTTTTTGTTCAAGAAATTTCATATGTTACTTTTTGATCAAAATGATGACACTAAAATAGCAATGCCTAGATAGAAGATGTAGTATTAGGGAGAAAAATTAGTCTATTTTATTAGCATTGTCTGTGTTCAGCATTTGGGTAGGATATATCTTCAAAAGGTTTACCTCTGTCTTGATTGCAGAGTATCTTTTTTCCTTATCTAAATATCTCATTTCCCATAAATTGAATGTGATGAATTTGTACTACTTGAAATCATGTTTGATCACAAATAATTTCTTCAGGGATAGAAAGGGCCAGAAATATTTATTTACATATATAACTTCAGAAATTATATGATTTATATTGAATTGGAGGTTATAAAAGGTTTTCTAGTTGCCTCATTTGACCCAAAGATCTTTGTGAATGCAGAAACTATCAGAAATGAAAATATTTTGGGGGAAAAAAAGAAGAAAATAGGGAAAAAGCAACAAAATATGAGTAAAGTCCATATCCTTACAAACAGAATACGTACAATATTTCATAGATTCATAGAAATGTTTGAGCTAGAAGGGACCTTTAAAGGTCATCTTGTCCAACTCCCCTGCAGTGACCAGGGGCACCTACAGCTAGATCAGGTTGCTCAGAGCCCCATCCAGCCTGACCTTGAATGTCTCCAAGGTCAGTGCTTCCACCACCTCCCTGGACAACCTGTTCCCGGGCCTTATCACTTTTATTGTAAAATACTTAGTTCTTATGTTCACTTTAAATCTACCCTCTTTGAATTTGAAACCATTTCCCCTTGTCCTACCATCACAGACCCTGATAATATGTCTGTCACCTTCCTTCCTATAGCCCCCTTTTAGATATTTCAAATCTACTTTCAGTTTTCTACAGAGCGTTCTCTTCTCCAGGTTAAACAGCCTCAACTCTCTCAGCCTGTTCTCATAGGGGAGGTGTTCCATCCTTTGGATCATTTTTGTGGCCCTCCTCTGGATGTGCTCTAACAGGTCCACATCTATCCTATACTGAGGACTCCACATCTGGATACAGCACTCCAGGCAAGGCCTCACCAATGCAGAGTAGAGCAGAAGTATCACCTCCAGGCCTTCTGGCCACACTTCTTTGGATGCAGCCCAGGATATGGTTGTCTCAGACAACAAGTCCGAGAGCCCCTGGAGAGCAATAATCAGCCGAGGTGCGGCGAGGGACGAGGCCACCCACCCATATGGTTTCTAGTAGCCAAGCCATTTAATAACTGCACACAGCCGTTTATATAGAGCGGTACAAATAACATGCTAAGTACAACAAGGCACAGTTCTCATAACTTGCAGTTGCTTGCAGCTTGTCTCACGGCATCTGGCACAGCGGTCTCTATCGCAGCTCTGCATTCCTTTCGCCTACTCCCATCGTTGTTCTGTGTGAGACAGTGATCCATAGCAGCTGTTTTGCTCGCACTGACCCATGGGAAGATAAACCTGACCTCCCTGGGTCAGTCGTCCATCCACAGGCTTCCAGGGCTGCAAGAGCACACTTCTGGCTCATGTCCAGCTTGCCATCCACCAGTACTCTCTAGTCCTTTTTGGGAGGGCTGTGTTCCATCCTTACATCCCTCACTTTGCACTGACAGCAAGGGTTGTCACAACCCAGGTTGTTGAACCTCATGAGGTTTTCCTGAGCCTATTGCTCGAGCCTGTCTAGGTCTCTCTGTATGGTATCCTGTCCCTCAAGCGTGTCAACTGCACCACACAACTTGGTGTCATCTGCAAACTTGCTGAGAGTGCACTTGATCCACTGTTGATGTCATTGATGAAGATATTAAAGAGCATTAGAGCACTGACCCCTGAAGGACACCACTTGTCACAAATCTCCATCCAGACATTGAGCCACTGATCACCACTCTCTGGGTACAATCTTACAACCAGATCCTCATCTGTCAAACAGTCCACACATTAAATCCATATCTTTCCAATCTGAAGAGAAGGATTTTATGAGAGACTGTGCCAAAGATCTTATTGAAATTCAGATGGATGACATCAGTGTTTCTTCCCTTGTCTGCTAAAGCAGTTGCACCATCATAAAAAGTGACAAGTTTGATCAGGCAGGACCTATTCTTGGTGAAACCATGCTGATTATCCCATATCTCCTGCCTCTCTTCCATATGCCTTAGCATAACTTCCAGGAGAATCTGCTCCATGATATTGCTCAGCACTGAAGTGAGACTAACAGGTCAGTAGTTCCCTAGATCATCCTTTCCATCCTTCTTGAAAATGAATGTTTTACTGCCATTTTTCCAGTCATGAGGGCTTTGTCTGACTGCCATGACTTTTCAAATATCATCAAGAGTGGCTTGGTGACTCTGTCAGCCAATTCCCTCAGGACTCTGTGATGCGAGTTTCCTGGGTATATCGTTTTTAAAGACTTCTATCTGTGCTTCCTTTTAGTCAAAGTATTATTGAATGATCTGATTTTCAATGCACAAACATTCTATAAAGACAGAGAGGAGACATTGTAAAGAATAAAAAAAAACAAACAGCAACAACAACAACAACAAAAAACACAGCAGCAACAGACATAAATCTTGACTTTATTCTAGAAAATAGTAGGCTTTGCCATTGACTTCAGTGAATCCAAAATTCAGCCTACAAACTGTGTAAGTGGTGAGTTAAAGCTGGTTGAAAAAGAATTAAAGTAGTGGTTTAAAATAGCATTTTGTTGTTTGTGTATTTTTGACTGTGTGATAGGGACTGTCAGTATGTCAGAATATCTCTGTTCTGAATGTATGTTGTTGGATGTGGGAAGTTAGAAAGATGATGCAGAATGCCAATTCCTAGAGCATCTATCTTCTGCAAAGAGTTTAGCTCTTTGGTTAATGCAAAACATTGACCTCTACTCTAATCAACTGCTTGAATTCATAGCTTGAAAGACTTGTCTAATTTTCCTTTACTCTTAAGGCCTTACTTCTTTTTGGTGTGCTCATCCTTTTGTCTAAAAAGAATGCATAAATTCTGTGTGCATGACAAGTTGGAATTGGTTTCCCCTGAGTAATCTGAACTATTTTTTCCCCTGAAGAAGACTGAATGCAATTTGGTGAAATTATTTCTTTTCATTCAAGGTTACTTTTCATTGGAGATCATGAAGGTTTTGTTTGGACAAACTAAATAGCATATTTCTTACAGAATAGTTTTGTCACATAGAACTTCATTACTGTGTAATTTTGTGTAACATTCAGGCCTTCTCCTTTATGACTCTGTAAAATCTCTTCTTGTTCTTAATAAAAATGGAAATTTTGGAGAGGGCTATATTGAAAGCTTTAACAAAAAAATACTGAAGGATGGGACATGAGTGGTCTAAAGCTTTGTTAAGAATAAGCCTAATAGATTCCTTGTCTCTGTGGGTAATGAGGTCCAAAATCTGTTCACATTTAACATGTTGTTAATTTAGAGTAAATATCAGCTAAAATAATCACATGATCAAGAGAGGAAAAAAAAGTGCTATTAGATTATTTTGGTCATCTTCTGAAAATGTAATATTTTTCTCTAATTGATGTTGTCTACACATCTTTTAAGTTACTTTTAAAAGTCTCTGTCATCTCCCCTTGGGAACTATTCCTCTGATATTTAGAGTACTTTATTAGCAGGATTTTTTTTTTCTTGGTGTTTTATTTCCTTGACTTTCTCCCACAATTCTATCTAGATACTAATGTCCGTGTATTTTTCTTTATTCTTTTTTCCATTCCTCACACAAGTATCTGTTACTACTTTTTCTTATTCCTAGCAGTGACTTCTCAGATTTAATGTAGGAGTCCAGTCATGCACTGTATAGTTCTTCACTGAAAACATGCATGACCTTGCCTATATTTAATCCCGGCTTCTTACATCTCCTTTCTAATGTTGTTAACATAACTGAGGCAGATTCCATGTTTAATTTACTGCTCACTGTGACATCATTTTCCCTCCAACAAGGTCTGGGCTTCCCAGGAGGTACTGGAAATCTCTGGTCATTCAGAAGGATCAGGATTTCATTAGCAAGGAACATAGAGTTTGCAGAAGCCTACTTTAGGAAAGATGGTTTTTTTGGAAAAACTACCAGGATTTCAGGAATGAGCTGCCAGAAAAAAAAAAAGCAACCTGTAAAAGGAGATATAATATAGACTCCACTAGAGAAATTATATCAGCTAACCACTCTAAAAAGTGTCATAACTTTTATAAAGAAATAACTAGCATTCATTAATTCCCACTGATTTTAACTTCTAGACAAAATATGGATACCTCTCAGACTCATTAATAGATTTGTATTTCTTTTCTTTCTTTAAAGATTACTTTCAGAAAGAAGGTAATAGCAACAGGATTTATTCATGTTCTGAACTTTTTCATCTACAGTGCCCAGCACAAAGGGGTTCGCTTCCGTGCTTAAACCTCCAAAGGCACAGCTCTTACACAATAAAAATTAGATGGTGTCATTTTCCTTTCCAATCTGTTCTTGGTCTTTCGACCAGCTTGTACTCTAAGCTATGAGGAAACATAAAATACAGCCTAAATTGGTTTAACAACATTTTTAGCACAATACATTCCTGGTTTAATTTTCTTCAACCAAACTGCATTATCTATAATTTTTGCTGTGTTGTGAGAAACTGATATATGTTATAATTGCTGTGTTGTTTACTAACATAGTTTTACTTCCCCTTTAAATGTTTTTTTTTTTTTAATTTATACCTGCTAATTTTAAGATCTACAGGATCCTGTCCTTCAGATTGCAGTATTTTAATTCTCCTCTTCATTTATTCTGAAATTTTGTGCTACAACTGTGATAGCTGATAGTCAGCTTCTCCAAACAGTGGATGAGTATCTTTACTTAAAAAATAAATCCATTTTGATGAATTCCAGGGTAAAATCTGACTTCTGTAGGCAGCATATTTTTCTCATAACTACTGTTCGGTTTTTGAGTGTTTTTTTTTTTTTTAATTTATTGTTTTCAAAGATATTTCAGACATACAAGGACATAAAATTATTGTAACTTGTATTTATATTATGACAGCACATTATTAGATTGTTGATACCAATTCAACACTTTATTCACCATGTATTTCCAACCTTCTCCTTTGCTTTGCTCACACCTCACTATGCACGTATGTCCAGATTCAGCTTGAGATTTGAATGCCTAAAGTTGTGTTTCTGATGGTAGACATGGCATGCTGGATTTCCAAATTGTCAACTTAGAGATAGTGATATAGTCAACATAGGCAATGGAGGGCAACTCAGCTCCACCTGCTTGTGGATATGTTAGTACCCTCAGGGGTATTTGGTGCTTGCAGCAGTGGAAAGAAGTTGCTGCCTGGTTACATTTCCAAAAGGACACAGACTTCTTGTAGCTTCTATGTCATGTCTGCCATGTGGATGTTTCAGGCATCCAAGGGCATCTCAAGCGGCCATAGACACCTGTGTTTAGGCAAGTGAACAAATCTTTGCAACTAGTGTATGTTTTAAAATATAAAAGAAATGAAGAAGTTACATCTCAATGATGACCCAGATGCAGTAAAAGACACGGACTTCAGTCTAATTACGAAAATGCATAGAATGTAAACTCTATTGAAACACGATTGATTTCTGAACTTTTGAAATAACATACCATCCAATTTCTGTTCATCCCAGTGGATGGCTGCAAGTTTTACAAGTTTTGCATTTCCTCTGACTTTTTTTTTTCCAGATTACTGAATATTTTATGTTTCTTTTTAACAAATTTGTCTGTTAGTTTTTGTTTGTACTTCAAGCAGCAGTACTTACAGCAGCAGGTAAAAGAGCAGCTAAAATTAAGCTGAATTTATTATTCATTTATATCATGAATCTTTATGACTCAGGAAATTCACCCTCAGACACTTTGCAGCAGAAAGAATACTTAGGGACTCTTTTTCTCTGAGGAAACTAAACTTAAATTAAGCTTAAAGTGGAAGTTGTGCTTGGTTGCCATAAGGTGTGATAGGTAGAACCAAGGGATACAATATGCAATGAATTTATTTCATCAGTAAGACTGAAATTATGAAAACTACCAAAGCATAACTTTATAGGCAGGAAAACAGGAAAAGAGAAATTTAAAAGATTAAATGGAATATTTCTGCTGGGGAGACTCATTTAGAAAGTTGAGAAATCTATTTTAGAAAATACTTCCTCCTTTTCTAAAGGTAGGAGAGTAGAAATAGCTTTCACTTCGGTGTTTTTGGAAATAATTGCTTCCTCTTTAAGAGCTATACAAATATGAATGAGCCAGAAAGTCTCCAGAAATGCTCTTAGCTGGAGCTGACATGCATTCCCAGAGGCAAGATGTCAAATCAAAACGGCACGGGACCCAAAATGCTGCAACACTGAACAGTATATATCTAGCATATTTCACAAAACAACAGCTGTTTACATTACAGCTCAGTGCTTTTCAGATGGAGAGAAGCACAGTAGCCTGAGAGAAATGAGAACTGGTGAATCTCAGCCAGCCTATAGAGTGAGCCTGAACCAAACGTGCCAAGATTTAGGAAAGGCTTTGTCAAAAGGGCCTGGAACTCCATGCTGTGTTTGCTGCCACTAAAGATGAGCATCTGTAGAGTTGCCAGTCTGCTCCACCTTTCCTGCTATGTTCTGCTTCTGATTCATGCACTACCCTCAAGACTTGTTTTGAACAGTAAACAATGAACGAACATTATCGTCTGTTCTTTAACTACAGCTGTTAAAAAACTGACAAAATCACCTGCCTCATCACAGTCTATTATCCTACTGTGCTATACAACTGTTACACAAGAGCTATATACTGAATACAAAATAACTTCATGGAATGGCAGGTTAGCAGGGCCAACATAGGTCTAATTGCTGAGATTATTAAGTAGTTTAGGCTAGAAAGGACGTCTGAAGGACATTGAGTTCAATCCCCCAGCTCAAAGAACCAGTTTCAGACTTCATTCGGGCTCCTGGGGCTTCTAAGTCCCATAACTTTGGAGTGTATCTGAAGAAAGATATTCCACAACCTCTCAGTCTACTAGTGACTCATGTTGTAAAATACTTTCTTTTGTTTACATCCAATTGCAACTGCTCTTGCTGAAAACCCTGACTGTCAACTTCTGTCTATTGGCTGTGCATACCTCGGGAGAGTCTGTCTGTCTTATCTGTGCTGCCATTTTATAAAACTGGAGACAACAAAAAGATCTCCTCCAAGCAACCTCTCCTGATCCAGCTCCCTCAGCCTCTCCTTCTACATCCTGTGCTCCAGATCCAAACAGCTCAGGGGGTTACTACTGGTTTTGCTCCAGTCTGTTCATGTCTTTCCTGTCTGTAAGAGTCCAAAACTAGACAGACTGCTCCAGTAAGAGAGAACAGTCCCTTCTCTTGACCTACTGGAGGCACTATTGTATACTTCATTTTTATTTAGAGTACTTAAATGAATCAACGTGGGAATGAATTACTGAATAAGCATCTCTTCTTTCTAAACTGTAAGATAGAAAGCATATATTAAGTATTGCTATCTGTACACAATTGGATAGATTAAAATCCAGGAAATTGAACTCATTGCTACATTACTGTTAAAGATTAAAAAACAAAACAAAACAAAACACTATCAACACATAAAAATAAAATCTGCGATTTTTTAGAAAATAACATGTTAGAAAGCAGCATAGTGGCAGACATTTAAGATGCAAGACCCCAAGAACTGGTCATTATACTGCTCTGATAAATGAGAGTGATAATGTACTGAATGTAGGAATACAAGAACATAAATACAAGGAAATTTTCATCTATCCATAAGACTGATGTAAGTATTGGACTTTCAAATGCAACTGATATAATTTTTTAGTAAAATGGCCACAAGTAAATCTCAATCTGATATGAATAAATGAATATATATATATATATTTAAATATATGATGATAACTAATTGTATCAAAAGCACGTTTGGCAAACAAATAACAAAGATTATTAATAATCTGTAAACTTTCACATAGTAGTGCAAAGAAAAAGCATCATGAACCCCCCTTTTTTTTAAACACAACAATTACAATAAGTTGTCATTATCACCAACATTGTTTCTATTATCTATGATCTTGCGTTGAGTGAGTAGTAGCTACAGCTGGGATCACAACTGTAATCCAGACTTCAACTCTATGCTAGTCACGAAGCTTTTACTTTCAAAGTGAGCATTTTAATCTAATTGTTCTGTACTTCTTTTCTGATAGTATTGAGACCAGGACTGGCAGTGTCTGAAAAACAAATAGCAATAAGACTTGCCACAGTGGGATTTTACCTCTAACCTGCAGTCATACAACCAGTGGAGTCTGAAGAAAATTGAAACAGCAAATATCAACAGGCAGAGCATGTGGGTAGATGAGGAGACAGTTACACACTGCAGGATATCTTTCCTGCAAAATCTCTGTCAAGGAGAAGGACATTGAGGTCCTGGGCTCAAATGAGGCTGGAAAGATCCCTAGTTTCTCAGTTCAGACACAGTCATGGTACTACAGTGAAAAACCGTGATCTTATCCTGCTCAGTGTCTCTTCATATCAACCGTTACTCTGAAAGATTTGGAGCCTGGGGTTTTAAATTTGTCTTTTTTGCTTTTCCGTTTTCCCCTTTGGCTAGAAGTACAACTATTTCACACAGATCATTACTGTTAACCCAGGAGAATTGATGCTGCTGTGGCTATTTTTTACAAAGATGACATGCAACTCCAGATTTCCCCATCCACATCATGGGATTTCTTGTTGTATTTTTGCTAATTGCCTTTCAAAGTGATTGGAGCACCATAAATACAGCCAAATTATCTGACATTGGTCATATACTGGTGCGAATACTGGTGCAATAATTTCGAACATTTTATGATTAATTTATACTGTGAAAAAAAAACCACTGTAATAAATGTTCACATCTTTGGTTTTCTTTTTATTGGTCCCCTTTAGCAGGCACCCAGTATCGTGGCCCATGAACAGTAACTAAACAAGTATTCACCTTATAAATAAAAAAGACACCAGTAGAGTTCTTTAGGCAGTCAGTAGATGTGCAAACATACACATCCACCTAAGGCATGCAATGTGGCATTCACTAATCGAACTACACCCAGACGATGGCCTTGGACCTTCTGCTACCGTATATGTATGCACAGTGAAGTTTATCATCTCAGAGCACTGAGCAATTCAGCTACAACTACGAAACATCTGTCACTCAGAGGAGGGGACAGGCTTTGTGTGGTTTCATGGATATTGCCACAACATTTAGCATGTCCTGAAAGATGTCAGAGAAATATCAAGTTTACAGGTCATTTCCCTCATTGTGCAGCAAACCAAATTAGGTTGTCAGAAATTCAATCTGAGCTGAGAGCAGCCGGGAACACTTTTAGTCCTGGTTTACCAGCTATATTTGTAAAGGTGTTGGATGAGATCTTTAACGAAAAAGTTTCTACAGATCTTCAACTGAATTGAAATGTGTTCACATTAATTTAAGTACTCCTACACAGTTTGGTTAGTTCAGCTGGCAAGCTCTCTGGAGGAGGGATTCTGTCAATGAAAACATTAGATCATTGCAATGAGAAACTAAAAGCACACTTGTGCTCAGAAGTTTTTCTAGTCCCTGCTGGCAATTTGACTTGTGGCTAGGAGGACAAATATCTTCATTTTCATCAGTGGAGGCATCAATTAGTCATGCTGTTTCATCCCTGGTACTAGGACAACTATCATTAGCTTTTCTATTCTGGTTGCTTGTTTAAAGCTGCAAAATGTGATCAAATGCATTAGAGGCCTCACTTCTACCATCTCTTGTAACAGGTGGGGATCATTACCTGGCAAAAATGGACAAAAACAGAAGTTCTGGGTAAGTTAGTACTCTGTTTTGAAGAAGACAACATTTCTACAATACAGATTATTAAAAAAAAAACAAAAAAAAACCCTTCTTTTCTTTCATTCCCTCTTTTAGTATCTGCTTTTGCTGTTGTTTTCCATTCATCTTTAAGTCTTCTGCACAATCCTATCCCCTTTCTGGCAAAGTTTTATCCTGTTGACCCTTGAACTACAGCATGATCTTCCTCAATTTCAAAGCCTACTTCATCTGATCTGCTTACACCTATATCTGTGTTTTCTCCTACAACTCTTATTCAAATTTCCCATAAAAACTTCCTTCTTTTTGATGTCTGAAAATGAAACTCAACCATACTAGTCAATACTATTTGGGAAAATATTCTGAAAAGACAAGCTATTTATTTAAACAGCATTGCAAAATGTCTTCCAGATGTCGGCAAAAAATTAAATGTAGCCTTTCAGCAATTTAGAGTCAGTCAGATTTTACCATTTTCGTTGAGATTAACAGCTCATACCATTATTCCGGTGCAGAAGGTAATTTGGAGTTCATATAGCTGATGGCAGGGCTTGTGGTTGTTGGTTCTACTGACATCTAGGGCACAAACCCCTTCTGACTTCATTAGAAAATAATTTCCCAGATTTCCCAATAACAACCTGAATGAAACCTGATTTATTAAAAGCCAGTTTTTCATATCTTGTGTCTCTTTAACATACGTTAACACGTTAATGTTAACAAGCTAATGTTAACAGATTAACATTAATTTGAATTTTGACCAATATTGTTTAAATTACCACTTCCTCCAGCTGATATTTAGATTATCTAATAATTCCTTCTTCAATAAATTGGACAGCCTAATAGCAATAGTAGTTCACTGTTAATAACTCTGGCTTTGGAACTAAAATTTTGATCAAAATAAAAAGGAATAAGGAAAAGATGCATTTTGATTCTCACTGAATCAAGAGATTACCTTTAAATTTCACAACTTGCATTTTAAAATACCATTAATTTTTTTTTTCCCTCTGTTTTTCTTTAGATTGCAGCAAATTCATGGGGAAAATACTGGGGAGAAAATGGCTATTTTAGGATTCTACGTGGACAAAATGAATGTGATATTGAGAAGCTGATTTTAACTACTTTGGGATAACCACTGCCTTTTACCAAAAGTATTATACTGTATGCTGCTTTGTGTATCTGTTCTTCCACTGTTGTACATCAAGTCTTTCCAGAGAAATAAAAAATTCATCTCTTATGTTGTCTTTGGTGGTTTAGGCCTTCCTGAATTGAATGCACTGCAGCTATCATAACAGTGGTACAGTATCACCCGGTTCAAACACTCCTCTATACAAGTAGCAAATTGTCTCCAAGACTATTGACGACCTTGGTGTCTCACAGAGCAGGAAGTTCTGCCTCCTACTATTTACATCTCATCACTGTTTCGTTATATTAATGGTGACTGATTCAGCAGTGCCTGAAAAAAATGGAGTTATATTGGTAGTGTTAATCTCTTTATGATACATACTGTGGTCACAAATCCCTTTAGAAGTGTGATGTGCTCTTCACACAGAATTGCTCATGGTTTTAGTAGATAAAAAAAAGTACAAATTAATGTAACTAGAATTCTAATCCTGTTACGGAACAACTGTTTCCAATTCTAGCTTACATAAATTGTATCTGTGTATCATTTTCTCTTCCAGGAAAGTAATTTTTTACTAGTGGGTTTCATAAAGTTTATGTATTTTACATAATATAAAAATTGCTTCCAATGAAACAACATATTCCTGTTCCCAGAACCACAATTAAAAATGTGCAATCTGAATAGTTTAACTGAATGAAAAAAAAAAAAAAGAGAGATAATTTTTCCCTAATAAGATCTAGACAAGTTTAATTCCTGAGCTGCTTGCCTTCCACTTTATCCAGGTGCAGACAAGTGCCAGTTCTCTCATCATTCCTGAAGGATATTTCTTCTGCCCTAGAGGAAAGGTCAGAAAAGACATTCTGGTGTTTGTTCCCACTACCATCTCTGTAGCCCAGACATGGCTCCTGGTGCTGGCCAGCAGGATGTATACCAGCAGATAATTAGTAATTAGAGGCCTTTCCAGTCCTAACGCTCCCTTAGCTACTTCTGTCTATAGAAACTACCTACTGCCACACATCCCCTCTCATCAGCATCGCTACAGACCTCGAAGGGCTTGAGAACTCTCTGGCCTATGTATTTTTTAAAATACAGATATTGCTGCTATTGGCATATGAAGAAATGAACCACTCTATGTCTCTCTTAGTCTCTTTTCAATTATTCCAAAGGGCATTTGCCAACCTGAATCATCAGTCATAATATTACCTACAAAAGAAACAACTATGGCAAGTTAAATAGATGGGGAGAAAATACTGCCATTAAATTATAGTAAATGAATTTTCAGTGGGACTTTCACTGTCTTTAATAGACTATTTCTCATTCTTACATTTCTAGAAAATGAAGAACTAGACTTCTATTATCATCAGCATAGGTGCGTAATAGCTTTTCCTTCAAGAACAGTTAATGTTGTAATATACAACAGATGTCCTTGCCGCTAAATTAATGTTTCTTGAACTAAACTAGGGTCTTGACTTATAGTGGTTCACTACTGAAAGAGGTATTATAAAAATGTTGTATCATATTGCTGTAGAACAATTTCTTCTGTGGCCTCTAGTGTCATATGATAAACTGAATTTAGACACAAAAACTTTCATCAGTTGAAGTCTATTGCAAATTATAACACAAGAAGTTTTAGAAGAGCTAAGTGCTGTGAAAGAAGTGACCTTTCTAGGTTTGTTGAGATATTTTAGTACATGCAAGGAAAATACACTGAGCTACCTACATCCAAATGCTTGGTGCATATTGATTCCATAAAATTCAAAGTTTCAAAAGAGTAGGACTTAGCTCTGTATTGAACAATCCTGCAAAAACATATGCATTGTGGGTTGGGCTAAATTCAATTTCAAATTGTTTTGCACTGATCTATATCTTACTGCTGCTACTCTCATTTTGCTTGCAAGATCTGTCCAGGACCTGGGCAGTCATGTTAAGCATCTTTAGTGGTGAGAGAGCCCAAAACTAGTCCTCTAGATCTTTATCTGCTCAAAGGGTCATCCTGACTTGAATGAAACACCATAAGCAAGTGAAACAAACCCCATCGTGGGAAAGCAACTTTTGTAAAGTTATACCATTTTACCCCTATTCTGGGGTTAATCTTTGGTGCTCTGAGGAGTCCATACACTAAGCAACTTCTTCATGCTTTCTCAATATCATAAAGCTAATGTGGAAATGTTACAGTATATGGAATTTAAAAGGCATCTAATAGTATCTTTGGGAACTATTTTGCTCTTTGAAAAGATGCTTGAGATGTGCTCTCTGCCATTAAGAGCATAAAGGTCTACTGTCAGTGCAAGTCTACTCACTGACACTGATCAAGGGACACTGCAGCCAGAGACCATCATGCAAGCTATCTGAAGACAGATTTTAAACATCAGAGAGGCTTTGAACTCCTCTAGCCCATAGTAAACTGGAGGCTGGAAGATGTCAGTGAGAGAAGATTAGGTAAATTCTGCTTCATAGATCAGCTACCTGCTGCAGAGGCATACTAAAGGCAAAATGAACACTAGGAAAGGAATCAATTTTCACTTTTCCTTATAGCAATGCATCTTTCAAATAAATACACAGTATTACTTACATGGGTGATTATTATAACTTCATCTCTATTCCTTCACTGCTGTATCTGGAAGTGCTGATCATGGAGCAGAACTGCACAAAATTATTACCAGTAAACATAGCAGAGAGAGCGTGCACCACCAAAATCCTCTATTTGTAAGTTATCTGGGGGCATTTGAAGCTATGGACAGACTCAGGCTGTGTATGAAACAGTTTAGGGTTATATGAAAGTTTCATTCCAAGGTGCCACATGAACACACAAACTAGAATTGCTCCCTGAATCTACATATAACTGCAAAATTTGAAGACTATCCCATTGTTTTCTCCATACCACAAGCAGTGCAACAGCACTAATTCTGTGTAAGGCATTTGTCAAATCATGGTATGCAGCTCAGTATGTATTATCACAGAAAAAACTCTGGCAATATTACTGAATCCAATGATACCATTGTTCTCACAAACATGGAATAAATCTGCCAACAGGGATTCTGCCCATCGAGAGACTCGCAAGTAGGCAAACTGGGCAAACAAGGTTTTACAGCCTGGATATGTATTTTTCTAAAAAAAAAATCTACACTAGCAGAGATCTAAAAAGATCTCTGTACTCCTGGTTGGCGTGATACACAGCCTATGGAAAACTGAATTAAAAGTATCTGACCTTTAGAGAAGAAAATTTGCTGAAGTTTGTGAAAGCCTTGACATTAGGGGGAAGGCAGAAAAGATGGAGAGAAAGAGAAGTGATTTAACTTTTCTTTCTCTTTTCAGCCAGGATGGGAAGCAAAAACTAGTTATATTTTGCCTTAGAATCAGAACGTTTCTTGTGTTTCAGTTCTGTCTGAAACAAATATTCAGGATCTGTTTGCACACTTTTCAGCAAGTTTGGGCCAAGCTCTGAGAAAGCCCAAAGCAAGAGTACATTTCTATTAGAACCTGATGTCTTTACTCCACCCAGCATGGCTGGGAAGTCACTCCCATTTCCCTTTTATTTCCTTTCTGGTTGTATCCAAAATCAAAATGGGTTCTGACAGGAGATAAATGCAGTTACACTGAAGCAGAGCAACAGGATTTTAAAAAGTGTATGTTTGGTGTCCAGTAGGTGGGCCCTGCCAAGATGCAAACAAGAGTCCTACACGCAGAAGTACTACAGCTCCATGGGGGAGGCTGCCTGTGTGTTGTTCTCAAGGTAAATAATTTCACGATGATTCACCCAGGAAAAAGTCCCAGATAGAATGAGAAAAATTGTAATGAATCACTCATCTGTCTGAACTCTGAACTATTCCATTACACTGGAAAACTTTCTCCTTCTGAGTGAAGTTCGGAGGAACAGATGGCATTTCAATAATTAGCAATTTTTAAAGTGGATTTTTCATTCACTGTTCTGATGCTTCTCTGCTTCCTCTTGAGGTGTTGCCTCTCAGTGCGTTTTCATTTGTGTATTACCCTTGTTATTACAAACATGCTCGTGTTTTTGACAGTGAATTTGATACTGAAGTATAGATGAAGGTAAGCCATCTGTGTATGCTTACAACTGAGTTCCCGTAAGTTTCCATGCAGTTTCAGAGGGGCTATTAGAATTTACTCCAGCGGAGCAGGGGAACAAAAAAATTAACCTGATTCCTAGGCACCAAATTTCCTCAATGGATAGACCTCACAAGTGACAACTGCAGGGAGCAGAAGGATATAAAGGAGCATAACAGCAGCTTTGATGCCATCTACCCTTTCAGATTCTGTTGTACTGTTTTTAATAATAAGGTAGTTGTCAAATACATATACAATACTAGTTGCCAGGCTTTGTGTAACATTATGCCTCCCTTGGTCTGACCAGCTGCCTTAGTTTCAGCTGGGACAGGTAGTGAGCAAATGACTGTGTGGTGCTTAGCTACCTGCCAGGTTAAACCACAACACCTGCCTACCTGTAATCTACTCCACCTCTTTCTTGATTAGGCTATTGAAGAGAAATGCCAGAGATGCAGGAAAACTTTGGAGTATTTGAAGAGTAAGGTAAGCAAATAATCAACATTTTCATTCCATTAGATTGGTTTCCTGATCTGATGATCACCTGAACAGAACAGGATGAAGGACAATGCAGGCCTGGCTGGAGTGCCCCTTTGAGATGCAAGCTGTGCTGCCTTCCATTTCATGGTTCTAGCACCAATCTAAGATCCAGGTTTGTTCTGTTAAAAGACCTTTTGGAGTTTAAAGGTGCATCTGTCAGTGTAGGTGGAGTTAGTAGATCCAGAGGCATTCCAAACCATGTGGTGCACTCAAGTTCTTACTTTATTCAAATATGCTTTTAAACCATCTGCTTTCAACACACACAAAAAGCCTCTGTAAGTTATTGATTGTCTGCTATTTCTACTGCTCTACTATTCAGAAAGAAACTGGCTGTCTCTAGTACAGCATATTCATCAGTGATACATTCAATAGTAGACATGCAGGGAAGGTCTTCTGAAAGTGGTTAGGGAGGCAGCCAGTCAAGTTTTATTGATGCACAGGGAAGTTGGGTGAATTATTTTGGGTGCTTATGAAAAGCTCACTTATGTGTATTAGAAAACTGATTTATGTTCATAAAACTTTACTCTTTGCAGACACAATGTGACTTTAAAAGAGCATCTTAATGGAGTCTAGCTTGAACCTAAAACCAATATTTCATTTATCTTAAAGAGAGTCTTTGCTTTCTAAAATGCACAAAAAATAGTGCCTGGAATAAAGATATAAGAGATTCAGTCTGATAAAGCCATATAATCCTTCATATACCAGCAGTACCATGTGATCCATACTCTTTCTTTGCTTTGTACTTTACACTGTGTTTTGTATTTTGATATGAACAAATTGATATCTGTTTTCTAGTTGATTTATCAACTAAGAGCCTGATTTAAAGTTACAAAATTTTGTGTATGAATGTACGTACACGTTCTTGTGTTGGTGGCAGAGGCTTTTGCAGGTTTACTTCAAGATAAGCTAGTTAAATGAGTTCACCTCTCAGATCTCCTGTGATCCACCATAAGCGAAGTGTTCCGTTGCAGAAAATGGCAGGTGATTGTGTGTCTTTTACTCACATCACAGAATGATGGTGCTGAAAGAGACCTGTGGGTCCATGTAAACCAACCTCTGCTCAAGCAGGGACACCCTTTTTTTCCCTCCCTGTTCTCCTCACTTTTCTCTCCCTTTCTCTCTCTTTCTCATTTCCAAAAAGTTCAGCTCCTTATCATAGAAAGGTATAGAAAGATCTTCAAAAGGGATAAAATAGGCTTATAGAATATCAGCAAACATTTTAATGCAGCAAAATTGTTCCAAATATTATTTATAGCTACATTTTCATTCTCTTTATACTCTAGAGACATACAGGCTCATTTTCAAGTTGGGATTTTAGTTTTTAGAAGGGCAGTAAGTTTCATTAACAATTTCTCCATTCTGGCTGTAATTTGCTCTGAGCTGAATGGAGTTGAAAGAATCTCATTCATTAGCCTCTTTAGATGTGCATCATTTGTAATGGCACTCTTCTGCTGGTCTTTATTTGTCTTGACTGTATTTTGCACTCAATCTAGTTTTAATGAAGATAATAATCAATGTTATGTTTCAAAGTAAAAGAAGCACATTGCATTCTTTAAAATAAGTGTTGTTAAATCCTGCAGTTAAATATTTGTAAGTCATATCTCAGGTGATCATGAGATTAAAGTAAACCATAAATTAAAAAATTAGGTGGTGTCTTTTTGGTGTTTCAGGAACTTCTGGAAATGTATTTCAAGCCATTCTTCTATAGCTGTGTGATCTTTGCAATCCCTTTTTAAAATGGTAAAGTTATTCTGAAACTCTCCCATCACTTGAGTTCAGGAATATAAAATACTTGGTTAGTGTCCACGTTGTGAAACTATCTAATAATTATGTGTGCATTTTTAATACAAATATGTATTTCTTACTCATTAAAGTTTCTGAATGTTAGAGAATTTGGCATATTTATTATGAAATATTGTCTTCTTTTAAATATACACCCTTATTTTGAGTAGTGTCACTCCACTCTTTCCCCTGGAACAATCTGTGGTGACACATGCTTATTAGGAGACCTTGTAATCACTTAGTGAAAGATGTCTTTCTGGAATAGAAAAGATCTTTCTAAATCACCACAGTTCTATCTAGTTCATATTTTCCTGCAGAAATGTAATAATCACAGTTGGGAATTCTGTTATATTCTCATTGTAATAAAATTATCCTGTGACAGCTGGATTCAGAAGGCAAGCTGAGTTAGATTTCAGCTTAGAAACTAAATATATAATCTGGTTCTCAACCTGAAAAAATGGTGAGTTGCTCTCTGTCTGTGGTATATGTGTCAAACAGAGGAAGTTTCTGCATTTTTCTGTGCTTCGGTTTCCCATGTATAGAAGAAAATAGTCATTTTTGTACCTCACAGTACAAAAGTACACCTCAGGTTTTAATCTGCTTGCAGCAGCACTTTTGCTTTATTTAATGATTGTAACATAGGCCTGAATTATTCTGCTGTCAACCAGTTTAACGTTTTTTCTCATTATTCCCACTTTGAATAACGTAGAAAAGATATGGTAGCCTGTAATAGTCCAGAAACTCTGATATCTAGCAAAGAGAAGCAATCTTTTAATACCTATTTTAATATTAGGTATTTGAAGCTTGATTTCAATAGATATCTTACACCAAGCTCTGACAATTGAAATATTCAACATAATTAATATAATAAGATTTTGTCAAAAGCCACCAAATAATTCATTCAGATGTCTGTCCTTCAACATTCAACATGCTTGATTAGGAATATAAATTGAAAATCTTGAAACATGAGAACAAAAGGACAGCTGGGCTGGGTCAGACTAAATGTCATTTGGGTTTTGTCTCTGATAACAACAAAGTTATGTGTCTGGGAGAAAGATGTTCCAGTAATTACACTGGAGAGACATATACTTCTGAGAATTTCTTGACTAGTGTTTTGGATGTAGCGCTGACCAGCTAAGTATTCAATAATCTCTAGTGAGTGGCTTTCCTCATTCTGACCAAAAAATTATAGTAAATCATCAAATGTAAATTATTTAACCTTCAGAATATCTTGAAGTTATTCAAAATTCTTAATGAATTAATCTTCGTAAGTTATAAAAACAACATTTATTTTAAAAATTGAGGAAAAAGCGAAGCGCAGTAACTGATGTCCCATCACATGGAATTTCAGTACAAAATAGATTATTCTGTTGCTTTGATAAAGGAGAGCATGCTCTCAGAAGAAAACCTCCAAAAGTGACATAGCTATTAGGAGAGAAATCACTCTGTGTCTTATCATTAATCTTGGGGCTTTAATGTTATTAATGCTTTGTTTTCTTAAGTAGTTTTTATTTCAACAAAATGTTATTATCCTATTGTTGATTCCTACCATGGCTTCCTAACAAAGAGAAGTTTAGGGAATTTGCATGAGGTGTCACGTGGATGTTCAAGTTCCTCTCTTCACAAATGTCTGTGAGAAGACTCAAAGACATTTGAAATATCATGAAATATGTAGGAACTTAACGCAGAGATGCAAGTACAAGCAGACTTTATTTGTCTCCCTGCCAACCAAAGTGTCCCTTACTGCACAATGGTTAAGCCACAATGAGCGTAAACTATTGAAAGTGACTCAAGATTTTTCACTGTTTGCTGGACCTTCCTCACACATTCCTAAAGAATAAGTAATCTAGCACCCTACCCCCTCGAGAAAAAAGAATTTAAAAACACATATCAAATACTCTTGATTATATTCAAACCCAGTCTACCTGCTCAAATAGTTTTGTGAGTTTCTAAAGAAAGCCTGTGTGGCTGAGGCACAGCTCACCATGGTGCTACCTGTCATGCTAGTATTTGCATTTAAATGCTAAATCACCCTTCAGAGCGCCCATTGCTGGGTTAAGCCCAATCAGCTGCCTTGTTCCTGCTCATTATTCCATTTCAATCACTTCTCATCCTACCAGCCAGACATTTGCAGAAAAATCCCAGAGCCATTTCAGCAACCTAGGCCAGCGTACGTTCAGTAGACTTCTCTTAAGTACCGTTTGTTCTTTCAAGCCACCTGCAGCTTCAGTCACAGTGTCCCTTTAGAAACATATGTCAATCCATTTCCATACAGCTTCTCCATTCACTGTGCATTTGTTTTTGTTTTGGTATTTTTTATTTTAAAATCTTTCCTTAGTTCACAATTTGCCACGTAGCTGCCAATTGCTCTCAGAAATGTCATGCTTAGTACACTTTATGCAGTAGTATCACTGCTCTCTGGGTATGGTCTCACAACCAGTTCCTCATCCATTGGACAGTCCACCCATCAAATCCATATCTTTCCAATTTAGAGAGGAAGATGTTATGAGAGAGTGTGTCAAAGGCCTTACTGAAGTCTAGATAAATGACATCAGTGGTTCAATCAGAACCACTGGAGCAGGTTGCCTAGAGAGGTGGTAGGCCATCTGTCCCTGGGGACATTCAAGATCAGGTTGGACAGGGCTCTGAGCATCCTGATCTAGCTGTAGATGTCACTGTTCATTGCAGGGGAGTTGGACTAGATGCCCATTAAGGGTCCCTTCCAACTCAAACAAGTCTCTGATTCTATGAATCATTAATCATGTGCAGCAATGTCTTGCTAAGTAACATCAAGTGCTGCTCATTATAAACTGTTTACTTTGTTTTGTTTTGGTTTGTTGTTGTTGTTGTTGGTTTTGTGTGTGTGTGTGTCACAAAAAATGACCAAGTAGCATTGTTCTTTGCTGCTTCCTCAGTGAAGTCAGAATTTTGCTGTTGCTCCTGTTACAGATTCCCAAGGGATCCAAAATACCCAAGTGTGCAGCCCTCTCTTGCTGTGTGGCAAGGAGCTCTCTAAGTGGGCAGATTCTTCTCTCACAGAGCATCTTGATGTAAAGTGCTCCTAAGCTAATTTACACATCCTTGGCTGCTCTGAAGAGTACTGATGTGTAATGGATAATTATTCCACTTCGAGAAAATTAAAAATTAGTAGCCTGAAAGCGAGTTTATAGTGAGTGCAGCATAAAGAACATAGCTGCAGAAATTAAATACAAGCAGCTTTAGTGTTTACAGCTAGACTGAGTAGGAAGGAAAACATTCTTATGTTTAATAGCCAGTTAGCCCTGGTGGCCACTCTGACTTGTACAGGCTCTTGCTCTTTGGAATTCTGTGTCGTTAGGCTTATCCATACACTTGGGAGTTTTAACTTCCTTTTACACCAAAACTCAGATGTGGGTTGAATCCTTCTGCACTCATCCCCTTCCCCTGCTTGCCCTTTTCCCTGCCACAGGAGTAGGGCACGGCAGCACTTCTGTCCTCAGGGCTTTGCTGATCCATGTTTGGGCAGAGGGCTGGGGGTTGGACACTCCTGCTTGACTTAAAGAGCAACAAAAAGAAACCTTTGTTCTTCCTGTTCTCACGCTGAGGAGTATGGCTTTGAGGTAGATAATACTCCTCTCCTTTCAAGTAATGGGTGATGTAAAAGATAAATGTTTTCATGGGGGCAATTTTTTTCCCCCTGCTAAACAGTAGCAATTACACTGTTTTCTTTTAAGGGATATATTTGACAACTAATTTTCAAAACAAGTATTTCTAAATATAACTCATAAAATTAATAACAGAAGAATGCACGCTAGGGAAGGATAATTCTGTGTGCGGTGTTTCTTATGTTTCTTCCCAAAGCACATGTTCAAATTCCTGCCAGAGACAAGAGGCAGACAAGGCAATCTGCTGTGTCCATTAAGAACATAAAAAACCCAGCATATGGGGTAGTTAAGTGATCTTCCATTATGCATTTCCTGTTGCTAAGAGAAACACAGGCATTCATGCCAAACGCTGTTTTCTTTGTGTATCTATTAAAGCTGCATCGTTTTGAGTAAAACGTGAGTGGGAAAACTTCATTGGCTTGGATTATGCCATTTCCTGCAGAATGAAACAGAGGTCAAATTGTGTCAGTGAATAATAGTCTAAAGGTTTTGAGCAAATATGGAAAATTTTTCTTCTTAATTGAAAAAATGCATGAAGCTCTTTGTTTCTTTAATGAAATTGCCATGAGGACAAACACATTAGAGGAACAGAAAATAAAAGAATTCAAAAGCAGTAGCTGTCTGCATGCTATTAAGACAGAGAAATGTGCTGTTTCCAGCTGAGTGATCATACTTCTTTTTGATACATTAGGCAAGCAGAACTTAAGAGTTCCTTCCAGCCTACGTGGAATTCCAGTAAATAGAACAAAACGTGTTGTCGAAGGTGGGGAATCACAAACAGCCTCAGCTCAGCACAGGAATGAACTGAAATGGGACTGACAGGAGTAGAGCAACATTGCATTAGACCTCAAGGATGTTTAATTCCAGTAAAAGTGTTTCTGAGAACATTTTGGATGGCAGTCTGATTCCTTGGTTACACTATACAATTTCCATGCCCTACTGCGTGAAAAATGCTGTCAGGCTTTCAGAATCACAAGCTGGACTCGGCTTAAGAGTCAGAACTAAGCAAGCATCAGGGACTGTGTGCTGGAGATGCAGGGATGGGTGTTGGATACGAAACTATAAATAGCAAACTTCTAAAGTGTGCTTACTGGAAAAGCGATGTCAACAATGAGTATTTCCTACAAATGCACTTCTTATCTAATGTAGACTATTGGTATTATCCTGTGCACTCGATTTTGCTCAAAATAACAGAAATACTCATATTTCCTCCCTTATTTAAAGCCATATCTAAACCATTCCTGGCAGATCCCTGGGCAGTTCTCAAAACCCACAGAAGAGGATGTTCTTCATAATCCCTAAACACTCTACTCAGGTACTTACCTGTCTTTCCCATTAGAAGGTTTTCTGGCTGCTGGATATAAACCCACACTGCTGCAATTCTGGACAATACTTCTTCATTTGTTTAGATAAGATACAAAAAAGTTTGTTCCTTTTTTTTTTCTTTTTTTCTTTTTTTTAAACCACCAGCTGTTTAAGCTTTTCATCGTATTTCCCCATAGCTTTCTTTTCTCTTGACTAAATAGTCACATTTTCATGTTTCCTCATTGACCACACTTGTTACATCTCTGATCATTCCAATGGAGTAATCTTTTGGAAGTGTACATTTCCAACTGGAAACATATGTCCTCCTCGGGCATGTGCCATGTAGAACACACTGGGAATGCTTACTTCTTGTCATTCAAACAATTCAATTTTTTATCATTCAGTATGAGGGCTTTTATTTACTCTTGAGGGCACTACTTCCTTATGACCAATTTGTGAACAGCCATTACAAATGTTGTTTTTGTATTCATACCACTTGTAGGTGATTCCTTTTTAACTGATTTGGGTGCATGGTTGTGTCTGTCTCTTATGGACAAGAAGACACTGGACTGGCATTTGTTCTTCTTTATTTGTTTTTCTGATGGTTTATTGGTTAAGGTAATGTTTCATTCTCATCCTCCTCTTCCAGTAGGCTCACCTCCTCAGTTGGCAACTTATGCATATTTGTTGAAGTCTTTTATTGAGGTCCCTAATGAAGCTATTAAAGATTATGGAACCCACAAAAGCCTCCTATACTATTTAATCCATCCTTTACATTTTAACCTCTTTAAAACTGTTTTCTTCAATTACCTATCCATTTTGTGGTGAGTTAATCATTAGCCACCTTCTGAAGGATGTCAAATGAATGCCCTGTTACACAGGCTCTATAGTTCTACTAAATTCAAGATACATGCTTTCACCAAACTACCAGATCTGTTGTCATGTCATGGAAATTGGATTGGTTCAACATTATTTCTTTCTTACAAACCCATACTGACTATTGTGTATCATTTTGGTATCTTCTAGGTGATATCAGATTTGTTGTGTGTTTGGTTATGGTTTTTGTTTTGTGTTGCTTTGCTTTGCTTTGCTTTGCTTTGCTTTAATATTTTCTTTCCCCCGCTAGGAATGAAATGCTTTGTGATATTACGATTACTGACTCCTGAACTGCCTTCTACTTCCATGTTCACAACCAGCCTTTGAAAGGTGTTCAGAACTGAAGAATCTACTATTATTTGGGTGTAATCTTAATATCCTGGATATACAGTAGTCCATCCATGTCCCGCTCTCTTGTTTTATAATCTGTCTCTTGTTCTTTTTCTTCTGTTGAAATTCAAACAACTTTGCATCCATGTCCATTGTTGGAAGTAATCCCTCTTCAAAGGTGATGTGGGTGCTCTATGGAAAGCAAGAAACTCATTGATCAGTTAGTTCATTTTCCAGTCCTAATACTACTGCATATTTTCCTATCTAAGTAGTTTCCCCTCCACTAGAAATCTTTCATAGAGTATCATAGAATCATAGCATCACAAAGTTGGAAAGGACCTACAAGATCATCTAGTCTAACCATCCTCCCATCACCATTGCTATCACAAGCTACTAAACCATATCTCGTAACTCCTCATCCAGACACCTCTTGAACACTGCCAGGGACGGCGACTCCACCACCTCCCTGGGCAGGCCATTCCAGTGCCTGACCACTCTGTGAGAGGAAAGGTTTTCCTTATGTCTAATCTAAACCTCCTCTGGTACAGCTTGTGGGCATTTCCTCGGGTCCTGTTTGTTGCCTGGGAGAAGAGGCCAAACACCTCCCCATCACAACCTCCCTTCAGGAAATTGTAGAGTGCAATAAGGTCTCCTCTGAGCTTCCTCTTCTCCAGACTAAACAATCCCAGCTCCCTCAGCTGCTCCTCATAAGATTTGTGCTTCAGATAAAGCATAATGCTTTGTGTGCATTATGTTGATAATTTATTGGTCTTCCTTGAAACCCATTAACCTAACCATACCATTCTATCTCTTCCACTTGATTTATCTGCCAGGAGACTCCTCTCACAACAAATGATCTTCCTGTCTGCTTTTCTTGACAGTGTAGTGGAAGACAAGTTCTGGACAAGGATATGGACTGAGGGTTCTTGCACTACCAGATAAAAGGCATTTAAACAACACAGCCTTCCCCAGACAATTTGCTTCTTCCTTCTGGGGTCTTTGCAAACTTGAACGATTGCTTCAAATGTTATTGTTGCAGGATCAGGTCATGTTAAGAATTTAAATCCATGTTCTTACTGTCTGAAATGACATGGGAGACAGACTAGATTAGCAGCACTAGATTAGCACAAACCATGCTGTAAGAGGTTTTGTTCAAAGACTATATATACCCCATTGGGATGGGAGAAAAGCTTTATTTTTTTTCCCCTGGAAACTGGTTATTTCCTAAGAACAAATAGCATATGAAGCACTGATTAAGAAAACAGTCAAAATCCCCCAAAATAAGAATTATTATCTGGAAATGTGTCATTTTAAAATATTGGAGAACAATGAACAACCAATTAATAATAGTAGGAGATAGCCCTGATTGACTACCAGCCATAAAATGATCTTTTTTTCATGTTATAATATCATGGCATAAAAGAGAGAACATCTCTTTACAGCAAATTTTATTACTCTGTTTCATTTTCAGACTTTACAAAGCCTCATGGAGATGATTTATATTAAATCTCATCCAAAGTGAATACCTACAAACAAACACAATTTATTTTAGTTGTACTTTCTGAAGGATGGCTTAGTCTCTAAACTTATGGAAAATAGTTTTAGGACTTTAATTTTAAATAGAACAAAAAGTAAAAATTCATATTGGAAGGCTGATAAATGCTTCTTTGTTGCAACATTATAGATTACTGTATTAAAGTAAGTAAAATCTGTTTTTGAGAACAAAATAACATATAACAGAATCTGTGGTCTATTCAACTCCCCATTGTAAAATGTGAGTGTAAGGTACACAGCAGGTTTGGTCAGAATTTTTGTGTAGTTCTAATGTATAGTAGAATTAACAAGTGCTAGTAACTGGTCAGAATAGCTGAATACAGTGTAAAATATTCAGTGATATTATGGCATGCAGCAAATATACTTCATTACTGGGAAAAAAAAAAAAGAGGTCATAGCAGTAATAACTTCAAACAAACTAACGTGCACAAAAACCTCTGGGGTCTGTTGAGCTCTCATTGATGCCAAGGTCAAAGATAAGGGTATGCTTAGTAGGCATACATCAAAAAGAACAAATTACTGCAGCTGCTTATTATAGACGTTTCTGAATAGTTATTAACACCACTGGGATATGGGTCAAAGCAACTATCATTTTGAGCCCCTCAGATAGCTATTATGTTACTAAGTATGCCTTAGATCTGTAAGAGCCCAACTCAAAAGCATACTTAGGTCTTAAAGTAAAATCAAGCAAGGAATATGAATCAGATACTTAGTGGATAGCACTCCTAGAAGGTAAGGGTGAGCCTTGCACACAGGTAAAACTGGTTATTAAAACTTGTGGTTATTAGTATTTCTTGTTTTTCCTCCACTGCTAACATGAAATGTATTCCAGGGAGAGGATCTGAGCTCCTTTCTTCCTTCTCCTTCTCCTACCTGTTTTGTCAGAAAGCACTACAGGACATAACCAGCAAATATGAGCAGAGATATCCAACTACAGTCTGAGAACAGGATGCAGTGCTTCATAGCTCCTAGGGGCTTGCCATAAGCCACCCAGTGCTCTTATCTGCAGACCACAACAGGAAGATTAAAGCATGCACATCTCTGTCCTGTAGGAATCCAGCATACTTTCAATCCTGGAATGTAGGGTAGCTGAAAGTTATGTGGTGCAAAGCATTTGTGCATGAATCCTGAGTTTAATGAGGAGGGAAGCATGTTCATACCAAAGTTATTCAAGTGCTGCAGGAGGAAAAGCACTGCTCTGTTACATGCTCTAAAGGTAGCATCTCTATTTTACAAGTAATGTTATTTGGGAAATCATTAGGGGAAAATAGCGAACTGTTATTAAGAATCACTGAAGGATAAGCAATTGAATTTGTTCTACTGAAATCAATAAAAAAGACCTTTACCTAATTGCAGGGCTTTGAGACAAGTCCTTACAGTGGTTACAAGCTCTGACTAGCACTGTGTCTTCTGAAAATGCACAGCAAGGATTTTTCTGAGAAATCATGGAGGTGAATAAAGGGAACAAGCACTAACATGCACAAAGAACAAATCAGGATTTCAGTTGAATTTGGAGTCAGGCTCCAAAGTTGATGGTAAAAATTCCTTTTTCAACTGCTACTGAATGTTGAAGGCACGCAGATAAGATAGATATTTTGACTTCTGTGATTAACAAGCTGTCTGGAGGTCTGTTTCTGGTTGCTTGCAGTTAGCTTTACTGATAATACTAAGAGACCAGATATCTGAATCCTGTACTTCAACCTGCTCCAGAGCTGCAGAGAAGGGGCTCTCACCATGGTGCCTAATTTCTGAGCTACCGCCACATCCCCCTGACAGCACCAGTGTATAGGACTTGCATGCATTTGAGAGGGATTATCTTGGCCTTGCTTTAGGAGAAGGGCATGATTTTCTATCCTAACAATTTGGACATTTGTGTGAGAAGCAAATACACCAAAAAACAGTCCTTATTTCCACGCATATAAGGTGACCATTTCAGTCATTGGCCAGTGGAATAGCTTCAAGAGGAGCTTCCCTCTTCTGCTAAAGCTTAAAAATAAGAGAGATGGGAAATAGTGGCCACTCTCCTTTTTAGTGTGTAAGAGATCATGAATTTAAAGACAGACTGGAGAAGTGGGCCCATGTGAACCTAATGAGGTTCAACAAGGCCAAATGCAAGGTGTTGCACTTGGGCCGGGGCAATCTCAGGTGTTTATACAGACTGGTAGAAGAACCCCTTGAGAGCAGCCCTGTGGAGAAGAACTTGGGGGTCCTGGTGGACGAGAAGCTGGACATGAGCTGGCAATGTGCGCTTGCAGTCCAGAAGGCCAATTGTGTTCTGGGGGGCATTAAAAGCGGAGTGGCCAGCAGGGAGAGAAGGAGGTGATTGTCCCCCTCTACTCAGCTCTTGTGAAGCCCCATCTGGAGTACTGCATCCAGGCTTGGGGTCCCCACTACAGGAAGGAAGTGGAGCTCTTGGAATGGGTCCAGAGGAGGGCCACTAAGAGGATCAGAGGGCTGGAGCACCTCTCCTATGAAGAAAGGTTGAGGGAACTGACTTGTTTAGCCTGGAGAAGAGAAGGCTCTGGGGAGACCTCATTGTGGCCTTCCAATACTTGAAGGGAGTGTATAAACAGGAGGGGGAACAGCTGTTTATGAGAGTGGATAACAATAGGACAAGGGGGAATGGTTTTAAATTGGTGACACACTGGAACAGGTTGCCCAAGGAGGTTGTGGATGCCCCATCCCTGGAGGCATTCAAGGCCAGGCTGGATGTGGCTCTGGGCAGCCTGGTCTAGTGGTTGGCAACCCTGCCCGTGGCATGGGGGCTGAAACTAGATGGTCATTACGGTCCTTTTCAACCCAGGCCATTCTATGATTCTATGATTGTATCCTTTATAAGTTATAAGCTTGCATAGTCTAAGCAACTGTTAGAGTCAGTCCCTCTCTTTATACTTCATTATTATTGTTATTATTTAAGAATGGTCGTAGGCATGAGAGGCTTATCTTAGCATGAGCATTTCGAACTTGAATGTGGGAAAGCATCCTTGTTATTAGACTTATTTAAAAATACAGTATTCCATTTTGGCTCTTGGTTGTCCTGTTTTCATTCCAGTCACCTTCTGCCTTGAGGTACACCTTCTCTGAATAGAGAGCACATGTCCCAGTTTAGAACGTGAAAAAAGTAATGAAAAAAAAGGAGTACTGAAAAAACTTTCTTTTTCTTTTTCTTTTTTTTTTAATTAGGCATTGAATACTTATAAATGGCTCAGAGAAGTTGACAATCAGGTTGATACTCTAGTCATCCAAAAAAGAACCCCAACAGACCTTTCTGATGAACAGTTTTCTACTTTTATTGCATCCTTAATGGTATTGTGCTAAGTAACTTGAGAGATTATAATGCAAAGAAAAGTAACTGCTTGATTTTGTGTCTTCATATTAGGATCTGAACAGTTTCTGACAACATAAAAGGATTCATTATCTGACAGCCCATTGTCAAAAGCAGATGAGTACAGAAACCTGGATGATATTCTGTTGTGTGACCTTCAAAAGAAAATGAAAATCTTGCATATATAACTTGTTCTCTGTAAAACAGAAACGTACTATGATGTGATTGCAGAAAGCTTGAAGAGGGGCGTTTTCAGGAGTCGCTCTTTGCTCTTGAAAGCAGAGCAGGGAGTCTTGGCTGGCACCACGTCTGAGCAAGAGGAGCAATCCCCTTGACTTTTCAGGGCCCAATGGGATAACATATAGTGAAGAAAATTTTGGTCCTGAATGTAGTTACTTTTTTAAAAATATCTGTGAACATTCATTCATCTCTAAAGCATAAAATAATAAAACTTCTGGATTATTTTGTTTCACCTCTGATTCATTTAAAACTTTGGTCACCCAGACACGAAGACCAGAATAACATTGGCTTTGTAACTAATTTATTTTTAACACTGGCAAAGCAAATGTGTTGATATGGTGTCTTAAGGCGAGGTCTTTAGAAGCACTGACAAAATAAATGCTTATGCAGATTTTATCCTACACACTCCCACACTGGCAAATTTGGACTACTTCACCTAGATACCCACTCTGGTCCTATTGATGGATGTGTCTCACAAATGGAAGGGATATATCTAAAAGAAAATGTGAACACCATCACCCCATGTCTCTATATTCTCCACCTCCAACCACTAACAAAATAAAATAAAATAAAAGACTCTTTTATTCCAAGGCTACAAAGATTTCAGGAGAAATTCCAGTCATATTGAAGACAATGTCAAAACTCCCACAGAGTTCAGTCAGGTCAGGATTCCACTGTCTGATCTTGTAAAGCTGGTGAATAAGAGAACGTGGGATACGGATATATTAGGTAATCACAAATCACAGGAGGTGAATCATGCTCTGCATGAGTGGGGCTTTTATAATAGGATCATCTGGACTTACTGAGAGTTGTAACTCTAAAGACAATAAAAGAAATGCTTTTCTCTCGTGCATAGTTACTTCAGGAACGCTGCAATAATCTTCTCATCTATGAATGAAAGGCTGAGAGTTGGTGTTACCTGTTGCATAAAATTGGGCTTGAATTACAAAATGAGAACATGGATATGTATAGTAGGAAATAATCATTTTAAATGTCCACCATTAATAAAAGAAGATGAAAAACAAAAACAGACGAGCTTTGGTTAAACACCTAGCTGTATTTTCATGCATTTCTGAAATCCAGGGAAGTGAGAATAATTGTAAGTAATTCTTGTAAGCTGATGTTGTTTGCTAGCTTACCTCAAAGAACACAGTTACAGAATACAGCAGGGATTTCATAGATTTTACAGAAAAATAATACTAACAAGGAAATGACACTGTGTATTTAGTGTGTGCATTGTCTGCACCAACAAAAGGGTATAACACTGAGTAAGTTCAGGTTTCCCAACATGGGCAGAAATTGTACTCTGTACTCTAAATATATCTAAAACTATGGGGTTACTCCACGCTGGGTCACACTGTAGGTTCCAGAGATTTTGCCTGAAGTGCTGGGCTTTCTTACCTTTGTAGAACCTTGTGCTTTTTGAAAATAGCTGAGAGTCCTTGCATAGGATAGGATCTTAAAGAAAAGGGGAAAAAAGAAAGAAAAATTTTAAAAAGAAAAAAAATAGAAAAGAAAGCAAAAAAAAAAGAGAATAAAAAGAAAGAGAAAAAAGAAAAAGAAAAAAAGAACAAAGAGAAAAAGAGAAAAGAAAAAGGAAAAAAGGAAAAAGAAAAAAAGAAAAAAGGGAAAAGGGAAAAGAAAACAATAAATCTGCTTGAGGCAAGCAAAAAGTTAATTAAAAGCTTGGAAAGAATGGGATGGAGTTGGGGGCTGAAATGGATGACCTTATCCTATGCTCCTATGAAAGCTCTCTCCTATGAAGAGAAAAGCTGCAAAAAGTACAAGATCTCAGCCTCCTGTCTTCATTGTAGCAAGAGATTTCTCTGATCCATTTTCTGTCTGCAAAGGCCAAGCTCAATAATACTCTTCTATGCTGACCAACTCCAGAATGTCCTTATTAATTTGCTAAGTACTAGATATCTATACTGTTGCCCTGTCTTAAATATCTGGCACTTCTGAAAATGTTAATAGATTGATTTTATCTGAAAGCCAATGAAATTTTCCTCTCCTTATTATTAATTCTTCTGCACATCTACACATTTTTCCCACAGGAAATCAACTGAGTTACAAAACCAGACTTTCATTTTTTTACGAATTGGTAAGGTATATTTTTTCTTCATAACTGTGTTTACATCTGCCAGTTTTTAATGGCACATTAATTTATATCTTTTTCTTTAAAGAACATTCTGTCACAATATGTGACTGGTCTCCAGATTAGTAATATAACAATAAATTCATGCTGTTAAAAGCCAGAGCAGCCCGGAAAAAAAACAATCAGGAAAAAAAAAAAAAACAAACCAAACTTCTTCATGAAAACTTTCACACTGTTTAACAACCTGAAATAGCATCATTTTGCAAGCATTCTAATTCAGAAAGGATTGCTGAGGCCACACAGCAATGTGTCAGTCACCCTAATCAGTGATCTCAGCTACTGAACAACAACTCACATAATTTTCACTTTCTATTCTTGCTGGATTTATTTCATTCTCTCAGAGGAATAAAAGATGATGACCTTATCTTTGCTTTGCTTGCATTTAGCAACTGAGATGTTTGTCCAAACTGGATGCTGTCATATTTGTTCCTGCCATGTAACAAGGCACAAGCGTTCATCTAAAGACCAAATCTTGGAGACCACTGAATCTGTAATAGCAGGTTTATTATATAAGTAATTAAACTTTAATTTATTTTAACTGATTCAGCTTTAAGTTCAGAGTGTTTGACTTTTAATTGTATAGAAATCTATAAGCCAGGAGGCAAGCGAGAAGAATCACCATGACTCATCTGAAAACTTTATTAGCAGAGTAACTTTAAGTCATATGCACAAGAAAGTAACCTTGCAAATGTGAATTGATATAATCATAGAATCATAGAACCATAGAAAGGCTTGGGTGGAAAAGGACCACAGTGATCATCGAGTTTCAACCCCCCTGCTATGTGCAGGGTCACCAACCACCAG
This sequence comes from Gallus gallus, assembly GCF_016699485.2. NCBI lineage: Eukaryota > Metazoa > Chordata > Aves > Galliformes > Phasianidae > Gallus > Gallus gallus. Next base: position 87,527,458 of record NC_052534.1, on the reverse strand, counting down.
ACCAGGCTGCCCAAAGCCACATCCAGCCTGGCCTTGAATGCCTTCAGGGTTGGGGTATCCACAACCTCCTTGGGCAACCTGTTCCAGTGCATCACCACCCTCTGTGTGAAAAACTTCCTCCTAATATCTAACCTAAACCTCCCCTGTCTCAATTTAAGACCATTCTTAAGACCATAATCTACTCACTTCAAAATAATAATAAAGAAGAGTAACAGCCAATCTATACTTGTGCAATAATTGATTTTACATCTCTTTTTACACCTCCCTCCAACATCTTGTATCACACCTATAGCATTATGAGCTTTTCATAAAATGTCTAATACTGATTTTAACAAATTTTTTGGAAACAGAATGGTTGCACTAGATTATTTTCCCTTACTGAAATTTAGATTGTAACTCTAAATAAAAGCATTATTCTCTTTTCATTTTGGATGGAATTGATCCTAGGAAGAGTTCAGAGGAACTTGCACTGACAATTTCAAAAGTTCTTTATCACACCAAAACAGTCAAGCTCCCTAAAACTGAAAGGTCTTTTTCCTTAGTGACACTGATAAATCAAATTGATGATCAGTGAGTAATTTTATGAAAAAATATCTTGGGCAAGTGGAGAAAGGCAGGACAGAATTTAATAGGTTGCCAACCATGACATAGGTGCATATCTGCCAATTCAGGGCTATGGTCCAATTATTTTTACCCTAGGATGCACCTCATCAAGTTACAGAGAACACCTAAACTGAATATTAATTAATTAATCAAAACGTCCAACCACGGTCACTTTGCTGTTTAAAAAAGAAAATGCTAATGAAGAGCTAAACCAAAAGAATAGATAACAAAACAGCTCATTTGAATACAGTCTTTTTTAGGTACTTCTGCTTGAAGTACTTTGATGGGAAATATTCTTGCAGGTTTAAAATTACTCATATTATAAATTAATGGCAAGTGTTATCATACTATGTTACAGATTTGGAGTTATATAATTTCATGTAAGGATTGGAAAATTCTGCTTAGAACTTTTCTGGGCGACATAGGAGAATTTGTTAAGGGGATAAGTATCCAACCTGAATTTATGAAATCAAAGTAAGTATTAAAAAGCTTATATGATTGAGATTGTTAAGGAATGGACAAATCATTTGCATCAAGAAATCGACATGAATGAAATGTGTATCTTTCAGAGTACCAGAAATCAGTTCATGCACTGCATCTTAAAATAAGTAGTTAAAATGAAACATGAGTTAGCACATAAAATTGTTACAGATAAGGCTAGTTTAATTCCAGAGTATTCTGGAAGTGTGAAATAGTTTCAGATGAGCCATGTTTTAAAATAATCACGTATAATCAGCTTGTTGGTAGCAACTATCCATTCAATTCAGATGCTGATTTAATGTGAGATTGCTCCTCTGATTAAAAAAAAGAGATGAAAATAGACTTTTGGGAAGGAATCATGAAAGGCATTTAGGGTCTGGCACTCATACCTCTGATGCCTGGTATGGTAAGAATGGAGCTCCCTTTCCCCACCACATGCAATCTCAGACCAGATCTGAACTGGTGGAAGCAAAATTCTCCATGTTATCCCACTTTTTCATTATTTCTTATTATTCTACTTGGCTTGAAATATATCAAGCACATTGTTGGTAAATTCAGAACTGAAAAAGAAAAAAAGAGGACCAGGATAGAGTCGATAAAAATGTTCTAATGGAGACAGTGTTTCATTGGTGAGTATTCTTGTCTTTTTCTCTTTTCGGTGTTTAGATGGTTTTTCTATTTTTAGGGCTCTTTTATGGCTGTTGCTAACTGCCTCAGCTCATTACACCACAATTCTGGCCATGACATGTATGACTTGCATACAACAGCTTCCCAAAAACACACTGTCAATCGCTGACTGAAATCAGTAGGAAGAGTTCACTTTAAAACTATTTTAACGTATGTCAAATCTGTAACTTCAATTAAAGAGAAAAATGTTAAGGCAAATAGAAAAAAGCTAAACTTTCTGTTTACCATCAGTACTAGGCTTTCGTCATATGCAAAATGTCTTCTGCATTCACAAGTTACTTCACTGTGGTCTTGCATTACTTAACAGGAGCTTATAAACAGGGAGACTGACTTTTTACACAGTCTGATGGTGATAGGACAGAGAGGAACAGTTTAAACTAAAGAAGGGCAGATTTAGATTGGATATTAGGAGGGATTTTTTACTCAGAGGATGGTGAGACACTGGAACAAAAACTGTGGATGCCCCCTCCCTGGAGGTGGTTAAAGCCAGGTTGGATGGGCCCTGGGCAGCCTGAGGTGGTGGGGGGCAGCCCTGCTTATGGGCTGAGGTTGGAATTGAGTGGGCTTTAAGGTCCATTCCAACAGAAACCATTCAGTCATTCTATGATTTGTAAACTCTATCGTATATGAAATCTGAGCATGATATTCCACAGACTTCATAGATTCACATAAAGTCTGAATAAGTATCCAAAATTTAAATACTTATTTCATTAGAGATCTGATCTTTTGGGGTGAGCTATTACTAATTCCACTCTTCTGTTTTCTTTTTCTCTTTCACATACCTTCTTTTCAGGTCTCTTATTGTGGATCTTCTATTTGGTTACATGTGGAAAGCAATTTCAGTTTTACAAAAATCTCTTTCTTACCTGGACTTCCCAGGCTCGCCATCCTCATTGAGTTCATTCAAGTGTTTCCTGATAACAATTTATGCAATACAATGAGCAAAGGTGAATTACTTATTCCAAAGAATCTGCCAGTCTTTGTTGCTGTAACAATGTGAATCTGCCCTCTCTTTCCCTTACAGTTGCCCTGCTCCTCATGTGCATCACATTTCAGACATACAGATGTACATCTAAATGCTAAACTGTGCCTTGACACACAGCTTATACAGCCCTGGACAGCGAGATCATAAAGCCTAACACATTCAGAATTGTTTTCTTGATGCACAAGGGAATGATGGCAAAAGCAGTAGCTATTTTAAGGCAAAATCCGTCATTTAAGAAATAAAATCATTACAAAGTGTAGACAATTTGCCACTTGCTTTTGTCTCAGACACCAGGGAGCATTTAGCTAAAAGGCGGCAGAGCTGACTGACACCATGTCTGCGCCAAAGAGAGCAGAGCCACGGGAAGCACAGGCAAGCTATGCTGAAAGAAGATTATACCACAGCCTAAAAATCCACATTTCCACCTGCAGAAGCAGTGGGGAGGTCAAAGTAATCTACATTTTTAACTTCTGTTTATGTTCAGACTGCAAAATGAGATATTTCCTGAAATTCCCGTGGCAGACTGTTGAGCACAATGAAAAATCAAAACACAGAACAAGGGGCTGAGCAGAGGAAAAGGCTATGAGTGCCAGTTTTCCATTTGGAACAAAGCTGAGCACAGCTGGAGAGCCTAGGAGAATTATTCACACCTGCCAGACCCATCCAAAAAGTGTTCCCAGAACATAAAGTGGAGATGGGAAAATGCACATGGGAGCATGAAAATGCTACTGAATAGCACCATGAGCAGTGATTGCAGGTTGTATTGCCTACCCACAATCTAGAGCCAAATGTTCATACTTTGCAAACAAGTTGTATTTTCAACACAGGGAGAATTTTAAGGATTGAAATGTCTTTGTTTTCCTACAGGTGACAACAAAGACTATCAAAATAATACAACTGAGCAATTTGTGTGGTTTTCTCTTAAACAGCTTCCTCATTTTTAAGAGCCTTCTAACTTCTAGGCAAAGTGAGATAGCCACCCAGTGCTGAAAGTCATTCTTACATATGGTTTGCTGATTAGCTAAGAGTGGTGTCTCATTAACAGTTAACATTTTAACATTTTGGTTAATGTACAACTGAGAGTGCAATGACCATTTTTTAAACTTCACTAGAGATACAACAACAGTATCCCTTTCTATAATTTTACTTAAGGTATTTTTTACAAAGCCAAGATTTTCTATTTAACTAAATGGATAAAACAGATTAAAATTAAAACTGATTAATAAAGACATTTTTTCTCTATGCCTGTAGGACACATTTTAAGCATTGTATTATATTAACAAACATCTATTCTCTTTGATTTCTTCCAAACATGTTTCTGCTATCAAGCGTCTTAACATCAATATTAAACCAATATCAAAACCAATAGCTGTGTACTTGCTTTGGGAAGCTCTGGAGAACTGAAGAGGTCTGTCTTAAAAGAGTAAACTGAGTATGTGAAAAATCAAGTTATTTCCATCTTTCAGAGAAACAAGTGCTCTCTGAAAGAAACTCTGCTTTCACTACTAAAGTTTATGCTTTTCTTTAAAAGAATAATAATAATTTGTGGCTTTATATGGTGTACCTACTAAGTACCTGGGTGGTATCAAGGGAGAATATGATTTAAGATCTAAATGTGCAATGTTCTACTAACTGTTTGGGTGCTCATTTTTGTCTTTTTCTATTTGCATTTATATATATCAGAAAAAGACGAGGGGAAGGGAACAGAAGTAGATAAAGAGACAAATTAAGACAAAAAAGGATGCAGTAATGCCTGGAGAAACAGAAACATAAATTAATAAACATTATAAGGAAAGGGAGAGTATTATTTTGATGGCCTATTTCACATACCTTAAATACACAAACTTTAAAGGAAAAAAAAATTAGATGAAGATGTGGCAAAACCCAGAAAGGCTTATAAAAAGATTTCTTACACGTTAAGCACATTTTGTTGCAGATAGATGAAAATAAACAGAAAAAAATATATACTTGAGATTCTTAAGTAGCCCAGGACCTAAAGAGTATTCTTCCATGACTGGTGGCCTGGAAATCCTACAGACTATTGTATCATTAAATGCTGCAGTCTCAGTGTAATGAAAAGCAGATGATTGTTTTTTATCATAGGACATCTGTATATTGCGCCTGTCCTCTTTAATATCTTTATGCCTGTCCTCTTTAATATCTTTATTGATGACCTTGATGAGGGTATTGAGTGCACCCTCAGTAAGTTTGCAGATGACACCAAGCTAGCTGGAAGTGTTGATCTGCCTGAGAGTCACGAGGCCTTACAGAGGGATCTGGATAGGTTGGATAGCTGGGCTGAAGCCAATGGGATGGGATTCAACAAGACCAAATGCCGAGTCCTGCACTTTGGCCAGAATAACCCCAGGCAACGCTACAGGCTTGGGGCAGAGTGGCTGGAAGACTGTGTAGAGGAAATGGACCTGGGGGTGTTGATTGACGCTAGACTGAACACAAGCCAGCAGTGTGCCCAGGTGGCCAAGAAGGCCAATGGCATCCTGGCCTGTATCAGAAATAGTGTGGCCAGCAGGAACGGGGAAGTAATTATTCCCCTGTACTCTGCACTGGTGAGGCTGCACCTTGAGTACTGTGTCCAGTTTTGGGCCCCTCACTGTAAGAAAGACATCGAGGCCCTGGAGCGTGTCCAGAGGAGGGCAACAAAGCTGGTGAGGGGTCTGGAGCACAGACCTTATGAAGAGCGGCTGAAGGAGCTGGGGTTGTTCAGTCTAGAAAAGAGGAGGCTCAGGGGAGACCTTATTGCTCTCTATAACTACCTGACGGGAGGTTGTGGTGAGCAGGGGGTCAGCCTCTTCTCCCAGGTGACTAGTGATAGGACGAGAGGGAATGGCTTCAAGCTGCGTCAGGGAAGATTCAGGCTGGACATTAGGAAATACTACTTCTCTGAAAGGGTGGTCAGGCACTGGAATGGGCTGCCCAGAGAAGTGGTGGAGTCACCGAGCCTGGTGGTGTTTAAAGAACGTTTGGATGTTGTGTTAAGGGACATGGTTTAGCGAGAACCATTGATGAAGGGCGGATGGTTGGACTGGATGATCCTGTGGGTCTTTTCCAACCTTAGTGATTCTATGATTCTATGATTCTATGATTCCACTTGGGCCTCCAAGAAGTCACTGCATTTTACAGCAATACATAAAAGAAAGCCCAGATTCTTAAGCGTACCCGTTTGCTCCATAGAAAGACGGATGTCAAATGAAGGCAGACCTGTGGGTTGTTTTCTCTCTAATTAGTTTGTTTATAAAATCTGACAAGCATGGAAAGATAAACAGTGAATTTTATTTATTTATTTATTTATTTTTAGAGTGAAAGGATATGTGGAAAGAAATTTGCAAAGCATTAACATCTGACAGTCCGCAAATGAAATGAAAAATAAATTGACAACAAGCATAAGAAACATAACGTTCTTTTTACATTATGACACTAGGAAAAAAAAAAATAGGTCATTCCAAATACTGATGTCCACAAAAAGGATCTTACTATAAATATAGCCGGATTATTTATTTGCAATACAAACCCAACTGATAACAGTACAAAATCTTGCAGTGATATTTTCATTAAATCTTTTATCGTCATTTCAATCATTCTTCAGAAAGGTATATGGGTTTCATTTTTCTTTTTTTCTTTTTTTTTTAAATTAAGTTAATTTGTACTCAGAGAAATGCTTAGAGATAAACATTTTTAAAGTGTCATTTTTAAAGAATTCCAGCTTAAGGTGGAATCATCCCTTCAAAATCACTTTTTAATGTTATTTTAGTTGTCATTTTCCTCGTGGCATCATTGAATCAATAAGCAGTAATTCACATTAATATCAAAATATTGCTAGACGTGATTATATTTTGAACTTTAAGGACAGCTGTTACTACTGATTGAAACTGCTTATTTTCTAGAATTGAATGTCTCTTGTGTTTACTGTAATAAAACAATTTCTCTTTTCCCCTGAAATGACGTACCTTCAGAAACTTTCTGTTAAAAGTTCTTGGGCTTCAGTGAAAAGCTGTGGTGGGCTAACCTGAGCTAATCAGCAAACACCCACCCAGCCACTCTCTCACCCTTTCTTCAACAGGACATGGAAGAAAACAGAACAAGAGCTCATACTTTGAGACTGAAAATGAGATTGCTCACTTGTCACTATCACAAGCAGAAAAAGAATAAACTTGGAGAAAATTAATTTAATTTATTGCCAATTAAAATAGATTTGGGTAATGAAAAATAAAATAAGAATTTGAACTTTAAAATACCTCTTCTACACCCTTGTCAATTTTCTACTCCCATCCTTTGCACCTGACTGCTCTAGCTCTCCTCTCCCTGAGCAGCTTGGGGGGGGTGGGGGGGGGCGCAGGAGGGAGGGGGTGGGTGGTGAATAGGGTGTTGTAGTCACTTTGTAACACTTTATCTTCCCCCACTTCTTCTTAAGCACACTTTTCAGCAGCTCCACTGGGGATCCTTCACACAGGCCGCATCTACATTTTTATCTATTGTATATAGGTTGCTCCAAAAGTAAGTCCTTCTATTTATCTTCATTAAACGCAACAGTTTCCATATTTCTCAAACCCAACTTGTGCAAGTGGTCATGTTTTGTAGTAGAGATGTGAGATCAGTTCATGAAACAAAGCAAATAATTGCTACAAGCAGTAGGCATAGCTATCAGATTTCAGTAGAAAAGAAATTGTAGAAGAAATAGACACAATACTGTGACCAATAGTTGTTCCATATTTTTGTTAATGACTTAGATAAATGAAGTGGCTGCATTCTTGGCAAGCCTGTGAACAGCTCCAAGTTGGACAGAATAGCTGATATGTGGGAAGGCCGGGCTGCTCTTTAAATGGACCTAAGCACTCTGGAAAATGGCCTGATAGAAATCTCAAGGAAGTCAACAAGGACTAATGCAGGAGTGAAGCAACACTGCACACCATAGAAGACTGGAAAGCAGCTCTATGGGGAAGGACTGGGAGTCTTGGTGGGCAGCAAGCAAAGCTGATCCAGCAGCAGGGATGGCCAACAGCACAACAGCATTAATGATTATTTAGAATTTGTGATGAGAATCATAATAGGCTGTTGGTCCTGAGCAACTTGGGAGCAGAAGGAAAAGACAATCCTCTGGACCTGCTGTCTGCACTTGCTGATGCAGTTCCATATCTGTGGTATGAATAACAATGTCATTTTCTGTAGTAGATTTTCCTCCATTTATATAATTGTTAAGAAGTTTTCCTGTCTTCCTAAATTCCTTCCTAAATTCTGATACATTAGCCAAATTTTTATTTTAGTTCCCCCTTCTCTGTGTTATTGCAAAAGCAAACTTGCTGCTCTGTTTAGCCCTGATTTGGGTTATGCCACTCTGTATTCAATTTCCTCTCTTCTGCAGCCTGACAGCTATGTCAAGAGACTTTCTCCAGTGTTTCAATTGCATATAGCAATTACTTTCTTCATGCTTTCTGAAATTACCTTATACCTCCTCTCCTTTAAAACATCACCACTTGCTCAGATTGGAATTGATGTCCTGTGAACCACTCACTGTATGACTCTCAGTCTGGCTGTGTTTCAAAGAACAGGTTCATCTGACAAATACATATGTAGTTGAATTTCACTAACCTAAATTCATTGAAAAAGTAAAAATCAATGTTGGTTAAAATAAAAATAAAAGCTAGGAATTCAGATGCCAATCAGATCCCAATATCCTCAGCTGTCATTCCTTCCAGTTATTAACAATGTCTGAGAAAGCTTAGATGCAGCTCTTTTGTACATTAGTTCACCCCTTTACCACACAAAGCAACTAGTGCCCCATCCCTGATGGGAAAGAGAAGATGGCAGCAATCCCAGAGTTTCCAGCCATTAGTGACATTTTAGAAATCTGACTGTGACAAGAGTAGTCTGTTTAGACATCATATTTATTTTGAGCAGAAATAACTCTCACTGGATCTTCTCAGGCTTAAAGAATGTTATATAAATATGCCGGTATCTAACTGCATAGCATAGCTGTACATAAAGGCAAAACTATGCATAAATACTTTTGCAAGATCTGATTATTTTGTTGTTATGGAAGGCATTACAGGAATTAAATTTAACAGCATAATTAAATTTAAAAGTATGGTTGTACAGACAACTGTAAAACAGCAACCACAACTGTAGAAATAACTTAAATTTTAAAAAGAATGATTTTTTTTTTTTTTTTTTGAGATTTCCATCTTCCAGGAAACACAACACTTCTTCAGGTAGTCACCTTGAGAAATAATATTTTTCGTGTTCGAGTCTTGCTTGATACTGCCTCTTTACTTCACTGGAAGTTGCAGTTAACCTATTTTTGTGGCTTAATGGTGATTTGCTTTGCTACAGCTGATCATATGGAAAGCTTACTAGCTACAGTCTGGTTTTTAATATTCAAGAATTGGTATTTCAAAAACACAAGAGAGAGTTCTCACATACTGGAAGTAATTACATGCTTAGAACACAGTAATATTGGCTGAACGTTTGAAAACCTGCCCCATTACAGTGCATTTTGGATACACCTGCCAGTTTTTAAACAATCCAAAGACAGGACATGGGTGGAATTCTCCACAGCAGACGAATGAGAAAAATATAGATGCTGATAATGCAGATGAAAAGATGAAGTCCAGACAGAAAAGACCATCAGTGGAAGATGTTATTTACCACACACTGGAGCAAAACATACTGTCACACTAATCCATACAGTTGACAAGTATGAAATTACTGATGTTGTAGAGCCTGTTGAGATTGTCTGTTGACATTGCTCAGCTATTCACCAACTTCAGAAACGATGACCTTGAAGAAAAGAGCTGCAATTACTCCTGTAAGAGATAAAATTACAGAAAGCGCTTGAGAAGCTGCAAAATCAAGAGGGATTGCAGTGATCAGAGAGGCTGAACCCTTAGGAGCTCAGTACATGCAGGTATCAGTCCATGAACTCAATGTATCTGGAAGCCAACTCAAAAAGCAGTACACCTCTATCGGTTCATCAACATGACCAGTGGGTTTAAGGCTAGATAAAGCCCCAGTGCTGAGTTTAATCTGAGGTCATTTTCTTTGAGTAGTAAAGAAAATTCTTTTTCCAATTTGGAGACTTTTGATCTGTGTCTTCAAGATATAAACTGTGGAATGACATGACAGAATAGCCAAAAATGCAAGTGGATTGTTACAGAACAATTGGTGTATTGGTAATCTCAGGAAGATCTCTGCCTGTTTGGATAGAAGACTAGGGAGTGCATGTTATATAAAGCATACTTTAGGGAATGCTGAGGCTCCCTAGGTGCGTGACAGTCTGGAGAACCACAGTTAAGTTACCTCATGGACGAGGTCTCTGCAACAAGTGATGGTGCTTTGTACCTAGAGGAGATGCTAATGTACAAGGAGTAAAGGTTTTAAACGAATGAGTGTAGATTTAAATAAGACATAAGGAAGAAATTCCTTACAGATGCCCCATCCCTGGAAGCGTTCAAGGCCATGTTGGATGTGAACCTGGGCAACCTGATCCAGTAGGTGTTCCTGCCTATGGTAGGGGAATTGGAACTAAGTGTCTTCTTTCAGGTTGCTTCCCACCCAAACCATCCTATGATTCTGTCATCAGTTCAAGATACTTCTTTGGCTTCGCACAAACCATTGATGGTACAAAAATAAATACACTAATAAGGAAATTCTTCACAGATAAAACCGACTTATTTCGAAAGTAGAATGGAATGCACAGTCGCCAAGACTAGTATCGCTAAAAGTCTGAAGGATATAACAAAACTCAGTTCACACATGAGAATACAGCCATACAGATGGACACAGACATTTCAGAAATGGATACTAGGTAGAGGAGTGCTTCAGAACTAAACCCAGAACAATATCTTACTTGGAATACCAAGAGCTTCTGTTAAAAAAAAAAACGTCTTTTCAAAAGAAAATGACTAATCTGGATGCAAGCTTAACATTTTGGTATTTATCATCACATTTTCCAAGGTACTTTTTATTACTGCTTGCATCCTATCTTCCCCTCAACTCTGCCACACTATCCATCCATGTCTCAGCTGCCTGCCAGATCAGCTATTAGATAATTGGCACGTTCTCTTGGGGAGGGAAAGTTATTTTACTGTCAGATCACATGGTATGTAGCTCAACAGACCTGAGGTATGACAGGAGTGTCTAATCACTGATCATGACTAATTAGGTAAGCTGTCTATTTTTTTAGTGCCTTTCATTCAATTTTTATATGAAGAATTCATTTTCCTGTGTTCAGGATTACATTTTTCAATAGTTTTGTAAAGCCAGAACAGTTCTCTTCCTGTCTGTCAGGTGTCCTCCACTTTATATCTGCAAACACTCTATTCTAAAAAGCTGCAGGGGTCTGCAGTGACTCATTTCATTTTATCTTCTATTCCCCCCCCCCTCCCCCCCTCTGCTGGCTGATTTTGCTGTCCTGTGCATACACTGTAGTTTAGATCCTACATGAATTACCTCAAACACCTGAGAGGGAGCAACTGTGATTACAGAGCCTACAATGCAAAACCTTCAAGAAAGCAGCTCCTCTCTGTGAGACAGACAGGGCACAGCAAAGAATTTGAAGATAATAAGAGGTAGCAGTGGTAATATTAATTTTTGGAAGAGATGATAAGTGTGTGCATTAAAGAGGGACATATAGGAGTCTGTAGAGGAAGCTGAGAAGAAAATAGTTTTCCCACTACACAGAAGTGGGAAAAGTGGGACTAACAGCAATCTATATGAAATATATTACCTCTGTTTTCTTCCATGCCCAGTATTGTGAGCTCTGTGGAAACAACTGTACTGAACTCTAGAATTGCTTTCACAGCGTAACATATGCTAAAATATAAATCCATGGAATATTATGTTCTTACATAAAGCATGTTCAAAATATCAGCTATTAGAGGTAAAACTTGAGATAATTGTAGAAATTACGAAATTTACGATTTTTGCTTTAATTGGAGTCCACTCTACAAATCATAAAATAGCTTAGGTTGGAAGGGACCTTGAAGGTTATCTAGTTCCAAATCCCTGCTATGTGCAGGGCTGCCACCCACCAGATCAGGCTGCCCAGGGCCCCATCCAACCTGGCTTTGTACTTCTCCAGTGATGGTGCATCCACAGCTCCTCTGGGCAGCTGCAATACACAATCTAATTTCTATAGAAGATTCAAGCAAACTCTTTTCAAGACAAAGAAACTGGCAAATTATTAAGAGAAACATATAACCCCTTATGATCCTTCTAAATGACTGCTGTCTGTAAAATTCATGCACACAGATAATAAAGGTTCAAAAATAAGGGAGACAGTAAAACATTTTTGTAAATCTTTATGGTGCTTCATGGTTATTGGCATTGGAACTTTTATGGGACTGACTAATTTTATATGGACTGCATTTATCTGTAGAACCTTAAATGCTGAGGAATTTTAAGGGCATCAAGAATTAAATGGGCTATGCATATACACGTATATATCATGATGTACAAAAACTTGGATTAAATAAGAATATATATGTTCAGATCAACATTCCTGCTCCAGACATTACCTGAACTCCAGCAACAAATACTGGTGCTGACTTCTGGTATCTGTTCTTAAACTATTTCTTGTTTCTGTTTTGTGAGGACTTATTTCCATTTGCCTTCTATGTGTATCTTTCTACTCAACTCCCTGTCACACACATTAGAATAACAGGAAGGAAATTAAAAATTTTGAGAAGCAGCAGGAACAATTTCAGGAACACAGATAAAGATGTGCTCTGGTCAATGAAGGATGACAGAGTGTTTCTAACTCTGTGCTGTCTGCAGGTGCCTACAATCAGTTCTTTCAACCCCACCTAGTTTCGGAGAAATTTGTGGTCTTTATCAACAGTGTGTCTCGCTGTCTTCCTGTGCAAGATCTTGCATGTAAGGCCAGGCTGAAGGAGGAACTTGCAGGAAGAAGGAGGCAGGAGAAGGGCACTGTCATAGGTATTCAAGTTTATTCTGCTCTTTTTGAGTTTCATTATATGACATTGCAATCCTTAGCAAGAAAATTCTATGCTTCTGATTTATTTATTTAAAAATAAATTTGGTATTTAAAAAGTTACTGATTAAAACTCAGAATATAAAAAGTCATAAGTGCCCATGTTCCACTTGTGTTCTGGGAATACAACTGAGATGATTTTGATTTGAATTTATGAAATAATAAATATGTAAGCCTGCTTTCAATATCTCAGATTCACCAGAACATTGTCTGCCTTTTGTCTTTAAAACAATAAATTAGCAACTGGACTTTACTACAAATAATTGATATATACTAAACATTATGGTCAGCATATAGGTCAGTTGTCTTTTACCAAAGCTTATTTTAGTATTGCATTGGATGTAGTCTCTCATATTCATAGCTGTATACCTGCCCACATGAAATCTTAGGAAATCAGTCTCACTCAGTAAACTTAATGACATACCTAAATTCCCAAGGGATCATCCTAACCTAATATGCTTACAGAATTTTCACTCTTCTTTCCCAGTACAAACTGTCTCATTCTCTGCACAGTGTAATTGTGCGCCTTTGGCAAGAGGGGTGTGAGGTGCCCAGCCACAGAGTAATTGTTTCTTGCACCACAGGGCTGAAGAATGGGAAGCAGGATTTGACTGAGGCGAGACAGACTGGGGATCTGTACTTCCTCTTCCCTCCAGCTAATCACAAAGACTGATATGGAAATGGATAACCGCTAACTTGTTCTTTTGCAGGATCATTGCTGATTTTCCAATAGACTAGGGACACTAACACCCAAATAAATATGGAGTTTATGCAGGCAACACTGCAGTGCTTGAAGGAGCTCTAGAACCAGGCAACAGCTCAAGTACATCACCACTAAGTATTTCCTGGAGCTAAATGCAGTAACATCAGTATAGTTGAGGAAGGGAATTGAACAATATCTCCTGTACTACCAACAGGTAATCTCACAGATGGTTTAATTTAAAGAAGGTTTGTTTTTTCTTGTTTGAAACTTGTCCTCTAAGTATGCCAGTGTTCATCAAAGGATTTCCAAACATTTGTATTTCAAACAATGCAACAGTACAGCATTGCCTTTCCCTCCTTTATCTATAAAGGATGAGGACTTACAGTCATACAGACAAGTTAGGGTGAATTTTATGCCTACTGTCTTTTGTACAGATTTATGGCTAAGACATTTATAGAGCTACCAATTTATATTGACTTTAAGTATGTATAATGAGTCTACATATTCGTGTGATACATACTGCATCCAGTAATGTGGGCAGCCTGGTGAAGTTAATGCCAAAGCTCCATGTTCATCTCACTGACATCACTGACAACAAAAATTGCAATGTGTTTATTTATATATGTTTATATAATTTTATATATATTATATATTTATATATATATTTATATAAAGTGTCTTTAACTGATGAAACATTTATTTTTGCACGATTTAACTTAACATAATACAGTGGTTTCAGATTCAGTTGGCAAGGGCAGACCCATCTGGGGAGAGTAGAGCTAATTGCACAACCTCGAGACTTACAAGTTGTGTCTCTGAGTGAGAAGTGGTTTACTGCTAAATCACCACCATTAAACTGCAACTGCTATATGTCAAATTAAACAGGAAAACAAAGAGCAAAAGCAAGCAGAAAAACCATTTGTACAAGAATGTATTGTGCTAATAGGTTATTGAAAGTCTACATTGAATATTTAATTATTCAGATACCAAATAAGCAGCTCAAGATGTGCCAATTAACATGAAATGTCATGGATTTTCTTGATTTCATAACTTGGAAAAAACAACAACAACAACAAAAAAAAAAAACCTACGGATTTCTTACTTTTCTCATTCCTCTCAGCATTACACCAAGAAAATACTGCTTTACACAAAATTGTCTTAGAGATGGCATTGTAAAAATATTAAATCAAAAACTATAATTCATCTGACATAGTCTGGAAGGTTTTTTGTTTGTTTGTTGTTTTTTTTTTTTAAGAGATGAAGAGTAGCTTTCTCTTGTCTTTTTTCTCCAAAGCAAGGTAGAAGCTGACCTTGACCATTATAGCCTACAGAAAACACTCTTGAAATTGAGAGCAGCTGGAAGCAACATAGCACAAATGTATGAAATTTAGAGAGAAATGCCTTTCTACAGACAATAGTGTTTGCAGCAGATCTTTCTTCAAGCTACACATGACCTGCAAATCAGTAAGTAGATAGAAATGTTGACATCCTGTAGTTTTATCTCATATCAGTGTCCATGAAAAGGAAATCCAATCTAAGATGAAAAAGAAATGGAAAGGGATACAGAGGCAGGTTAGTATGAATGTAGCTGATTAGTTAACATTTTTAAAATGGATTAGTGGAATTAAAAATGGCCTCCCTAGAAGACAAAATAAACTCTTCTGCTGTACTTATGTATTTAAACATTTTAAAGTTGTTCTCTACCTTTAAATTGATAGCTACTTGGACTTTTAAAAGATGCAGTGAATTTTAAAATGGCTCTCTACCAAAATGAAGAGCAGTGATTACATTTCAGCTGTGAGCTGAAAAGCAGTGATGTCTGCAGTACAAGATGCATAAGCTTTCTGAGAAATGCACTAAGCAATAGGAGCTTCTGCTGATGCATTAATTTCCTCTTCATTACCATAAGAAATTACTTGTGAAGCCTTTCTGGAGGTTATATTTTAAGAGGTTATAATTTAAGAGAGCAGTGAGATTTCCTGAGGTACAGAATGACTTCACAAACTTTTCAGGTCATTGGTTTTGATCTTTTTTTTTGTTGTTGTTGTTGTCATTTGTTTCTTTCCCTGGTTTTACGTGTAGATGATAGATAATTCTTAGAGTGAAGCGCATAAGTAGAACAGAATGTCTTCCAAGAGGCACAACAGAAGTGGTCCTGTCACATACCTAACTATCTTCTTTACCTCTGATGCATCTGATACCTGATTTATGTTTGAGATGGAGCATCTCAACACTGAAAGAAATGTAGTATTTTAGTAAAAGCCATAACAGAGTCAACGGGATCAAAAAGATTGTATGTAATCTCAAACTGCAAAAATTAAATAATAAAAAAAAAAAAAGAAAAAACTTTTAGAAGTAAAACTGGTTCTTAACCTTTACAGTAGGGAATTAGAAGGAAACTTCTGTTTAGCATTCTGATATGTAATGCTTCAAGGCAAAACACTGAAAGTAATGAGAGGCAATCATTATGCTCTGAGAGAAAATCCTGGGAGTAGAAGGAGCTTTCTCACTAACAACCAGTTCACTCCAGTAGACCAGGAGTTGTTTGGAAGTGAAAGACCAGGAATGAGAGCTGTAGCTTCACAAAGGTACGTACTTTTTCAGTTCAAAACAAATTAAAAACTTACAGATAATTTGCAGGGGAGGAAGGAGGCAAGCAACACCAGCTAGTGTCCAGGTTGTATTAACCTAATAAAATCAGAATGTCCTGTATGAGCGTAAATACAAATAGGGTAACTAGGCATCCAAGTGGTTAAGTGCAGTAGTTGGCAGTAAAGGGAGGATGCAGAAAATTGCTAAGATCCTAGCCTCATCTCAAACTTCCACAGGCAAAAGATATGATTTGACAGGATAGCAAGGTTTTCATTGGTGTATGCCTTTGATATCTACAGTTAGGAAGTCAAGGTCATTGTGAAAGAGTAGGAGAAGTGTCAGGTTCAGCAGTGTTATGTAAATCTTGCTATGTAATGTAAAGATGTGGGAAGTGCTTGTAGAAAATACAATTTACAATTTAGTAAATCTGTGGAAGGCCTAAAGATGACCACCATCCTGAGAAAAGATAATTGCATACCATACAAACAGGTGGCCCTGTTGGCTGACCTGCTAGAAGACTAGCAATTGGATCATAAATTCTGTGACAGTAATACCTGAGAAGATGAAATGTCCATGGGAACAAAAAGACAAACCTATACAAAAGCATAGTCATTGTCTTCAGAGGTAATGGAGGCAAGAGATGGTAATCTATCTGAAGAAAGCAAGCAATCTGTCAGTCTGTGATAAAACTGCCCTTTTTTTGAGAGAACAGCTTTATTGCATCCATTCCTGCCTGTGTGACCCATAATGACAATTAATGACTGTGGCATGGGCTTGGGTAGTAGTCATTGCAGCAAATAGCATGCTTTCCAAACAATGCAGTTTTAGTCATTCTGAAACTGCTTTGTGAAATTGCTATAGCATAGAAGCATCCAGTTCATTTTGTTTATGGTTTTAGACCCTACAGCATGTATTTGCTACAGAATTGGAGTGATAACTTGCAGTATATGAATTCTGCAGGGTAGAAATATCAAAAAAGGAGGACGCAGGGGAGAAGATTTTATATGACTTTAACTAGATTGACAGTAGCTATTAATTACTGGATAGAGACATAGGACATGGCAATCTGTATAAAAAGCTTTTGTGGGAACTAGAGATTATAAGACGAGTTGAATGTGTTTAAATTAAATATCTCAGTAAAACACATGAAGAGTATGCCTGTTTTGTCTGTGGGATTACTGAATAGTTCAGATTGAGTGGAAATAACTGACATGTGGAATTAATCAGAAGCATATGAGAAAGTCCTTCAGTATTTGCAGTTCACTGTTTGAGGAAGAACTGTCTTAGTGTATTTATAAAATTCATACTTGTTGTCACTGTTGAGAAACCACACATAAGCATTTTAGTAGACTGCTTCTATTTGTGTTTAACATCTAAATCTAAAAGCAAGCAGATGAAAAGTAAGCAAAAATGGGAAGTTAAGAAGAAAGCAGAACGTCTCCAGGAGTTTTGCACCTTCAGTAGATGCTTGGACACTTTGAAGGATTTCTAAGAGCGAGATGCCAAACCAGTTGGAAAGGATTCCTGCAGGCTAGAACTAAATCTTACATTTCTTAGTTTAAATATTTTCCTTGCACATGTTGCTGTTAAGAGAGGTGAAAAATCACTGTTAAAACTAAACAAAATCTGGTTGTGAAGGATGGTGCTGTCAGATCCAGGCTTTCTTGTGGGTACAAACAAACAGCCACCTGGAGAAGCTAGGGCTGCCAGAGGAGGTTATAACATAAATCAGTAATGAGACTGTGAACTTCTTAATTTACAGTTTAATCCTAGTTTTCTTCCAGCATTGTTCCGTTTTAAATTCTTCCCGTTACTGTTACTTATTCACCACTGCTCTTTCTAGAATTCGAGCCTTCATTATAGGCTTAATAAATAGACTCTGCTATTGCATGTGTATGATGCACACTATTAGTAAAGGAGAAGGGTACTCAAAAATAATGACCTGATGTTTAAAACCTGCTAAGTGGCAATTAGAATTGTTCATCTGCCCAAACAGAAACTAAATGTCAATAGAAATACTGGAAAATAATAATAAAAAAAGAATTATCTTGTCCTCTGAAATTTCTAATCAATGAAGCACTGATCCATACTAAAGAGCTAAAAATGTTCGGTTAGTCCAAATAAATTATCCTAATGATGAACAAGAAAGCTCTAGGGCATAATTAATGAATACAAATTGCCTTGGAAATCTCATGTAGTTATTGAGGAAAAACACTAATATTACCACGGAGTCAGTTGATTTCTATTACATGAATGTTTAAAAAGAGGAAGAAAAAGTTCAGGAACAGTAGATTAGAAGTTAACTTAAATACAATAAACTAATTAAGTCTCATTAGAAAATATCCTTCTTTAAAAGATTTTAATGCATGCAACCTATTATCAGCCATTATTAGCAACTTAAGTATGAAAACATTACACAAACTCATCAGGTAGGTATGTAAATAGGAAATATTGCTGTGAGAATAATTCCAATTTATCACATACACTCAGCTGAGAAACAACAGTGATTCACTCACAAATCCTGAGAACAGCTTTGTGGGTGAGGGTTACTGTTCAAAAAAATATATATATCCAGGAGAATGCATCCTAAAAGACTGTGAAGCTGCAAATAACTGTTCAGGCTTTCATGCCAGAGTTCAAAAAGAGGTGGGTAAGTGGGAGAACTCTGAGTTTCCAGCATTCCTATTGTAGATTGTATGTTGTGGACACCATGAAAGAGAGATCAGTGCAAAGAAATTTTATTTATTATTGGTTTGGAATTTATGCTGAGTTTCACAATTCAATGCAGCAGTGAAAACTCACATATCAAACTCCTCAAATACTTGCGTGGCCTGAGACTTGTATAGGTAGCTGCTATCTCTTATGTAGCATCTTCTGGCTCCAGCAGATAGGGTATCAGCAGAGAAATTGCTTTCTGTATGAATTAAAAACGCCTGAAAAGCATGGGGGGAGAAAATCATGGTGGAGTTGTTCGTGCCAACCACAGAACTGCAGTTGTGTTTTGTTCCAGATTTTTGCTGGAAGAGCTAGTGAAGTATCTACGTATGCAATAGGTCAAGAGCATCATTAAGGTAGTACATGGTTTGTATAAAACAATGTCTGAATCTTTTAATCTTCTGTGAAAATTCAGTCACCAAACTTCCAAAATGGTCTATGTCTATATAGAAGGTGGTAGTTCATTTCAGAGAGGCGTAGGTAATTTGTCTATAATATTAGCTCTGCCTTTGCTTGGTAGAGATGGAAGACTGAAAATGCTTAGGAAAACAATATACTTGTCTTGTGTTTGACTGAAGTCTATTTTCAGTGCTGTGGATCACCTGGCAGGAGAATTCGTGAAATGAATTCTGATTACTATTTGAACTCCATGAGATGTGGCCACAAGATTTCTTGAGCAACTTTGTTTTAAGCTTTTGGCTAGGGAGCATAGAAATTATGTTAAGCATTGACACTGGTTTATGCAACTGCATCATAAGTACCTTGAAGAAATTAGTTACTTCCCCGAAGTCCTAGCTACTAGTTCCTAGCTACTGTTATGGAAAAAATAAAAATAAAAAAAAAAATCATGTTTTGAGATGTCAAGGTAAATTATCTAATATTAAAGCTTCTCCTTGTTTAGTTTCAGTTTATTTGGGAAAGTATAGCTTATTTTTCCTGTGTGTATCACCATTTTTGCATTCCTGTAGTGTCAAACATGATGGATTATATTACTTTCAACATATGTTATAGAGTGAATGCAAGAACTGGCAGGAGCTTGAGCCTCAATAATGCAATGAAGACTGCATAACATTATCTCATTAATACAGTGAAGGAAAAAACCCCTGATGCAACTTGTGGAACCTAAAACTCTTTAGCTTTTATTTTCTCTCCCTTTTTGCTGAAATTGAAGGGAATAAGCAAGCATATACTCTTGAAATAATGTTTTTGATTGGCACTGCTGCTTTAAGAACAACAACTCGCAGTTTGTAGGAGCTTGATGGCAGTATAGTTACTGATCAATAGCTTCCCATCCAGAGAAAAGGCTTTAGATATGTACCCCATCACCAAATATGCTGTGTAAATCTACTGTATCTTGAGAGGAGATGGAAGCTGAAGGAATCTGCCTGGATCTTTCAGTAGTTAATGCAAGAGGCCTTGGTGAATAAGTTCTACAGATGCATTGCAAAAGCAAGCTTCTTGTTAAACATACATTTGCCAGGTGGTAAGGACAAAATGGGATGGAGGCTGTGCGTGCACTGAGTCTCAGTAAACATCGGTTACATGAGAACAAGTCTACCAGATCATAGAGAAGCTTGCACTCTTCCAGAGCCATTATATCTGCAGCACCCTGTCCTCCTATGCTTGTTTCTGAAAACTACAAATCTTTTATCTTTGGACTATCCTCATGCATAGCCCCATGTTTCATTGCTAATGCATCTGGGTGGTGAATTGGTGTCTGCCTCCTGTCCCAAGCATGGTCTTCCTCCTGCCTCTCCTCTCCACCAGTCCCTGAGACTTCCCCATCCTCTCTGCTGGGTTCAGCCTCTCTATGTGCTCCTGGCACTAGGGCTGGAAGCTCTTCACCTGAGCAGCTACACCTTCCTCTTTCAGTCTCCTCTCT
This sequence comes from Gallus gallus, assembly GCF_016699485.2. Taxonomy (NCBI): domain Eukaryota; kingdom Metazoa; phylum Chordata; class Aves; order Galliformes; family Phasianidae; genus Gallus; species Gallus gallus. The sequence goes on along the minus strand of NC_052534.1, from coordinate 87,506,805 downwards.
CTGCGCACCCCATAGTATGTTTATAGATGTCCAAGCTGCGGATATACATACGCATATTGATTATTACAGTACTTTAAGACAGGGACAGTTGAAACAGTTTTTGCCTAGGAAAGTAATACAAAGTTGAGACTGATCCCTGGCCACGCCTACTGCTCCATGCTGTAATTTCCCATCAGTACCTAACTAGGATATGAGGCCACCTATCAGTGTTCATGAAATACAAAAATCATAGAATCACCGGTGTTGGAAAAGTCATCTAAGATCACCTAGTTCAACCATCAGCCCATCTCCACCATGCCTAACCATGTCCCTCAGTACCACACCTACACGTTTCTTGAACAGCTCCCTAGATGGTGAACCCACAGTTTCACTGGGCAGCCTTTTTCAATGCCTCGCTGCTCTTTCTGAGAATTTTTCCCAGTATCCAACCTGAACCTCCTCTGGTGCAATTTGAGGCCGTTACCTCTCATCCTATTTCTAGTTACACAGGAGAAGAGGCTGACTTCCACCTTGCTACAAACTCCTTGCAGATCGCTGAAGAGAGCACTAAGCTCTCCCCTGAGCCTCCTCTTCTCCGGAAGTTCCTTCAGCCACTTCCTGTTAGATTTATGCTCCAAACGCCTGGTAGCTTTGTTGCCCTTTAGAGCCTCAATGTCTTTCTTGTACTGAGTGACCCAAAACTGAACACCGTACTCAAGGTGTGGCCTCTCCAGTGCTGAGTACAGAGGGACAGTCACCTCCCTGCTCCTGCTGACTGCACTATTTCTCATAGAAGCTAGGATGCCATCCATTGGCTTTCTTGGCCACATGAGCACACTGCTGGCTCGTGTTCATCCAGCTGTTAAGTAATGCCCCCAGATCCTTTTACTCTGTGCCCTGGAACCCACTCCTCTGTGAAAGGTAGCCAGAGGTGGGAGGGAACTCAACTCTCCCACTTGATTGTTAATGAGCATAAGAAGCAGCCCAAGGCAAAGGTGTTTTCCTTGTTTCAGAGTTATTTTCATGTGGCAGGCAGTGGGGAAAAGCCATGGGGGATAAACATATCTGTTGTTAATACTCTGTAAAGAACTCAGAGTCTCTTGTGCTTTGCCAGAAACAAGAGTGGCAGTTTCCTTACTGAGCTCCCTATTTTCACATTTCACTTTCAAATTTTTTCTTGTACGTGTGACTGAAGCACAAAGGTGATGTGCAAACACACACAGCCAGTTCCAACATCAGTCTTTCTTCGGTGACATTTAAAAAGGTTTTGAAATTGAGTTGTACTAGCTTCACTCATTTCTCCCCTATGCTTGCTTTATTCCAGCAGCACAGGTGTATGTATAAATAACGGTTTGTATCCCTTGACAACTTCCTGAATTAGACAACACTTGTGGTCAGTCACAGTGGAGAGAGCAACAGGGAAATGCTACAGCCCACTAGGCAGTCATGCCATTTGTTGACTAGAAAAGTGGATGCTTGTGTTGCAAGACAGTTTTCAGCGACATCCCTTTGCTTTCTGTAATCATCATCTTTTCTGCTGTACTTTAGAAAGATGGCTCACCTGTTGCATTATCTCTTGACAGCTCTAATCTCTTGGAGGAGAAAATGCAGGTGAGAAAACCTGCGTTAAGGGATTTAAGTGCTCTGAGATGGGATTCAGGTAAACCTTTAAAAGAGACTTTCTCCTTTTCTCTCTTCTACTTCACTAACCTTAGTTTCTTTTGCCTTCAGGATGAAGATAGGTCTGTTGTGTCTGTTGCTGCTTTTCTGTCTCTAATTGGCCAGTTCTTTACCAGCAGTACCTGAAAACTCATCTGCTTCAGGAATCGCTGAGGAGTTCCTTCTGTTATACTGTAGCCAATAACCTGAAATTCATTTTCTCATATGGGTAGAATTTGATAGATATCAAATATCAATAAAATTAATAAAACTTATATTTGGCATTCAGCTGGAAAGTGTTCAGAGTTCCACATTTCACTGTCTCCTCTGCTCATGATATTTATCAAATAAATAAGATTGATCTTGAGTCCAAATCCCAAAAATGTTAAAAAATACTGCAGACACAGAAAAAGCAAATTAGTGGGAAAAAAAATAGGTTTTATGGATAAATCTTGTGTATGGTAACTACTGAACCACTGATTGAACACCTGGGGAAAGGGCCTGGTCAGCCCTGGGAGCACAGGTGAAGGTAACTCATCTGCGTGACCAGAAGGGGTGGAGTCTGGCTGCAACTCTCTTAGACTTCATTTAAGGACTGACTGCCCCCTAGGGAAGGATCTCTGGTTGGAGGTCCTACTCTTGTGGAGTTTTCTCTGCCGGCCTAGATGGGTGAGCACTTTTCCTTTGTAACATCGTTCCATTCACAGTAGTCCCTTTGTTTCTTCACTGCTGTGTTGCTCTTCCACCACACTGACCTTCCTGATTGTAACATCCAGTTAGTATGTAATGATAGTATATCTACAACTAAGATGCTATCTGTTGGATTTCAAAACTAACATATTTTAATTGTTACTTTTTTTTTTTTTTTTTTTTTTTCCTAGCAAGTGCATGGAGAACATTGCAAGTTCCATCTTTTTCCAATTTTTTTTTCTTTTGAAAGGAATGGTTTCAGTGAGGGGTGGGGTGAACATTATTGCTTTTTTTTTTTTTTTACAGAATTCTGGAAATTCCAAAGAAATGCTTATTTGTTAAAACAGTTTTTTAATATTTCCACAGTCTGTCTCCCTCACATGTAGTTAGAAAGGTTGCTGTTTGCATTTCAGTGCTTTTGTCTATCAGCGTTATGAAACGCTTCTTTGTTTCCCGTGGCTCTGCTTTGATTAAGTGAGCCATTCTCAATTTTTCTTACTTACAAGTTGATTTAATGAAAGGATTATAAATAGTGAACATATTTCAAGAAAGCACAAGAAAACTGTTAATTTAATTTTTATTTTTATTTTAGGTAGGTTTTTTTTTTTTTGAACTCTGGTGACAAAGCCTGAGCCTGATGATCTAAATCAATTCACCCTGGGTTAACACCACAGACTTGTTTGTTAGTGCAGTACTGAAAGTGCCAAAACAATGGTTAGTGCTCTCCCCTTGAACAATTCAGGCTTCTTTGTTACTTAAAACTCTTAAACGTTATGTAATATATAAAAATAGACTAACCCATTTGTTGTTGTTGTTGTTGTTTTTCTCTGAGAATGCTAGAATCTTGTTCAACAGAAAATAACTCTAAGTATATGAACGCTATCTGCTTTTAAGGCAATTGAGAAATGGTGATTCGGATAACCTTATTCTTAACATTTAATATTATCAATAGTGAGGATCCAACAAGATCCCATTTTGATGTAAATGGTATTTAGATTTAGATATACTTTAACAAATGTTATCAAAGAAGACAAAGCTATAAAAAAAAAAAAGAAAATATTTATCGTAACTGAGAAAGAAAAAATATAAAGCCTTTAATCAAATAACCTGCCATTTGAACAAATTGAATTAACATTTCAAATCATTACTTGTTCTGATAAGAAATGCTGACTTTTTGGTTACTAGTCTCAAATAGGTAAGGATATCTCTGCTGTGGCCCGGTGGTGAGGATCTACACAGTGTAGTTTGTCTTCTATGCTGTAAAGATCTGTTAGGGGTCTGGAAAAGCGCATGAAGAAATGGAATGGAGAAACAGACCAAGAGAAGGGGGGAAAATCACTGTGCAGAATAGATGAAGACTGAGCATATCCTGATTTCCTAGTGTGCTCTCTCTTTAACTACATCAAATAGAATACAGTCTTGCTGCAAGAATGCCCTTCTGGAGTCACCCTAGAAAAAAGAGTCAGTTTTTGCTAAACTGAGGATAAGTTTAGTGAATGAGAAGTATGGATTATGGCAGTGGGGAAAAAAAGAATGATCTGAACTAAAACCATGAAATTGCTGACTGTGTTCCAGGTTTTATGCATGTTAAATGACACAAATATATATGAGAGAATTTTTCATTGATCCTTTCTGGTGTGATGCTTAAGTTCTCTGATATGTTTACACTTCCACTGAACATTCAATATGGTATTTGTGGGTTGTTTTTCTCACTTTCCTGAAAGCTACAAGCATTCGAACTGATTATTTGAGTTAGGCTCTTATCTATTTACTTATTTTTATTTTAATAGGAATTACAGCAAGTAGAATACAAACAAGCTGTGAAAGTAGTACAGAATTATTCTGTTGTCTTTGGACTTGAAAGAAAACCTTCCTCAGTCAGGTTGATGATGGCTGTTTTAAAAAAAAAAAAAAGGCAACAGAACAAAATACTATCTTAAATTCTTGTAGAACTGAAGTCTTCAAAGAAGTTAGAGGTTGACTGAATGGAAGGCACTGTGCAGTAATGCTCACTCTCTCTTAATGCCTCCCATCTGTAAAACTCCAAGCAGTCTTACAAATCTGTTGCTGTCATCAGCTCTGTCCGTATAGATTTGCTCAGGGTCATTGTGACAATATGACACAGCAAGGATGGGGCATGTCATTAACTTTTGTTGTGCAGTATGGCTAGAATATTTCCATGTGGGTGTTACTAAATGGAGCTGAGCTATTTACCAGGATAACAACAGTAAACATTCTGTGTGGAATTCAGTTACTGTCAGTATTGATGGTAAAACCTCCACTGACCTAAATAAGGCTAGATTTCACTGATCCTGCACTTCATTTCCAGTAAGAGTCAGTACAGAGAACTTCTAACTAAAACAACAGTTAAGACCTTGAGGGGTCTGTGGAGACCCATAAAGCAGCTTTTCCTGCCAGCCTCTTCAGAGTTTTTAGGGCTGTAATTCTTCAACTATAAATACTCTGAACCTTCTCTGAGAAGAGGCGAAGAAAGGCAGGAAGATAGAAGAGCTGGTTCACTTGGATTAATTTGTTTGTTGTTTGTTTGCTTGTTTTCTTTCAACTTCAGCTATTTAGGTGATGGCAGGTCACTGTTCTGTGTGACTTTTCTCAAAAACTCCTGCAGTTTTTAGGTCTTGTGTAGGAAAACTTGATTTCTTCTGGTATCCTTGGAGCATCAATAAAGTTCTTCTGAAACATTTGAGACTTCTTATTAAAAAAAAAAAAAAAAAAAAAAAACAGGCATCTTGAATTGACCATTTTTTCTTGAAGTTCTCCTTGGAGGCTTGGTTTTATTCCCCAGTTCTCTCCAAACAATGAGAAAACCTGTCTTCTAAATCCAGTCTATGCAGCCTGTCATCAAGAAGCAGTGACAGGAGGGGAGGTTGTGGTTTTGTATTAGAATTATCCTTACCTGAGAAAACTTGTTTGCTGGCTGTTCCCCGTTGTGACACATTGTATAAAGGAGGTTTGGTAAAGTAAAATATGTACTGTCCTCACTGAAATAATCATAGAATCATAGAATGGTTTGGGTTGGGAGGGACCTTAAATCCCATCCAATTCCATGGGCAGAACTGCCACATGCTAGAACAAGTGCCCAGGGCCCCATTCAACCCAGACTTGAAGACCACCAGGGATGGGGCATCCACAACTTCTCTGGGCAGCCTGTACCAGTGCCTCACTGCCCTCTGAATAAATAATTTTTCCATAACATCTAATCTAAATATGCCCTCTTTCAGCTTAAATTTTTCTCCCTTATTCTTCACTATCAAACCATGCAGAAAGTTGGTCTCTGATATTTTACCTGTAGTGCAGTTTGGCTAAGATCAGCTTCTTACTGCAATGGTTTGGTAAGGTCAAGAGTAAGAAGACCAGTGCAGACTATACAGTTATATCTTGTGTAATCCATCTGTGTTCTCTTTATTTCTGTCAACTTCTATGATGCCTTGATTCTTAATTCTATTATTTCACAATATTTCATGCTAAGTTTTCAGGTCACTCTAGTTTCTGTACTACTTGTTCACTTGATCTACCACGTAGACAAATGGACAAATTTATCCTCTTTTTTCTTCTAGTGCAGTTTTTCTCATCTCTGTTGGGCACTCGGAATGAACCTGAGAAATTGGTTAATGGAAGAGAAGGTTGCCTTCTCCTAAGGTGAAACCTTTTCCTAGGTAGGCTCTAGAGAACTCTCTTAAATAAATGAGAAAAAGCTAATTTATAGGTGACCTGAAACCTGCACAGAAAATAGAGGTTAAATTTCTTGCCTCAGTAGATAATTAATTTATACTAACTTTATAGCAGGTTTTAGGTTAGTCCTTAGTCTGCACCTAGCACATTTAATACAACCTGAAAGATCTCATAGACTCAATCAGAATTAAATTCTAGTAAGATCTCTGCAATAACAGTGATTGTCTATTTCAAGTAGTGTGCAACCAGAAAATTTATCATTGCTCAGTTTTGTAAAATCTCTCTGCCATAAAGCCCTGCACCAAGGAAATACAGAGCTCACCTCCCAAGCCAGAACGCTCACCAAAGAGTTTCTATTCATTATTTTTTGTTAAACACTTCCCAGATGTAAAAATGTCATGGTGTAAGGCAACGCTTGTTCTTCATCTAAATATCCAGTCTACATGAGTAGTTTATGATGAGTGGTAGATTTAATTTTTCCCAGGAAAAAGAATCAGGTTGTCATATTGTTGCCATTTTCAAACTGCCTTTGCTGATAAATTCTAAATCATTCCTCCTTTCCTGCTTTTTGTACACCTGTCAAATTAAACAGATATACAGGAGATGGCAGAAGCATTACACAAAATTTGGATGATGCGCTTGGCATATTTTGAAACGCTTGGTGGAGCAAAAGAGAACTGAAAAACACCCTAATTAGTATTAGTCAGGGGCAGAGGCAGAAGCACTTTGAAAACTGTGGAAATTGTTAGAAACTAGGCTAAAAAAATGGAATTCTAAATCTCAGCTAGACAAAACTTCCAACAAAAGTCAATGTCTTCATTGTAGTATGCACAGAGTTTAAATGCTAGCATGTTAAAAAGGCTCATTTGTAGTCTTTCTTTTCAAACTTAGATGCAAGTACCTTTTATTTTAGAACAATGGGGCTTTGATCACAACAGTAATAGAAACACAAATATCCTACTTTTGAAGAAATCATGCCCAAATTGCAACTGCCCCTTTCAAACCACATTAGTTTGATACTTTTTTTTCCTCACCTTCAGGGGTACGAAGCATAGGACTCATGCGTTCATTGAAAAACTGCACAAAACACCTCTGTGAATGCAATGGAGAACTGCAAAGATGCCAATATTAATATTATGGGCATCGTGTCAAACAGCAGCAGGGTGATATTTTGAAAGCACTAACAGAACATTTCACAGCAGAGGAAACATCTTTGACCAAGAAAACTTTTTTTTTTTTTTTTTTACAGATAAAAAATACAGAAGGTTCATTAACCAAAATCCATACATAAACAAAGAAAACACGTATATGTAGGAGACTACAAACTCAAGGGAAGAGGAAAGTGGGAAGTTAAGGCTAAGGCCGTGATGATGTTGTAAGTAGATCATGGTGGTTAATAAAGGATGTCTACAGGATAAAAAGGATACATTCAAACCTAATGCCTTGTGCAAAATGGATCACGAGGAAGAAATTCATCATAGGTCATAGCTGAAAAAGAAGTATTAAAGTGAATTTTTAAAGTTGCTTAAATAGTCTCTTCAGTTCTGTTACGTGAAGGTCTGAATCCTACATATTACCAAAACTTTCACGTGGCTCACTTAGAGCTCCTTCCAGGCCTTCAGTCAGTGAAGTTCAATGCCATATAAGGAAAACTCATTTCTTGACTATTAGAGTCAGCATAATTTTATTCAGAAATAACATTTCCTTCCTTTCTTTCATTGTCATAGAAAGTATGAAACTTCTCTAACTTTTCTATTATTTTTTACATTCATGGTCCAGTTCCATAAAGAAACAAAATTACAAGTGTGTTGATGGATTTGTTGAGTGCTTTGCTTCTTTTTCATCATTTAGTGTATCAGTAAGCAGTAAAGATGTTTTGACTGAAGTCTTGGTTTCTTTCAAAAATTCCACTAATAGCTCCTGTGAATATAGTCAGGTGAGTACATTATTTCACAGAACTGTGGATCATCATTGTAATCAACCTTGAAAACCTTTGTTTAATTCTGTTCACTCAAATAGATTTTGTGCAAAACTTATTTTCCTCCTTTCAGTTTGCTTTTTCTCTGCAAACCTAGCAGAGAAGAAGCATCACTTCTGATACCCTCTGATTTTTCTCTATTTTTATCTCTTCCCTTTTGTGCCATTAGTGAGTTTGGAAGTTTAAAAAGACAAAATAAATAAGTTAGAAACTCATACCTAGACACGTCTAACTGGGAAGTTTAGTGAATCAGAAACTTGCAGAATGTTTGAGGCTGGAAGGGACTTCTGGTGGTCATGAGGTCCAAGGATGGTTAACCAAAGTAAATTATTTGGTTTAATCATAGGATATCTAGTTTTTGTTAACAGCCTTAACCTAGTGTGTTTGGTTTCTTGAGGTGAAATCTACTTAAAAGGTAATTTAGGTAGTCTTATAAGATGCTTGGAATGCCTTGATTGCAAGAATTTCAGCAAGATATCTTGTGATGCTCTTATAATTTTTATAATGGACACTTGTTTCAAATATACAATGCATTTAAAGGTAACAAACAAATGTTGGACAATGTATCTCGTATTGGGTATATACCTACATATGTATACCTACAGAAATATAAATTATGTATGTATTAAAATAACAGTAAACTTAAGGGACAGTCTCATGCTTATTCAAGCAGTACATTTTCCTCTCTATTTAGGATAATGTTACATATCCTAAATATAGTCTAAGGGAGAGGAGAGATCTGAGAGAGGAGATCCACTTGGACATGAGTAGCTCTGACACTGTTGCTGGGAAACTGTGTTTATACAGAAAATAATCATCTCATTGCTGTTAGAAATGGGTCAAAGCAGATCAAGACCTTCAGAAGGAAAAATGATCCACTGATTAATACTTGCCATGGCTCTGCTGATAATATATTTCTCACCTCTTTCAAACTGCCTTTGAAACGTTGTATGATGTTCCATACTCCTTCCTAAAGCCTACATCTGTGAACTTTTGGTTTGTTACTGTAGGAGCTGAAGGTTGTGGAAGCCCATTCTTCTTTATCTTCTTTATCTTTTTACTTCCTTTTCTCATACAATTTCAGATGCCTTGATCACTGAGACAGGTGATTTTACACTTACAGTTACCAGTAGACTAACACCAACTAGGTTTTACTAGATTTTACTAATTATAAAATATGAGGTACGGAGAACCAGAGACACTGTTAGTATAGATCTACTAACTTCCATTTTGATGGCAGACTGCCACGAATGCAAATAATCATTGTTTTAGTATATACATAATTCCTCAAGAAGATCTCTTGCCTCTGTCAGCTGCTAGCATCCTACACACTTCTGTCTGAAATGTGCACCACAAAAAGACTGGGAGGGATAGCATGGGAATGTTCTCTTGACTGTGGACCACTAATAACCAATACTTCCTCTGACTGCTGAGAACAGCAGGAGCTCTACCAAATATTTTTTTCAGAGTAAAATTTAGATTGCTATGAGCAGAAGTTTTCCTGGCCTCCAAAACCTCCCACACCAAGTATTACTAAATTAAAATATATTTTCCATATTATTTGAGCCTTCCCAAAAGTTACTGGGAAGTTCAGGAGTGACTTATTCTGATTTCACTGGACAGAAGTGAACCTCTGGTATTAAGTGCATGAATCATAATCACCAAAGTGTCATGATGTGTAAGCATAGTGCAACATTTGGAGAAAGAATAGTTACTGCAAGCTACATCAGTTAGATTGAGGGAGATGTTGCTAAGAGAAATAAAAAAAGGTGTGAACTGTTTCCTTTCATATTCTCCAGACAATGGCACCTAACTCTACATTTAGTTAATCTGCAGCCTTGACATCCTTGAACACTTCCCAGTAAAATAATATATCTGGGCAACCTCCCAAAAACCACTTCTGACAGCATAAATTCAGCCAGAGAGATTCACGTGTATGTGAGGTCAAACTGGGCTACGGTAATGCTCCGATATAGTCCCAGTGAAAAAGAGTCTCTGCTCCAATTGTTACAAAAAGCAGCAGCTTGCTGACCTTGCAGCAGAACAGGATAGATGTGGCTGTTAGCACTGGCTTTACTTCCACTGATCACAGTCTGATGTAATCATAGAATCGTAGAATGGTTTGGGTTGGAAGGGACCTTTAAGATCACCTGGTTCCAACCCCCTGCTAATTCTTGCCACAGAGCTGCCTGGCTGCCTGTGAATGTCAACTGCTCATTACCACCATGGCTGTGCTGGACACCTCTGGTACACAACGGGACATGCTGAGCTATGGTTTAATGAGGTAGTAAAACACAGCCCTTTGTAATGCTAGATATGAGGTGTGAAATGATGATATAGCATTGATTTTCTTATGTGCTTTGGATTTGAGGCAGAAAACTAAACCCCAAAATAACCAATGAGTGATATTTTTTTCCATGAGGAGAGAAGGGTGGAGTTATTTTTAAATGCTTGGATATGATGCACAAGCAAGTCCTATATGTACTAAAATAGCATGCAGGTTTAAATTCTCACCTACAAATCTGGCTTACATTATGTGAGGTCTTACTGGTTTGTTTTCTTTTTAATTAAAATCAATCCAATAAATACTTTAAAGACATAAATAGAAATCAAACTTCACATTTATTAAAAGTTAGTGGAAATCAGGCTCCTTCTTTCTACCTGCATGTTTTGAATCTTCCTCTTTTTGTATAACAACGTACTAAAATTTTACTCTGAAGCACAGTACTGGACAGAAGAAATTGTAACAAAAATAGAATCGAGGTGCCTCTGTGTGTCTGAATTAAGCCCAAACCACAGTTATATGACATATGCAATAATTCTTCAATAAATGTAACGTACCATGAAACTTCTTCCATTGCATCATTATGAACAATTACAGAATAAATTACTAACAAGATAAAGCTTTGCTAACTAATTTTTAATTACTCTATATGACTGTTGTCTAATAGAAAACATTCTGAGCTGATTTGTGTGCGCGCTCAGGCATTCAAAGAAAATCAAAAGCTGACTCAATACATCTAAATTTTAGTACATAGCTGAAATGCCTCCATAAGAAACACTTTGCCTATGGGGAAAATAACTAATTTGTTTTTGGTGTTTTTTTTTTTTTTTTATTAACTAACATAAACACAATAGAACCTTAGCTGCAGAAAGGATAATGCAAGTCATTGGAGCTTGAAAGAATGAAATTATAATCAACATGAAGTTGCAGCCTTCCCACTCACTGTGCTTTCTCTCATGTGGCTTAACCTGCTGCTATTCTCTGCACTGTTTTTCCTTTTTTAAACAGTGTTTTAAAATAGTCTACTTTCAGCCAGCTGTACTACTGGAAGACAGCCTCAGTATCACAGACATAGTTTTAAGCTTCTATACGTGAGGGTGCATTATGACATATATTACTTCTCCATGTATGTGAATGACCAGTTATAAAAAAGCAACCACATGTCCCATTCAAACATAAGTTATGCAAAGAATGGAATAGATTAGAACAAACCAAAGTGCAAGATGAAATAATCCTAAGATTAGTTTTATTAATTTGTTTGTTTATTTCACTGGATTGTATTCTCAGATAACTTAGCATCTTCCCTGATCAATGCAGAGAAAAGAGTGTCTGAGAGAGGTATTTACAGCACGTGAAATGAAATGTCTTCTGGATGTCTCATTCGATTGAAGTAGTAGTTTAACTTTTAGGTGGTTGCAATGAGTTGAGATGAATTCCATGCTCACTAAGCAGAATATATACAGGAAATCCTGAGGGGTTTCAGTGAAGCAACTGTGTCTTTCTCCTTGTGTTTGAATCAACATCAATTCGGAGCCTGTAGTTTTCCACAAAGCTTATCATTTTCCTTGAGTAGGAGAATGGCTCCCAGGCAAATTTACCTAGTTACTCTAATATTGTGCTTGTAGACTTCAATCAGGGACTTCTGAAAGTAGGTGATGTAATATACTATATGTATAGATCATGCTAAAGAGTTTCTCACAAGGGGGAGTAGAACTGAATGCACTTCAACAACTTATATCAAAATGGCTACAGAGACCCATACAATGCCATTTATGCCAAACCTCATTTCTACACAGAAACTCACACATGGACTAAACTTCACAGGTCTGTTTTGTCATAATTAGCATAAGAGATGTCTGAAGGCTGGGCTGAGTTCTCAGAGACCTGAGCACAGGAGTGCTTCCCTGAATCCTAAACATGCTTGAACAGAGTAAGCCTTTACCTCTAGCAAAGCACAGCCAACAGGAAAACATCTCTGAGTGTAGCCACTGGCTAGGACCAAGGTACTCCTGTATTTCAGTGAATGGATCATAGGCACCTGCAAATGCTGTGACAATGGTGTTACCGGTTTATGGACATTACAGTAATTTTACTTATGATAAAATAATCAGAATTTTTTTGTTTTCTTTTTTAATTTAACTATGTTAAATTATTTATTTATTTATTTATTTATTTTTAAGTAGAAGGAAATATACTGCCCACTATCTGATCGTGTACAAATCAGGAAATATGGCAACATTTCAGTGTGAATGTTATATTTATTAGCTCCTGGCAGCTCAATTTCTATGAGGTCTGTAATTAAGGCCTCCTCTCCTTCAATATAATGAGACTCCTCTGACTTCTTTCATCGGCAGGTTTGTGGGCTTCTTATTTGGTCCTTGCTCTTTTGCATCAGCACAGAATAAAAAGTACTCAGGAGATGGGTTTTTCCCCATTTCTAGGTATAAATTGACAACATTAAGCATATGGAAAAGCAGACCCCTTTTGCTTTTTTAATCTGTCCAAAGTGGCCGAAGGAGACAATTGGAGCATGTCCTGGTAGTACTTTATCAGAATGGCAGGTCCTTTTACAGCAAGAAATTCTACCAAAATTAGTGTTCCTCTGGTTTTGGAATGCACAATCTGATGCTTTGCATACCTCTAACATCCCTTATGAATTCATTATAAATCCATGATCTCTCATCTACTTCAAGTACAAGTGATTGAAAATGCAACTTTCTTTCCCCCTTGCATGGATCTTTGAACTAAGCAACTGAATGAGTATGTCAGAGGACATATTGCAAAGATTGGGCCTGGTTAGCAAATTAAATTCTTCCTGTCCATTTCTACCGTTATAGCCACAAGCAGCGCAATAAACATCTTAGTTGAAAAAACATCTTAGTCGCGTACATAAAACGCGTCTTTTCTCATCGTGCTCTTTGCTGGAAATGGCTCGTTGACGCCTGTTGGCCATACGTTTAGCCCTCTGTTGCTGCTATTTAATTTTCCACAGCCTCAATTTAATTCTGCTTAATTCAGCTGTAGCCATTATGTTGGCAGCAAAACTCTGCTCTGAAGTGACTGTGGGTTTGTAAACAAAACCCTGGTGTGCACACTGGGCAACAGGCATATCGTCCAATTCCTGTTGGTGAGTAATGCTGACTGCTTAAACACTGCCAGCAGTTACACATTTTTCCACTTGGAACTAAGTAGGAGAAAGATTGTCATGGATTTACATACTTTACTCACTTACCTTAATCTGATGTCAAAAACTGGAATATGTTTGAGAGCTACTACAACCTAACTCATCCTCTTTAGAAATAAATTAAAGACAGAGCCTGATAGGCTCTTTGCAGTGTATCAAGTGTGTACTCTGGGCAAGTTTGTGAAGATAAAGAAAACAAGGACAAGCCTGTATGGTTGTCAGGCTATGGAGAAATATTTAATTCTTTACACAAAGATCTGTGTCAAACTTGCTGCATCACTGTTATACATTCATTATAAACAGGATTTTCTTCTGTTGGTATGTGCAGTCATCAATTTGTGGGTGAAGGCTTGGAGAGAAATCTCCTATTTCTCCCACTTGTTGCTGTAAATCTTAAATAGGGGCACATCAGTGATGCAGAAACGATTATTTATACAAATCTTTTGTATCATTTTATAATGGTCTGTCCTCTCTAATGTTTCCTGCCAACAAGTTATATGTTTTATTACAGATTATGTAGAATAAAGCAAATGTTTCTAGCTATGAATTCCTAGCTCATGATTTCATTCATTGTCCACAAGAATTATGAATTGTGAATTATCTGCCCTTACTCTCTTCCTAATCTATTCTTTCTGATTTTCTATATCTTAGTCATAATCTTCACATATCCTTTAGCCATAGAGCCTTGCTTTTTCTATTAATACTGCAAGCTCTTTCACATATTCAGAAATTATCATTACTCTTTTCATTTATTTTGTGATACAGAAGGTCAGGATGATACTGAATATTTAAGATATGTGAGAGCAATTACAAACTGGCAGAAAATCATGAGATTTCTGTTTTGTCTTCCTCTGTTCTTAATAATTCTAAGAATCAATTGATCAGGCTTTGATTCTTACTGAGAATTTGACCTTCCTTCAGTTAACTTCTAGAATGCAGTCACTTTATGATTATTTCTATTCTGTATTTTTGTACAGAGGAGTTATGAATAATTGTTCTACTTTGTTTATTTTTCAGGTCCTCTGGAATCTACAGTCATCATTTGCTTTAGTGCTTCTCCCAGCTGGAAAACCAAGGATGATGTTTTTCAGCACTTCAGAATGAAGTTGTGTTTACTGTAGTGCTTTGAGTAATAGTGAGAGCATGTGTTGAAGGACCCTACTTGTTTAACAACAAAATTCGGATTTCATTCCGTAGGTTTCACAAATCTGGGAAACGGCACTTGAGCATTGTTTGAAATAGTTTAATTATTTGACTGCTCTGCTATCTTGTAGAATCCTCAAAGTGAAACATTAAAATGATTCTCAAAGGGAACTACATTTATTTTCTTGTAATGTCAGTCCGTCACATATAGCAGACCAAAACATAATAGGTGCTAAATTACTTTTTTCCATGAACTCTCATCTCTCTTTTTCTTATTTTAATATATACAATTGTAACTATTTTCTTTTCCCTTTTATGCAAATGTCAGCCTTCCTGCCAAGAGCTGAAAAGATTTCACAATGGATGCAGAAGAAAAAAGTGCCTGAAGCAAGACTTTTTTTTCCCCACTTCTCCCATGGTTACAAAGAACTATACATTATCCAGCATAGAGAAACAACCTACTGCATTATATTTAGTACCAATTATTCTTGAGCCTACCTGTGTGTTTTCTTCATGTTAATAAACTCTGTTGAGGTGTTTATGGTATGTAGCACAACTGATAATTAAGAATTTGTAATGAATTTTAATAGAAGCAGTTCAATTCCTTAACTGTTAGCAATTCTACAGGTAAAATGCTGTACATACAATCTCCTGTAGGTACAGTGACATTATAACTTCATTTTCATGCTGTAACAGATCAGATGAGAAGAGGCATGAAAGAACAAAACTGTGAAGAGAGACACTACAGGCAAAACTAAATATCAAACCTGACTTGATTATATTTAAACTTTATTTTTTAAACACAAAACTTACATCCTGTATTACCAGAAAGACAGACTACATGACTTGGAGAAACTGAAAGTACAGTGTCTAGGTCATAGAAACATAGAACAGAATCATAGAATCCCTCAGGTTGGAAAAGACCTTAAAGATCATTGAGTCCAACCCTGACCTAACCATACTACCCTAACTCACAACCCTTCACTAAATCGTGTCCCTGAGCACCACATCCAAGCGGTTTTTAAACACATCCAGGGATGGTGACTCAACGACCTCCATGGGAAGCCTATTCCAATGCATAACAACCCTTTCTGTAAATAAGTTTTTCTTGATATCCAACTTAAACTTACCCTGATGCAACTTGAGGCCATTTCCCCTCGTCCTGTCACCTGTCACTAGTGAGAAGAGACCAAGCCCGCTCTTGCTGTAAGCACCTTTCAGATATTGGAAGAGAGCAATAAGGTCTCCTCTCAGTCTCTTTTTCCCCAGACTAAACAGCCCAGTTCCCTCAGCATCTCCTCATAGGGCATATTCTCCAAGCACTTCACAAGACTTGTTGCCTTTCTTTAGACCTGCTCCAGCACCTCAATGTCCTTTCTGTACTGAGGTGCCCAAAACTGAACACAGTACTTGAGGTGAGGACTCAACAATGCCAAGTACAGGGGCAGGATTAATTCCCTACTCCTACTCTCTACACTATTCCTGATACCAGCCAGGATGCCATTGGCCTTCTTGGCCACCTGGGCACACTGCTGGCTCATATTCAGTTGACCGTCCATCAGTACACCAAGGTCCCTTTCCATCAGGCAGCTTTCCATCCACTCCTCCCCAAGCCTGCAGGGTTGCCTGGGCTTGCTGTGACCAAAATGCAGGACCTGACACATGGCCCTATTGAAAGTCATACAGTTTAGCTTGGCCTATTGATTCAGTCCATCCAGGTCTCTCTGTACTGCCCTTCTTCCCTCAGGTCACGTCAAAGTTATCAGAAACATTATTTGTGTCCATGCTGTTACAAAGATTTACTTGTTCCAGGTAGTAATTCTGAGTCAGGTAGGTGGGAAGCTTTAGAAGGGTCTTCCCTAAGCTTTCTCTGCTCACAGAGAGTGCTGCTTACAGATGCAGACTTTTATGCCATGTATTTCAAAATGTGGAAAGTAACCACTAGGTTGAGTTATGAATTAATAGAGGTCACTTTATCTTTTCTAGTACAAACAGATCTGACTACAGAAAGAGAGATTGAGCAAAGCATTGTTGTTCTCCCCATGCTTTTTTAGAAGAGGAACACAGAGAAAACAGGGAGCTGTGAGCAGCAGTTGTTCTAAAAGTAATTGTGGAGTCCCTTCTGTTCAGCTCCTTCTTCCAATCAGAAGTGTTTCTCAACAATGTTCCTCAACAATAGCTGTCTGCTGGAGATTGGCTTTAGCTTGCTTGGAAGCATTTGTGACTAAGACTGAAGCAACTTGGAATTCATGTGCATTTTTTTTTTCCTAGGCTGGGTCCCTATTCTTCTTTCTCAAGTGAAATGCTGTCTGCATTGATAACAGCTTTCATTGGATGAAGTTCACAGTATGCAGAGGATTTTTCACTACCTAAGTGATACTGACACTAATACATGGTATTTCCTTTAGTAAAATTTAATTTTCACAGGTGCTGAACCAATGTAGACAATAAGAAATGTCTTGCTTGATTTTGGTCCTGTTCAGAGTCTTACTTTCCAGTAGCTGGAATCTGACTGGAAAGTATAATCTATAGGAATCATACTCCTAGCCCCTTTTAATACATGTTCCAATTGAAAGATTAGATTACACTAATTTCCACTTTGACTCAGCCCAAGTTCTGTAAAGGGATTTATTTATCTCACTGCTATAGAAGGATCAAAAGTCTGCCCTGTGTGCCTCCAGCACTGTAGAGGAATGGAGTTCAGAAGCTGGCATTTGGAAAAAAACTGAAACTAGCCAAGGTTAATCTCTTTGGAATATTTATTCCCACATCACCTTTTGGCAGAAGATACCTTCTGTGTTCCAGATCCAGTATCAAGAATCTCTTGCATAAAAATGTATTTTCCATATGTCAGAAAAAATTGTCCTCTTCCCTAGCAACATGCAATTAGCCTCATATTTTAAACCATCATCCAGAACTGAGAGGATTTCTATCCTTGGCTTGAAAGGATCGAAGCCCACATTTTTCACTTTCTGGTTATATCTCCGCTGTGGGCAGAGAACTCACTTGCAGGGAACAAGAACTAGATTGCTGCCACTCATCTCCTCAAGGACCTATGGGGAAGGGCTAACCCTACAGGGATTGCTTGAGAGCAGGGGAGACAGTTTGTTGTCAAGAGATTTGTCTTTCAGTTCATTTTGGCTGGAGAACAGGATTGATATGCACAGGTGAGGGCAGTGGCAGCCTGGAGCACAGCGCTCTGCCATCTGCCCACTCAGCCCCCAATATAACTTACCATCCCTGTGGCATCCTGCTGTTTTCTTCCGAGAGGAAAAGCCCCTGTCCTTGCCAAGAGGCCCCAAAGACTCAAGAAGATGGCTTGAGCTTGAGCTTGTTTCTGGAAGAGGAGAAAAAGAGGAAACTGATGCGAAGAAAAAAAGGAAGAAAGAGCTTCCCCTGCTTTCCCTTCTACTCCAGACACATCCACAACATGCTACAGAATCATTCTGTGGAACTATCCAAATTCCTCTCTTCCACCCAGACCACTGGAGATGCCTGGACCCTTCTGATTACTGCCTCTTTCTCAGCATCCCACACAGCTCTCTTCTGCCACTCTAGCAGAGCCTTCTCCCATGCTAATTCTAGCCCTCTATATCCAACACTGCTCAGTGCATCCTCTGCCTCCCAAAAATGTGCTCCTGTCACTGACTCTCCTTCCTCAAGCCATTATCTTCTCAAAACAAAGTAATTGGGACAGTAGATGTAGGCATTTTAAAACTAGAAAATTAATTATTATCTTATATATGCAGCACTTGTTTAATCATTCTTTGTATAAATTACAAATATTTTTTACATGTATTAATTTTTTGTCAGAAAAAGCCTTATAAAAATGCAAAGTGACTGTAAGAAAGAAGACAAAAATATGATACAAATTAAGAAATGCATGCAAATAAACACTCTTATGGGTGAAAAACTTAGTGTTGCCTTTGTGTCTTGAACCAGTAATGAATCTCAAGTCAATTTAAACCAATTCTAACTGAATTTCCCACATGATGTAGCTGTCAATAGAGTAATAGCATGCATCACTGGGCTGTAGCTATTTTTTTCCTCCTCTACTTCCTTCCCGTTGGCATTTTACAAAACATGTACTCTTTTCCTCCTAAAAGACACAGAACCTATTGATTTTTAGTTACCTATGGAATTCTGCCCTGTGAAGTGCAAAGTGAACAGGGAAAAATCACAGAATGTGTTAAAAACCCCTGTGGAGCTCTCTGTAATTAACTGCGCACTCCTGAAGGAACCCCAGGAGTGGAGAAAGGCACTTGTTAGCTGGGGCAACAGATTTTATGGAAATAGAAAATAACTACTCTCAACTTCTTGCACGAAAACAATTGGGCTGGTTGTATGAATTATCCTATACCTGTTATATTTCCCAGATGCAAAACCTGGCTACTTTCATCTCTAATAATGATAAGGGGTGCTCGTACTCAAATTAATAAAAATTATTTGTGCAGCTTTATTAACTTAACTTTTAAGAACCAAGTGAAACACACTGCTCTCCTTTCATGTACGTGAATATGTTCAGCTAACTGAACATGTCTTTTTTGAATATGGTATTGTTTAGTTATCATTTGAGTTATTTGCTATTTGACTTGTCTATCGATCAATGAAAGCCTGACTGTTTAACACCAGGCTGCTGTGCAAACTGCTGTTACACAAGCTGTTTATGTGTTTCACGGCTGAGAGCCATAAAAACCCTCAGAAGCCACTTGGCCAACAAGTTCTCTTCCCAGTGCCGCAGTGTCTTACCTTGCAGTCCCTGGCCCTCTGCAATGGGGGAAACTCAGGACACTGAGCACTTAAAGCAAGACCCAGATGCAATATTATCACTATGTTTTTACAATTGAATTTTTATAATGGCAGCAGAATAACAAGTTTGAAGATCTGCAGGGTCTGTTAGGATGAACGGAAACCATTTGGTAAGCAACAAAAATGTAGTAAATAAAAATAGAAGATACTCAATTTTCAATTTATACATCCCTTATATGTTATATATGCATATATCTAATGTATATATTATAATCCCTTTTTGATGAGATAATAATAATGAATTATTTCTAAAATTAATTTATCTTTATTTCTCTGAAAAAAGTATCTAAGCATTATGACAGAATCAGTGGATTTAATTCTCTGCCACAGAAGGAAAACCAACTTCATCAAGGCTAGAAATGTCTCCTAGGCCACAAAAACACCATCAGACCAACAAATTACTTTTTTTCCTCATACAAAAGTAAGTAATATGTGATATAGAAATATTCTATTCATGCCTTCTGGATTTAGCATCTAGCATCCTTGACAGCAGTAGGTTAGTTGCAGTAATGACACAAAATTACCAAGCTGCTTGAATTCACCATAACTTACAGAGCAGAGTTCTCTGAAATGCATTTACGTAGATCTGGTCTGGTGGAAATATCAGAAAAAAATTGATAGAAATAACACAATCAAACCTCAGAACTGCCATTGTGCACTTACTGGATGATTTTCTGGTATGCAAACAATTTATGTGTTGGCTCCTGCTGTTTACACACTTCCAAATACTTCCAAAATACATAACTCAACACTTATTTGACAGCATTTATTTTAATCATCAGAACTTGATGGAGGGAGTCATACCTAAAATAGAAAATCTGGACAATTCTTCAGCTCTAAGCATAATATCTTTAGCTGAAAAAAATACCTCTGTGCAAATAAATTCTGATTTGTAACTATGAGAAAAATCAATCTGATGTCATGTTCAAATCTCCACAGACATTGCTCAGTATCAGCTTGCTAGCAAAAATAGTATATTTTTATCATGATTATTAATCATTCAAGTGAAAATAAATGTTTATTGATAATTTATTTAGAGGATGAAGCTTTTCTTTTATATCATAATCTTCTAAAGTAGACAATACAACAATGAGCAAGGGATTTTATTGACTGCTTTTGCATATCTCACTAAATCTTTAGCTGTTAGTCAAAGGAACAGAGAAATCAAAGAAAATTAATGCTCTGCAGTGTATGAAAGGCTAAACCATATCGCCAGGAAATGACAGATCTGCAAATCACTTACAAATTGTGATTAAATTGATAGAAAAGCCACTTTGAAACTTTGTGAATAAAAAGCTAGAGGATGATAATATAATTAATGTGTTAATACACTGTTACTATGCCATTAACAAATACTAAAGACTATCTGTCTAAAGCATGTTCTGTCAAACTAACTCAGTAACTAAGTGCAGGAGTGTGCTTGGACTTCTTTAATTTCATTGCATGAAGTTTTGATGGAAAGGCTAGCACAATCTGAGGCTGATAGGCTATGTGTTGATTAGATAATATGTATGATTAAGTTGAAATTTTGAAGGAAAACTGTTTTGTTTCTGCTGGGTATACCAAGAATCATTTCTTAGCTAAAGATTTATGAATACTTTTATCAGCAGTGTGAAGGAGAACACTATCAGTTTAGTGTCTGTGCAGCCAAACTCATGATTAGTGTCTTTTCTTCTTTATCAAATGTAGTCTCTCAGTACTGTTTGACTATTAAAGTGTGTTAACCACTGTTTGGCCTATTTTGTATCAAACAATAAACAGAACATATCACATAGGAGCCAGCAAGTGCAGAGTGCAAGGGGACAAAGGAGGAGACTCAGTCCTGGCCAGGGGCTCCTGGGAAGCTCCAGGGAGCTTCAGACTCAACCTCCTTTAGAGCCCATTTTTCCCATTCCTCCCACTGTTATGGACAAAAAATAAACCAGGCACTTTCCATTTTAAGGGAAAACGCAGTGGATATTGGGATCTGAACTGCTACAAACCACTTTAGTTGGAACCAGGTATCTTCTTCAATGGCTTAATACCAATTGCTTAAACTTGATAACTGAAGGAAGCAGATCATTGACAGACTCTGTCAGGCTGTGGATGTGCTGCTAAATATAATATGCCAGAAGGCATCCTCTGGCACTCCGTGGAAACTTGTGGGACTGATGGACACTTAAATAGCAATCCATGTCATAATTACAAATGACGAGCTCTGGCTAATCACAGGTAGTCTTATTTCTGGCCTTGCTTTTAATAATGCATAGTCAGTCACCTAAGCTAACGATAAAACTGCTCAGGGAGTATGATATTCTGCATAAAAGACAGATTTTTCTGAAAAAGAAGAGACCTAAAAAACCCACCCAGAAAGCAGTTAATCTCAATACTAAGTCTGCAGTTCCTGTCCTACAAGTTTTTCGGTTTAATAAAGTCTGTGATAACAAGCTAAATCATGACTTGGATATGTACCAGAGCTCACAGATATGTTGAAGAAATCCAGCGTTACCACTTAGGTAAGTTTACAATGTGCTGAGCAAAGAAAATCACTCAGCAAAGAAAATCTTGTGTTCTCTGAACACGAGACCAACACTGGGAGCCCAAACTGTTCCAATCAGAAGTGTTAAAAATCATGAATAATTCAAAATCTGAGTCCCTTATGAAGAACTACAGAGTACTATATTCTGTGCACAACTTCATTCATGTGCCCTCTATTGCGTGTACTTCAGGCTGTGGGAAATCTGAAGCATTCTTGCAACATGTGCCTCATGATCAAAGGGCTCAACAGCACTGTCAGTTCTTAGGAATTCTTCGTGGGAAAGAGAGTTGCAAGAGAAAAGAAGAAATTTCCTGCAGATTCAGGTGCTATGTATAAGTGTTTAACCGGGCATATCTGCGTGCTTTTGTTACATTAGAAATAGCATGACTAGTAGGTACTAAAGGAATAAGTACAAGGACCAGAAGTTTCAGGTAGCTAAATTATTCAGAATGGGTTATCTAAATTGTATATCAACCACACCTTCCCTCACTCCCTCCTCTCCCATGTGCATATCACAGCGCTGTCCATAAAGTACGTAAGAGGGCTTGATCCTAACAGGTTCAACTCCACCTATTGCTATGAAAAAGTACTCCTCTCTTGAGAAAAAAAAAAAAAAAAAAAGATATATGGGACTTTTTTAGCTTTCAGAAGAGAATGTACTCTCACAGTGTAATTCATGTACCTGCTATTATTTGTATTTTTGTTGCAAAAAGATCTTTTTACAGAAAATGTTAAGATCTATCTACATGCCTTTGTGCAAAATTGGAAATCTGTGATTATGATACCATTGTAAAGAGAGATCAGTCCTGGATTAAACAAGTGTAAAGGTATTAAGTTGGAACTCTCATGAAAAGGTAGTGAATCAAAGTAAGAAAGAATTTGAGGAACTGTGAAGTAGATAGAGAATCTCTAAATGCAGACTATATTGTAGATCTATGTGAAGAGCATAGCTGAGTAATATTGGGTACTGATTCTGAAGCTGTATTTTTGTTTATAGCTGTTGGGCCTTATTCAGAAGAGGCCTGTATCATACAGACAAAATTACCTCATGGCAGTGATCCTTTCCCATCTTCAACCCTGTGTAATAGTGGTGATGCAGGAATCCACAGCAAACATTTTTTTTTCTCTTGGCATCCCTAGAGAGCACAAACACTGTGAACTTTTTTGAAAGTTAATCCAATTCTGTTGACTGACATAGAGGCAGCCACCTCTTAGTTGGCCTTAGATTGCCATCAGTGCATTGTATGCTTCTCTATGATCTTGTTGGGCTAACCAGAATATAAAAGAGAATATTATGCTAATCACAACTTTCCTGAGGCATTAATGAGTTGGAAGTTTCACTGATCTGACTCTGATTCTTGGTGTCCATATCTTCCATTGCTGTGAAGATTTGGAAGGGTGCTGGATCACATTCTGATCATGAAAAGAAAGCTAATGTTCCTGTATTGTTCCTATAGGAAGAGACTGCACATAAAATCAAAATATTCAGAGAAGCTGGGACTGACACTTTGGGATTTATAAAATGGCTTGGATAAAATACATTCCTGTATCTGTACTGGTGGTTGTTTATTTGCAGATATAGTGAGAACTGGTTCAGCACCCTGTAGCATATCAATTTTGCTTCTTCTGCAAGCTAGAACTAGCAAGACACACCTTGAGTGGCATGAGAGACTAGTAGGCGAGAGACTTGCTTTTCACACATTAATATGCATGGCATAAGTTTATAGCATGTTGGGGGCAATACTAGAATGTCTTGAAGGTCAAGGGCCTGCTCAGGAGGAAATTGTTACAGTTTGGAAAGACAGTTTTAGGTAAGGCTGTATTACAGCCTACTCTTTGTCTAATTGTCCCGAGCATGCTAGTTAATCATGTGTGGGATGAACTTCCAAGCAATTTGAAGAGTATCATTAAGGAAAAGTAGACAGAATGAGGCACCCTGTGCCAACATTGCTAGAGCTGGCTCTTTCCTAAACACCTCCCACACACTTGAAGCTGAGAGTGCCATTACATCTTGCATGTTCCACTCCTACCAGCAAGATTCACCTTGGATTAACAGCAGTTGAGAGCAAGCTATAAAATTTGAGGGGTGTGAATTAGACATCAACAAGAAAATCTGCTTTAGTGAAAGGTACAACTTACTTCATGTTTTGAGAGAAATCATACCAGTATTTCAATTCTTGCAGGAGTCTACCATAATACCATCATTTCTGGATGCATAAAAATGGAATGGAGGATGAAAAAAGGAACCACAATTCCTTACTTAAATTTCATCTTTATCTGATTCTGACCTAGAATTAAAGATGTGTTGCTGAAATAAATAACTTAATAGAGAAAGATAACATTCATAAAACTTCATATCTTATCATTCTTTCACTACATTTTAGAGATGACCTAAAATGTAAATTAAGAATCAAACAGTATTTTAAGTTCTATAACATTTTCAGAATAATATGCAAATAATAGTGTTAGAGGTTTAAGGCAGGCATTTTTTATTACATGCTTCAGTTTCTAGGATTTGTGATAAGCCAGTTTTTAAATTGGATGACTTTCAGATCAAAAATATTATCAACTATGTTATCAATTTTTAAATATATTTTAGTTGCTTGGATTTCCCCTAAACACATCTCCAAACCCTCAGGTCATTCCCTTAAATTGCCAAATTAAATCATTTAAATAAGTATTCCGAATGTGGGATAATAATTTCTAGCACTTTTGAAGAGCAAGTGAACTGAAATAGAAGTTTTAAGAGACAATTATGTAAGAGTTTCTCAGGAATAGGCTAGGCAGCAACAGTCCTAGTCTCAGAAAAAAAAGGCTTTTATCAGGTATCGGTTGAGGGCCCATGAAATTCTATCTTTTCATGACTTTATTTTCAGTAGAAGAAACCACAGCATCAGAAGCTTACCTTGAGCTGGAAGTTGAAGTATAATATGTCAGAAGGGTAAATTAAAAGTAGGCTGTTCAGTTCTCTACAGATGAAATACATATTTTAAATATTTTGCTAGAGCAGTTCTTTCACTGATTTCTAAGGGAACATGTGCTACTTGAAAAGTCTACAAAATTTCAACCTAGAAACTGAAATTATCAGAAGAACATAATCTTAAAATTCCTTATGGTTTTGATAGAAAAGAATAATTCAGTCTAAAATATATTTTAAGATCAATTATAACATCATAAGAAATTTGACGTATCAAAAGTAGATGCTAGATAGAGAGTCTCTGGAAGAAGTGTTATTTGTCTCTTCCTATAACTTTTCACATAAGTTGGAGGGAGGGTGTTGAGTGCAAAATTCACGTATGTTTGAAGGGAAATGGATTATCAACACCTGAAGGGGTAGTCTTCCACAGGTACTGAAATTATATTGCAGTCAACTACTCACTCTATTGTGCCTTCAGTTCATGAGCACAATCCTAATGAAATGGAATAAATTTCACAGAAGAAAAGCTGTAGGGAAGTTACAGGACATGGACACAGTCTGAACTTTTGAGGTGCTGGAGCAGGTGCAAAGAAGGGCAACAAGGCTTGTGAAAGGCTTGGAGAATATGCCCTATGAGGAGAAGCTGAGGGTACTGGGGCTGTTTAGTCTGGGGGAAAGGAGGCTGAGGGGACACGCAGCCAAAGGGTTGTGATCAATGGGTCTGTGTCAGGGAGGAGGCTGGTCGCAAGCAGTGTCCCTCAGGGGTCGGTCTTGGGATCGGTGCTCTTCAACATCTTTATCAATGACACAGATGATGGCATCGAGTGCACCTTCAGCAAGTTTGCGGATGACACCAAGCTGAGTGGTGCAGTCAATATGTTGGAAGAAAGGGAAGCCATCCAGATGGACCTGGACAGGCTGGAGAAGTGGGGCCATGGAAACCTAATGAGGTTTGGTAAGGCCAAGTGCAGAGTGCTGAACTTGGGTCAGGACAATCCCAGGTATTTATACAAACTGGGAGAAGATCTCCTTGAAAGCAGCCCTGCAGAGAAGGACTTGGGAGTCCTGGTAGATGAGAAGCTGGACATGGGCTGGCAATGTGCACTTGCAGCCCAGAAGGCCAACTGTGTTCTGGGCTGCATTAAAAATGGGTGGCCAGCAGGCAGAGGGAGGTGATTGTGCCCCTCTACTCAGCTCTTGTGAAGCCCCCTCTGGAATACTGTGTCCAGGCCTGGGGCCCCCAGTACAGGAAGGATGTAGAGTTCTTGGAATGGGTCCAGAGGAGGGCCACTAAGATTATCAGAGCACCTCTCCTGGAGCACCTCTCCTGGAGCACCTCTCCTATGAAGAAAGGTTGAGGGAACTGGCTTGTTTAGCCTGGAGAAGAGAAGGCTCCGGGGAGACCTCATTGTGGCCTTCCAATACTTGAAGGGAGTGTATAAACAGGAGGGGGAACAGCTGTTTATGAGAGTGGATAACAATAGGACAAGGGGGAATGGTTTTAAACTGAGACAGGGGAGGTTTAGGTTAGATACTAGGAAGAAGTTTTTCACAGTGAGGGTGGTGACACACTGGAACAGGTTGCCCAAGGAGGTTGTGGATGCCCCATCCCTGGAGGCATTCAAGGCCAGGCTGGATGTGGCTCTGGGCAGCCTGGTCTAGTGGTTGGCAACTCTGCCCGTGGCAGGGGGGCTGAAACTAGATGGTCATTATGGTCCTTTTCAACCCAGGCCATTCTATGATTCTCTGATTATTGCTCTCTTCCAGTTTCTGAAAGGTGCTTATAGTGAGAGCGGGCTTGGTCTCTTCTCACTGGTGACAGGTGACAGGATGAGGGGAAATGGCCTCAGGTTGCATCAGGGTAAGTTTAAGTTGGATATCAGGAAACACTTATTTACTGAAAGGGTTGTTATGCACTGAAATAGGCTCCCCAGGGATGTGGTTGAGTCACTATCCCTGCATGTGTTTAAAAACTGTTTGGATGTGGTGCTCAGAGACATGATTTAGTGAAGGGTTGTGAGTTAGAGTAGTAAGGTTAGGCCATGGTTGGACTCGATGATCTTTAAGGTCTTTTCCAACCTGAATGATTCCATGATTCTATGATTTATTGATTTCTTTTCTTTTTGCCCCATCCCAAATTTTGCATATTTTCTCTATTTTGCCTTTACAGTTCTGGCTTTATAAATGGCTAGGGGAAGAAACTGTAAAATAATTATCTAGTATTTTCTCTAGTATATTTATATTAATTAAATGGTGAATGAGGGCCACAAAATGATAACAGAAATATGGAAAAATCATTAGGAAAATACTGACTGTCAGTAGAATGAAAAATCACCTAAAAACATTATATGTTTTATCTGATGTCATACATTTGAGTAAACAAATGTTTTAAAATACAAAATAAAACAGGAAATAGCTTTCATGTAATACAAAATGGAGGTGGATACTTAGATAATCTAATCTTTTGCAGACTTAATCTGGGAGGCATATTTTCTCTCTTTTTCATTTCTATATGGCCTTAAAATTCAGATATCATCTTGAAACTATCCAGTTTATTTTATTCCTCTTATTAGATTTGTGCTGATGTTCATTTTAAACATATCAGTTGGCCCTTTCTATTTTAAAATAAGCATCAGAGTTGTTGTTGCTCTTGTTTCACAAATGCATTGATATTAACCAAAGTTAGTTACTCTGAATTACTCTCTGACCTAATAGTTTTGACCTATGTATGGCTGGTTACCTGAATCCTCTCAAGAATAGGAAGTAGCAATCATTGTAATGGTGATGAAAATCTTGAAACAAATGAGTAAGTGAATAGACATCAGGTCACTGTCGGAATTCTCTTCCAGGTGTAGGAGGGAAACCTCAGATCAGCCTTCCCACTGAAGTATCTTTGGCAGTTGCTCATTTATTCAATCTGAGTAAGAAAGCATTTCATAAAAGCTTTCCTGTTTTTGTAATTGGTAATTGACAATAGGAGGTTTGGTGGGGGGAGGAAGGTTCCCTTAAATATCACCCTTTTTTTTCTTTTTTTTTTTTTTTTTGGTATCTCTAATGTAACTCCAATGAAACTCGAGCAAAGCAAGCTGAGTATTATCCATAGATGCCTAAGGGATATTGAGACAGCAGCAAAACTTGCTTGACCTGTTTGCTTTCCCATACTCCTGGGTTTTACCTAACTGCCTTATGCCAACCTCCTGCTTAATTGTTGAATTTAATTGTTTCTCATAGAATAATAGTTTTTACTGACCACATCAACAGCTGTTATATGGTTTTGTTGTTTTTCTTGCTTTCATTTATAGTCGCAATATTTTGTTTGTTTGCTTTTGACATTGAGGAGTTTTTAACTCATCCAGTGCTTAATTTATGGCCCTAATGTTTCTCCATTCCTTGTGTCATAGAAAGAGATTAGGAAAGCCAGAAAGTGTCATGAGATGAAATTAGCTGAGATTCTTTCAAATACATACATCTTCCCATGGTGTTGAAAGAAGGCAGGGCCAGCAACTAGGAAGTTCTGCTTGTCCTTGGGATCCTAAAACAAGAAAAGTGGCAGAGACATTGGGATGGGCCAAATTTGTCCTTTGAAATGATAGGCACTGCAAAAGCAATATAGCAGCTGGAAAACATTGCAGGCAAATATTCAACTCCCCCTCTGTTCTGACAAGTGTGAAAATAATAAGCGTGAAAAACTCAACATTTGTGTAACCTCCATGATTCACTCCTTCACAAATATCTGCAGCCATACAATTGGTCCAAAGGAAACCAACACACTATGCTTGCGATTGCCTTTTCAGATGCTTCTTTAAAAAACTCCTTC
Source organism: Gallus gallus (assembly GCF_016699485.2). Taxonomy (NCBI): domain Eukaryota; kingdom Metazoa; phylum Chordata; class Aves; order Galliformes; family Phasianidae; genus Gallus; species Gallus gallus. The sequence goes on along the minus strand of NC_052534.1, from coordinate 87,478,137 downwards.
AACCAACTGACATTTCCTCTCATGTCACATTCCATTATACAGATCTAATTCCATTGGCCTTTATTCAGAAACAGTAACAGTCAACATATTCCTATCACACATCCCAGTGAGCACTGCACAGCAATGCTATTTGAAGGACATCTCTTAACTTGTTGGAACCTGACTGTGCAAAGGCATATGGTATTTCATGTACTTGCCTGTTCACTGCTAAATAAAGGTCTTAATTACTCTATTTTCAGCTTGTCTCTCACTTCCCAGGAGTCACTGCTTGTGTTTTAGCTGCTCAGCAGAGAGATGTTCTGATTACATTTTGTCATTTAGTGATACTTTCTCACTTTCTGCCTTAGTTTGCCAACAGTTCAATTACTGATGTCAACTTTTGCTGGCCTTTAATGATACCTAGTGATAATTCCATTATTCTCACCCTGCCTGGCTGACACAACACCATGCAAAAGCCTGTGCCCTAACTGCCAATTTCAGGGAGGGACATGAAGAGGAAATGATCAGCATCCCAGCCACTCCATCCTGCCATTGGTTCAAGAACCCATAGCCCCATGTCTGCCTTTCTGTGCAAAGCTTCTGCCTTTCTGAGCTTTGACATTTCAGCTCAAACCCACTTCTACTGGTAGTGTAATCCAGAAAGCCAGGCTGCAAATTTGATGGAGTATGGCAACACGTGCTTTGCACCACTGCAATGCTAATCTTGCCAGATGCCTGAATGGTCTGGAATTTTTTTATTTTAGAGTGTTTTCCAGATGTCTTGACTGCAGAGCCAACAAACTTATTAAATACCTGCGTATGCTCAGTTTCCTGTGGCTTCAGTGTGGCTTATGTAGGGCTGACACTGCTTTGCTGCTAGGCTGGCACTACTGGGCCAACCCTTTGCCTGCCTCCAGCTCGCACCCAGAAGACAACTGTGATGGGACAGTACCAGCTTTTGCATGTTGCCACTAGATAAACAGAGATTTAGGACTAATGTATGCTGTCTACCTGGAATGGAGGAATAATTTTTGAAGACAGAGAGGGAGACAGGATGGATCTGCAACAGAATCACAATCAGAAGTCTGGAACATTTCAGACTGCCCTTCAGGTCAGTCAAACATTTATCTAAGTAACACTCACCTTCCTCAAGGGCCTATACACCTGATCACTGGCTGCAAATAGGTGCTTTGCTATAATCAGGACATGGCCCTTTGCTCTTTTACAGCTGCTTCACAGAGCTGCTCCTTACTGGATGCTAGGCAGCTGAGCTGTTCTCCCACAGCATTCTGAGTCTGGCTTCAGGCATCTCCTCAATCTGGAGAAATCTAAACACTCATCTCCTCCTCCTGCTTCCATTCATCAGAACCTGGACAGGATTTGGACAGAAATAAAAGTACACTAAGGCTGTGGCATGAAGATAGAGGAGGCCCAAGAGAGCTCCTGGAGAAGGGTGTGGAGCTCCTGGGGAAGACTGGCTAACAGAGATAAGACATGAGAAAGAAGTTTGTGCAGTCCTTTGGGGAAAATACACTGGGCTGGGAGGAACTGAATGCATGGGGTGTTCATGGCCTTCCTCTCTTCTGTTAAGAAGAAACTGAGAAAGTCCTGTAAATAAAACCACCACTCACAGTATTTCCTATGTTTTCCCTGCTTGAATCAGTAAGTTCATCTTTTGTACCAATGGGAGGACTAGCTGAAATCCAGGATCTTTTACCACATTCAAGACATAAAAAACAACAAAAGCAAAACAAAACAAAACAACACACCAAACAAACAAACAAAACCTCCATACTCTGAAAACAAAACTGCAACCAGATATAAATTCCCATTTTGCCTCTATAGGTTCAACATTTATACTCTATCATGTCATTCTCTTAATTTCTCTTCAGAAAGGCCTACATTATAGTAACTATGGCCTCACTCACCTGTCATTACAATAAGATGAGCAGAAATATAACCTGGATCTGTGTAATAGCAATGGTAGTGGGGGCAGTTTATGAAAGTTAGATTGTTTTGCCCTGCTCTACTTCCTAGCTCAATAGTTCACTCATGGCTGTACTTGTCAGCCATTGCAAATGCAGTTGATTGGATTCCATGGATCTCATTTTAATTGGCTGTTGTGTCATGTGTTGTGTTTTCTTAAACATCTGCAATGAGTTGCCATGCACTTGAGTAAAGAAAGAAGAAATGCATTTTATTAAACCAGATGAGATACTTGAGTTATGTAAAGGTAGCCACAAATTAATGTAGCATGGATTCCTCGCAGTATAGATCTTACCTTCCTGAACAACATATCGTGCCATTTCCTGTTTCATGTTATTTAGATTTTTCAGATTTAAAGGGGGAGGAGGGGGAAAGTTGTCATCATAGTTTTTGCCACAAATATTTTGTGAATATAATGCTGATTATAATTTTATGGAGCAGTCAGATTCAGGATTATGCTACAAGGTCTGCAAATGAGTTCAGGGAGGGTGTTGCTCATGCTCTGAGAAAAAACTCCAGTCAGTTTATTAACAATGAGTTGAGTCATCTGCTTCAAAATACAGAACCAAGAGATGACCCTTACAAAATACAAACCAGCTTCTTTCATTTTGGTGCCATTGATTCTGATCTGGGCTTCACCAATCTGTCAAGTGTCAACTGTTAAGATTAGGATCATTGCATCCTTGCTTGTTCTGTCCTTCAGACAGACATATACTTTACTTAACTTATATTACCATGGTGTGACTCTTCCCAAACCCTACTTCAGTGCTCCATATATTTGCATTGATTTGACTGCTCTTCTGCATACAAAGACATATTTTGTCACCATACCTCAACTTTTGCTAGTACATTTTATGATTTACTCAAAGAAATACAAAGGGCATAACTCTTAGCCTCAGGCTATTGTTTAACTTGCGATCCATTCTGCAATTAAATGTTTCAGGAGAGAAAAAGATGGAGAGATCTGGACTTGTCTACTTATCACACTGTAGCTAAGAAAATAAGCACAAAATATGAGTGAGAACAGTATTGCAACTTTTGAGGCTAGTAAAGTTCAACAAATTAAAAAGTTCTGAAGAATATATTTTACTAAAATTCCATTTTGAATAAATTTAATCCAAGATTAAGAGTTATATCTAAAGCACATCCAAAGATATTCACATGGTCTTTTCCTTCAAAGGACTTCAAGTAATTTTTTTTTTCCTATTTCTACATGATGAAACACAGAAAGTGGATAATGGAATTAATTAGATCTTTGCCTCCATATAAATTAGGAAAGTTTTGGACAAAAGTGAAGTAATTATTTTGTGGGATTTTTTTTAATATATATTAATGTAGTCAAAAAATAAAACCTGTTTTCAAAAGAAAAGTAGTCTGACTTTCAACCAGAAGTTTGAGAGCTGATGCATAAACTGGTTGAATTTCTAAAGGTTGTCATCTTCCTATGGCAATAGAAACTCTATTATCAAAATATTTACCCTTAATAAACAATTTGAAGAGGTGAAGAGCACTCTAAAACTTATTGCATGTATGACATATGTTAGAAATCAATTTCTTGTTTTCTCCTAAACTGGATAGCTACAGCCTTCAGTGCCCCAAATATTCCTCAAGAGACGAACTTTATGTTCTTAATGTTGCACATCAGAGAAAATCAGAGTATATTTGAATCATAGAATCATAGAATCTTTAGAATTGGAAGGGATCTTTAAGGGCCATTTAGTCCAACTCCCCTGCAATGAACGGGGACATCCACAGTTAGATCATGTTGCTCAGAGCCTGATCCAGCCTCGCATTGAATGACTCCAGGGACAGGATATCAACTACATCTCTGGGCAGTCTATCCCAGTGTCTCACCACTCCCACTGTAAAAGACCTTTTCCTTATATCCAATCTAAATCTACTCTCTTTTAGTTTGAAGTTGCTTCCTCTTTTCCTATTAATAACATATATTTAATAAATAGTAACAAACTTTCTCTACTAGAGCTAATGATGATTCATTCATTGATGGAAAAACCAGTTTTAACTAAATGTAAGTGACTTTGGGTCCCTCTTGAATACATTTATATTGCCACATTAATTTGCTTTCTCGTTTGCTTCAGGGTTCAGTCAAATGACCATTTTACACAGCATACCTATTTGTTCTTTCTCAAGCTCCAATTTATAGCAATCCAATTAGTTCCCTTAGTTCCCTTGATGAAGAAACCTTTGGTCAGAAAGAGAAAACTTTTCACACTGGCTCCAGCTGAGTCAGTTCTTTTCTTTATCCCCAAACACTACGTCCCTATTTCCCTATGACATGGCCCTATATGCATGATATAAACATGCAAATATTGTGTGTTGCGAAACAACAATTTCATTATTCAGCTGTTTGCCTCTTTTTCTCATCATCTTCCTTTGGGGAAAGAGCATGAAGCTTCTCACAGCCTCTTTTCCCAGTCCACTGCAGAGAATTTGCTAGATTATTTGTGAGAAAATTATCAAGCCTGCTGTGTGCACTCAAGCAGATGGGGAATTTCAATAGACATTGTTGGAAAGTTCAAAACCTGCCAATCAGCACGTATTTATCACTTTCACTTCTTTGTCCAAGGTTGATTCTGTTGCAGGAAGCTAAAGACTTTGTGATGAGAGAGCAAAAAAATAGCATGTCTAATACAAGATTTATTTGAGTGAGGTTTTTTTTGGCCAAATTTTATGGCAACTTTTGCACTCTCTCAAACTTGCCATACTAGCTGATAAGCAACATTAAATAAATATATGCATAGCACACACACACACACACACACAAAAAGGCACATACGGTCCACTATCTTTACATTTCCACAAAATGCATCTCAAGGGATTTTCCTGTCTTCCTGCAAATTTTTCAAGATAGGTTTGAGAGCATTTATGTTTAAATATGATATTCATCTGCTTAATAGACATTTCCACTAAAAAAGGCCACCACTGTACTCTGCAGTTGGAGCACTTCTTACTGAAGGATTTGGCTTCATCTTCAAGTTTGGACTTTAAGTCTTCCTGATAGAGGTAATTAGTCATTCTTATTTCACTCATTTATTTCTGTCCTTTTACTCTGTGATACTGCTATCATTATATAACCCTATCTCTCTCGCTGCGTGGTTGCCATTGTAGCTATGAAAGCTTGCATTTCTCCTTCCAGCCATAACATGGAGTGATTTCTTGCCCTGAAATTCCTGTCCTTCCATTTCTTCTGGAAATAAAACTCAGTTCTACTTCCTTAGATAAACTGAAATAGTCAGGAAGGCATTAGCATTTATACCTACTGACAACAAGTTGTATAAGAATGTATAATACTGTTTCTTCCTCATTTTTTTTTTAACAATCTAAAAGAAAAAAAGAATTACAGTTTAACCGTATATTCACATTCTTGACATTTACTTATCAAATTATAAGGTGTTTTTTTCCCTTCATTGTATGGGAACTGTTGAATCATGGCCTGAACCTCTGATAGACCACCTGAGGTGAGCGCTGAGTCAACCGCAGTGGCACAGGTGAACACAATTTCACCTGAGTGACCAGAAAACCCATTTAAGGGCTGACTCCCAACGAGGAAGGATCTCTATCTGGAGATCACACCTCTTTTGGAGCCCGTCTGTGAGCCTAGCACATACTCCTTTGTAAATGCAATAATCTCTCTGGTCCTCTACTTACAATCTACCTTACAATCTGTATACCTGTTTGTTATATGCTTCGTATTTTAGCATTTCTCCTAGTAAAATTGGAGGGGAAAAAAAAAAAAAAAAGCAGAAGATGATTTTAATGTCTTATTTTCCAGAATGACAGCTTAACCTATAGTAACAGTGTCTGTCAGTATAATGTGAAAGTTTCACTCAGTTGAGAAGAAACCAAAGTGGAAAGAGGAACTAAACCTGTAAAACATTAAAGTAGTTTAGTCACTTTATTAATTTTTTTTAAGTTTCTTACTCTGATTTTTTTTTTTCTGTCTCCATAGGCTTAAATTCCAAAAAATCTTCTGTAGTTTCTGTAAGCTTTTACATTTGCAAATGTCCACTAAAAATGTTCTGTTAATTAAACCTAATGACAACATTTTACTTGAGGCATTCTGAGTTTCCATACTTTTAAAACATAAGGTATATGATGCTAAGAGAATCTTTTAGGCACTGTAATATTAATTACAATCAATTTGTTGATTATCTACAGTTAACATTTTTCTCCAACAGAGCCAGTATATGTGGCTTACACTGAAAGGAGACATTGATCCTTGAATGGCCCAGGTTAGAAATGACGAAACAAATCAACAGGAAAATAATGTAATGCTAAAATGAATTATTCCACCTAGATAAAATTCAAAACTTAGACAAAACCACAGCTGAGGAAATCTAGTGTCAGTGATAGTCTCAGCATGGATAGGAGGTTGGACTAAATATTATCTAGCAATATTTCTGTACTCTGAGGATTCTTTGCCCCATCAAGCAGCCAAAGCATTACCATTGGCCCCAGTAGAGGTTGAGAAGGATCACAGCCAATTCCCACTGCAGCACTAGCTCTATTGGAGAAGTTCCAAACTGAATGTGGAACCCTTCACAGATGAAATGTGACTGTTGTTCCTTTTATAGTCAACTCTATCAGAGATCTGTGACAGTTGGCTTTTTTCAGTGACGCAGACTCTGCTCTATTTTAATTAAAACATTTCACATCTGGACAGAAAAGATACTAACTCTTTTCTAGTATGCTTTTTCTATCTGCCTAGCAAAGATAGTAAACTGGAAGCCACTAACGTACTTTTTCAAGTGCATGTCACTCAGCAACATCTTTTTGAAGAGCAGCAAGGGAGACAGTGGTTGCAGATACAGAGCTCACACCCACACGAACCACATGATCATTCAACGTTGTCCATTTTGAAAATGTCTATATCTCCCAAAACTTCACCATGTCTATGACAAAATCAAGCACTGGTGAATTTGTTAATGCTGACTAACAGTGGAGGCCCTCAGTAGATTTAATTATCCTGGAAAAAATCTATTTAAATACTATTTAAGTATTTTTTTAGCAGACTATATGAGATGGAGTTTCAGAAAAAATCTTAATGAATTAACACTAAGTTTTGTGTATTATATCTGTGTAAATCAGTAGATTAGTAGGAAGTTAAAGATTTAACTACTGGGGGGAAATACAATTTTTTCTGTTTTCCTGTGGTTTTTATTTTTCTTTGTTTGCTTTTGTACGTTTGTTTTCTTTTAATTAAATCCTTACATTAGACAGTAAAGAGTGCCCTCAACTAATTAACAACTTTGAATGGTAGTACTGTACATCATATTCTTTAAAGCACAATCTAATATCTGAATGTATTTTCAACTTACTTGAAAATTCTTGCCTTACAAATGACTAATTTCCACTGGATTTCCCATTTCCATTTTAAAACTGACATCCATGAATACTGCTTTTTTGGTTCTGCTTTTCTTTTTTTTTCTTTTTTGTTTTTGGTAGACATATTTTCTCATGATTGAAACATGTCAAGAGACAAGACTTTTGATTATTACATTATAAATGTCGAAACTCCAAATTCAATTTGAAGTCTGAGGGAAAGGAGAAGGACTTCATTAGTTTTAAATTCAAATGACACAAGCTCATATCAGCACTAATTTGTGAGAACAAATTGTCTACTGTATATTCAAATGTAATATCTACTCTAAAAAAGTAAGCTAGGCATTGTGCAACATAGGATTTATTTGAAAACATATTTTGACAAAATCCATTATCTGTGATTAAAACAGGAAAAGACTTTCCATAGTTTAGGAGAGCAACACATACATGGAAGTTATAAAACACAGAAAAATAAACACTAAGTTGCTTGAAATTCACGTTTAAAGAATAGAATCATAGAGGTTACATGGAATGTAGAAGGAAAAAAAAGTTTCATAGATGAAAGGAAATGATATTCAGTTTCTTTTGAAAGGAACAATATGAAATGATGGCCAACTCAAAAGAATCTCACAATGAAGACAGGACATAAGAACGAACTACTCTTCTACTTAGCCATGGAATATTCCATATTAAAGATAGCTTGGTCTAGAGATAAAAATAAGTACTCCAGGGAAAAATAAAAACATTTATTTTTCCCCTATCATAATATTCTTTGGAATTAAATCTCAAAATTACAAAAGTATTAATTCCTCTTCAGTTTCCCTTTCAGACTTCTGTAGCAAGTGCTTTCTTCATGGATATTTCAGTCAATTATTCTTTGTTAAATATAGTACAACAAAGATAATTATATATTTTTTTCAGCAGAGGTATTTGACATAACCCTGGAGAATATATCAGTGGACAGCCCTACCAAACTGCAGTATTTTACTTTGGAGTTGCAGGATAAAAATAGTTATTTCTGTAATCAACACAATTCACTGTTTCTATTAAGTACATCTTCTCCTCCTACCTCCTCTGTATCTCCCTGCTCCCACATCCACATTACCCAAGAGATATTGAGCTTGCTATTCAGGAGAACGGGGAACAAGTGTCCTTAAATGACATTCACAGTTGTCTGACTGAGTGAATGCAAGTACTGTGGAGATGTTGTGGAAGTAATTCACACTTAAAATTTGGCTACATAATCTCTCTCAGTCCACACTATCAAAATCACTGCAAAGTTAAGAAAGATAGAGCTCTGTAGGTTTAAATGACCAGATTTGAAGAGCAAACACTTATGTTCATGGGCCACTTGTAATTGTTCTGAAAGGATACTTTTTTACTGCTCTAGAATTCTTATCAGATGAGCAGAAACTATACCAAAAGTTACGATGTTGCTGTTTGAAAGACTATTCTTATGATCATAAAGAATTTGGGCCACACTGTCACATCCCATTAAGAAGGCAATATTCCAAACTTCACAGCAAATTAATATCATTTAATCTCCTGATGATGAGTTTGATATCACAGCGGTGACATTAATACAGAGATGACTAGGGAGGTCCTGTTCCATCTTTATCACAATGAAGATTAAAACGTGATGGCTTCATTTTATGTATTAGCTGTTGGCCACTGTTTTGCAGCTTCCAACTGACAGAGCCTCTTCCACTTGTGAGACAACATCCATCACTTACTTGGATTCAAAGTGTCAAGTCCTGACATTGGGCTGAAGAAGTAAGAACACATTTTCTACTTTAACAAATGGCAGCTAATAAACAGAAGGGATACACCAAACAAACAGCACTTATGTGAAGCTTATATCAGACAAAGCATGATTACGTGGATTGCCTCAAAAAGTTGCAGGCAGTTAATTCAGAATGATACAATACATCTGAAATAAACAAAGTGAAATCTGGAAGTTATGAAAAAGGTGTAGTCACTGATAAAAATGATTAGAATGGCACTTCAGGAAGATTGGTTGTAGTCAAAAATGTGATGGTATCAGGCGATTTTTAATCTAACCGCACACACCTAATGGGTGTATTCAAAGTCAGATTTCAAAATTGAGCAACAAAACAAGATAAAGTTTTTACTGATACACAGCAAATGAAGTGCTGTACTAGTTTATACATCACTGTTGGAATTTCTAATGATGTGTCTGATTCCATTAAAAAAATGAATTCAGATTCGGTCTCTATACTTCGGTTAACAGTTTTTTCAGTTGTCCTGGCCAATGTGTGAACCAGAAAGAACTAAGCTAAAGTTATGTTTTCTTTTTAATGAAACATCTTCAGCCCAGAGATGTTTCCACACAATTGTTGCAACAGGGCAATTATCGTGATTTAAAAAAAAGTTTCAGCATATGATAAGGTCTTGTTAGGGTCCTTTCTCAACTGTCCAGTTCTAAGTTTGATCCAAATAAAGCTTAATTACAAAAAGTACTCTGAAGAGCTCCTTGTTGCAAAAACTGTAGTTAGACTATTGCACTGTTCAGCAAACAACTAAAGACCCTCTCCCCAGGTCTTGAAAGGCAAATATATTTTTAGGGCAGGCTGCTGTGAACTGTGCAGTTGTCCAAGAATAGCTTTGCACTTTTTTGCTTTCTAAAAATTGCCCAATGTGAGCATAAATATCTTGGAATATTAAAGGATTAAACATCTGGTAGGAAATCCCTTTCCACTGGTTCCTTTGCACATTGTGCATTTAATAAATGTGTAACTGTCATGGTTGTCTACTCGTGACAATCTGATGAATATATCCTTTAGTCAAGGTGGCGTTTCTAAAACAAGTAAGCCAACAAACAAAATTAAGCTTGGTATCCAAAGGCAATATCTTACAAGAAATCCCTGTGCTGAATCTCCTCCTTCCAAATGCTGCATTATAGACAATCTTCAAGGCACTTTGATGGCAACTCTGGCATCAATGACATCAGTTTGCAGTCTCTGATGACAAACATACATGGTGACAACTGACTCTGAAAATTATCAGCTGAAAATATCTTTCCGAATCCAGGAAACCATATATACATTATTATAGTATGAACACAGGTTTTCAATATTTCTGCATATGAGAAAACTCTTTGAATTTAGAGACTAACATTTATGATGTTTCAGGTTAGTGAAAACTGTAGTGGTAGTAAACAGGGACTGTTCCTGAATACAAGTATGAAGTCCTCTGAAAGTTGCTGGTTTTAGTCTCGCAGACCGACACCCCAGACTGCCACAAAGCTTTGACCTTAAACAGCTTCTGCACAGATTTTCTTACAAAAAAATCAGTTAATGTGAGCTCTCTGAAACTGAATTAATTAATGTTTGTGAAGCAGTCCAACACTCTGGAGGAAATAAATAATTCTACCTTACAGCAGTGTTTGAATAATGTGAAGTAAATAAGGCCATGGGGGTATTCAGCAAACAGCAAAGAGGTAAATATAATGTAAAACTGCTTGTTGTTGGAGTACTAGCTACTCTCTGTGTTTAATGAGGCTGGGGTCCTATGTAATTGCAGTGTCACAGTGTACTCAGCAAAAGAGCTGAATTAAGTTTTCCTGGGCAATCTCAATTCTGGCACTTCCTATCTTTTGGGTACTTGACACAGCAACCACAATAATGTTCTTTTGTACATGAGATTGTGTTTTAAAGGCATCAGTCATTACAGCACTTAGGCAACACCATATGAAGTACAAACAGCATCTTCTTGTGTGCTTTCATCTCTTCCTCCAGAGGAAATAATCTGTAGCACAGAGTACTCCACAGCATGCTTCCAGGAGCAGCTCTTCAGCAGCAAGGCACCTGCAGAAACAGTCTCCTGCTGAAAGCTCCCTTAGATCTGAGGACAAGCTTATCCCTGGTAGCAGCATGAAACCCTTCACTGAAAACACTTTGTCTTCATCCCCTTGGGGCTGAAGCTTTTTTGAACTCCAGTATCACCATCAAATGCAATAGCTGCACAAGGAAACCAGTATAAGGCAACAGGATGGAGAAAGTGAACAGAAAGGACATACAGGCAAATAGGTATTTTAAGGTACCACAACAAATCCAGTGTTGCATAAGTAGTTGCTATACAGCAAATTATGATACAAGCTATTTTCTTTCATCCATGGTAGCAGCTGGGTCACTGAACAAGATGATGATGTAGCTTCTGCACAGCATTCACATTTCATTAGAATACATTATAAACCATTTCTGAGGTAGTGCACTGTATACCTTGCTTCACTGGAGACGTCTACCAAGAATCTGACTGATGTGAACCAGATGAGAAAGGACTTGTGAAGAAAAGAAATTCCTTCCTTCCCTCCTTCCTTATTTTTTTTTTTTTTTCTCCTTTTTTCAGTAAGGATGACTTTAGGAAAAGAGCAACACAGAAGTTCAGCTCAGTGCATTCAGTTTCATTTGACTTCTTCCAGAAAGTACATTACACCATGGAGATTTCTAGTTACTTCTTATTACTGCTTACCAAGACCTGAAGGGTACAATACCTTCATTTTGAAAGAAATGATTACCTATGCCCAACATTATCATGTCAGTGACCAGTATAACTCTTTCAAGATGTATAGAACTGGGCTTTGAGAAAGGTATTTTTAGACATGTGTACATACACACTTCTGAAATCTGTTTTTTCCTCATCAGTTTCTCTTTAAGGGATGAAAGCTACAGGAAGAATTGTATGGTTATCTATAACTCTGAATGAGAGACTGACTTTGCTTCTAGTGAAAAGCGAACAGAAGGGCATGAGTTTTTTCACTTAAGAGGTAAAGGAGTAGTGATCAGTCTTTTTAATGCAAAGAGCATTACAATGTAAGGCCAGGTTTATTTTGCTGTGCTGTAGTTTAGCTTTTTGCTCTGAGTGGTGAATGTTTAAAACAGAAATGCAAGAAACATACACTATATTTTGTTGTTTGCTAAGATTTCTTCGGGAAAAAAAAAGACCAAACAGTCCCACTACTGATGAATTACTTCATTCTCTGATTTGCATTACTCCTGGTAAGGCAAGGGATTCAAATTAGAGCCCATCTGGAGTCAAGAGAGATACGCCTGGAATAGGAAGAATTGACTCTGAATCCACACTGCCAACGGGGATTGAGGCCATAGCTGAAATGAGGTTGTTGATGAAAGGAGAGAGCTGCATGGTAATGCAACCTCCCACACCTGTAATGGGAAGTTCACTGTCAGCTAGTGCTAGTGGATGGGCAGAAAAATGCCCACTCTTTTTTTCTCTGCCCTTTTTGTCAGTCTGTGCTGAGTCTTCAGCATCTAGACTGTTGAGCTACTCCTGAAACAATTCCACGCATGTCTTATCATTTAAGAAGATTAAATTGATGCACTTTGATTGAAGTATTATTAGATGGAACTGCAAATTGCAAAGAAAAGAAAAAAGATGTCATGTAGATTCGTCAACATGTGTTACACAAAAACGTCAGGATTATGAGCCTTGTTGGGAAATCCTGGCTAGTGCACAGATGTCTTCTACAAAAACCAGCATGAATAGCCTATACAGGATGATTGGGAAATAATTGTTCACTTTTTTTTTTTTTTTTTGGTAATACAATGCAATACAATACAGTGCAATACATTTAAGAGTTACTCATCTAAGTGAAAGACAGTCATCTTCGGTTCACCTTATGGTCAGTGAGAGCTCCTGCAAAACAGTTCATTTCACCTGTCCCACACAATTATATTATAACAGTCCTTGGGTGATGATTGCCACAAATCTGATATTACCAGGGTCCAAATAGGAGTCAGTGTGATTTACCTGAGGTGTTATATCTGCCACATTAGGATAATACATATGTAAATTGTAAATAATGACAGTGCATTAAACTTTGTTCAACACTTAGGGTGCTACAATACTGGCTCAATAAAAATGCTCTTGTAAATCTTTTGTGATGTAATTCTAGTGTGAAATCTCATTCATGTGCAAAATAAGACTGCAGCATTAAATGCAAAATGTTGATTTCTATTAAACCCCCCAACCCCCTCCTCCCCCCCCCCCCAAAAAAAAGTTAAAATTAATATTAAAAATATACCACAAGAAAAATCTTTTATTTCTTGGATGCTACTAATTGCTATTTATATCACACTAACAGTAAAAAAATTCTGCTATGATTATATTCCTATGGAGATAGGTATACTTCAAAATTAAGAAAATAGATCTTATCTGCAAAGACATAATCCTAAGGGTCAATATGTATTACTGTTTTTTGGTGGTTTTTTTTTTTCCTCATTGCCTCACAATAAGAAAAAAAAAGTCAATCAGATATATATGAAAGGCTGGATATAATAAATATTACAAAGTCACTATTCTGACCCTTTGAAGTAACGCTTTCTAAAGTTCTGAGCATATTCAAATTTTATATTCCATAGTTGACATTGATGTAATTTTTCTTTCTCATCACACTGAGGTAAATATTGTGAGATGTGAGCATGCCTCCCACATTATTTTCCTGACCTAACCGAAAACAAAGTGGAGGGGAGAAACTCTCACTTTGAGAAGTTACTTTTGCAAGTTTTCTCCTTTCTTTGTTCACAGAACTACAGGATTACAGTTGAGCTTGGTTATAGGATTTAATGGCTTGTTGCTGAAACTGACAGAGCTTTCATGGTATATGAGCTGAAAAGAAAATGAGCAACAAGCAAACAAGACTCTATAGTTAGTGCAGAATAGCTCTGCAGATAACCTGCAAAACTTCCATATCCTCAGCCTAGGTCTGGAACAAACAGGTGAGACATTGTATAGCAACAATTTCTCACTCTCTTGTTTGTTTGTTTCTTGGAACTAAAAGAATCAGAAGGAAAATAATAAAAAACAGCCGTGTACTTGATTTTCATACAATATTGACAGCAATTATAAATATTCTATTGCAATTATCTTGGGTATTGTATACTAAAATCATAGCGTAATGATATCATAGAATCATAGAATGGTTTGGGGTGGAAGGGATGTTTGAGATCTAGTTCCGAGCTCCTGCTACAGGCAGGGGCACCTCCCTCTAGACCAGGTTGCTCAAAGCCCCATCCAGCCTGGCCTATAACTCTTCCGCCTCCAGGGAGGGGGCATCCACATCTTCTCTGGGCAACCTGTTCCAGTGTCTCACCACCCTCACAGTAAAGAATTTCTTCCTAATATATAGTCTAAATCTACTCTCTTTCAGTTTAAAGCCATTTCCCCTTGTCCTGTTGCTATATGCCCTTATAAAAAGTCCCTCCCCAGCTTTTCTGTAGGTCCCCTTCAGGTACTGGAAGGCCGTTATGAGGCTTCCCCAGATATTTTGCCAGGTCAGACCTAACCTGCATGGTATCATACAAATACAACCAAGATTAGCTACTGTAATGTTTCTTTCTGTTAACTGGAGAACAGAAATGTATAACCTGCTGGCCATTATTTTGGCAGATCATTATCTTCTTCAGAGCTTGCAAACTATGATCATGGATAAAGAGAAGATTGTTTTCTTGTCTTTGATTTCTTTTTTTTCATTTTAACTTGGCTTGTTTACCATTAATACAGCAGTAAGTAATCCTTTAATGCTTGTCACTCAAACAAAAAGTTGCAATCCCAGAGAAATGCCATAGGCTCTGGCTGTGTGTAGAGTGAAGACATTTCTTTTCAAGAACTCCCATGAATAGGGATGATCATCAGTTATGAGAAAATTCAGTTGGAAAAGTACTGATGTTAGAGAAATACTTTTTCCATGTTGTAACATGAATTTAAAGATTCTTTACCTAAGAATTGAGTTACGCGTGAGTACGCTGTGAGACAGCCACCCTCGAGGCACGGTACAACTGAAGGTGCAGAGGAGTCAACTCACCAAAGTAGTCATGATTAACAGCTAACCACACCTACAGCATTTATAAAATGTCAGTACAGCACATCTTTATGTGGGAGAGAAAAAATGCACCCAAGCTTTCCTTTAAGAGTTCTCATTTTCCAGGGTTTTTAACTTTTTTGTTTTCACTGAGATTTAATGCTTCCCCCCCTCTCCCCTCCAAAATCTGAATAATCATGCTAACAACATTTACCAGCCAGCTGTTACATACAACTCCCCTGAGGAATTTTGTGGGAAGATTCCAAGTTCTTTATATAGATGAAAGGAGCTCTGGTGTTTGTGGATAAGATAGAGTTGGAACTGCTTACATCCAGATTCCTTTTATTGCTCACACGAAAACCTGGGTGGGTATCTGGGCTGTGTTATGCTCCACTCCTCTCTCATATACACTAATGTATATGTACATGGTCTTCTTCAAAGCTGATATCAGACCCCACTAACGTCAAAGAGGGGTGTTTTCATTCTATCTTCTAATTCTACAGAAGTTTTAGTAGAGCTACTTGTGGCACGGTCTGCTTTGTGGGGTGAACTACAGAGAACCAAGAGATAAGACCGGAGAACTGTAACATCTTAGATGATCTTTTAAACAGTTTCTAGAGAGTAGCAGCTTCTTATTGCTAACATCCAACAGATGAAATGGTGATCAAAAGATGAAAGCATTCATTTTCTACTGTATTTCTCAGGAAAAAAAAAAAAAGAAAAAAAGAAAAGAAAAAGAGAGAACATTGTTTTCAATAAACGTGTCTGGAATTTTATTTAGGTAGTGGACCTTTTAAAACCAAAATATTTAACATGAAAACTGGTAGCTCAGGAGCATTTTTACTTACAGAACACATTCATTACTTCGACAGAAATAAGCAGAGTGTTTTAAAAGCGCTCAGTGAGGTCCTGTACGAACACGTTTGCCATAGAGTCACACCCTGCTGCATGGGGTTTGCAGCATACCTCCTTCATTATGAGTCACAGAAGGAAACGGTTTGAAGGTTTGGCCTGCTTTTTGCAGCGTGCAGTCCCAAAGCAGCTAGAAAAAAAAAAAAAAAACTTTACCTGAGAACAACACAAGGAGGACATTTCCTTGTTTCTCTAATGTTCAGCTTAACAAGAAACATCGCCTTTGGGAGGGACCTCTTCCCATTAGGAAATCCCAAGACAAACATCACAACATAAAGTGACAATTAAGCACTATACAAATGGAAGAGTATCAGCAAATGTCTGATCATCCGCAGCAGAGGATGGAGAAAGCAGCTGAAAGATAAAATATAAAATGTGAAAAAATGACAAACGGACAGTTAGGAATCATCCAAAATCTGATTTTAGCCACTCCAGGTTTAGTCTGTAAGCATGCCGTTCAGATGTCTGCTGGAATGGTTTAGTTGAAGATTAAGCTTGCGTTATTGCTCAAATTCAGATATTTTGCAAAACAGGTTTGAAACAAAATTATTTTTTCATTTGATTCACTGCCTGACGCCTATGCACTGTTTATATCCTGGGTTTATCTGTCTTTTAGCTGTTGTTCATAAATGACACTGCAACTGAACAACTGATTTCCATCCTTAATGTCCTCATCTTCTTGATTGCCAGAGAAAAAAAACAAATATCTCTCATGACTCTGGCCAGGAGAGTTCTGCAAAGTGAATCGAATATACTAATAAACACTTCTGCAAATGACAAAATCAAAATCAGACAGAAGTGACATGATCTGCACAAGGGAGACAGAGAGACAAAAGCAGAATGGAGAATGGGTCTTTGTCCTCTGATTTCAGTCAGTTTGTTTGATTCATGGTTGTGTGTAAAGCTTGGAACATTACCACAGAAAATCACTCCTTCAACTCACATTTCAAAGATAAATTATGAAATTCAACGAGGATATACAAAGGCAAAAAAACTTTGGCAGTGATTCAGGCTTGAGCCTGCCTGCCTGTCAAAGAGCCCTGTGGGGTTTTGGTTGTCAGCAAAATGAGCCCTGGAGGGTTTGGCCAACAGCATCCGGGGTTGTGCTAGCAGCAGCATGGCCAGTAGATCAAAGGAAAGATTACCCTTTATTCATTACTCATTAGACCCCATCTGCAACATCAGATCTGCACCTCGGTAGAAGACAAACACTGATAAACTGAAATGATTTCAGTAGAGGTCAAAACCATGGTCAGGGCTAGAGAACAAGCTTGCCCTGTGAGCATGACTTCTTTGGCCCGGAGAAGACACAGCTGTGGGGGTACCTAACTGTAGCACCCAGCATCTACAGAGAGGTCATTGGGAAGATAGTCAGGCTCTTCACAGTGGTGGAAGGCTGAGAGAAAATTGGAAGATGAAATGGGAGGTTCAGAGTGGCTGTAAGAAAAGACTTTATCACCATAAGAGTAACCTGCAGTAGAGTAGGTTGCCTCGAGAAAGTCTGTGCAGTGCTCTTCCTTCAAGGTTTTCAGACCTGCCTGGATATAGCCCTCAACAGTCTGACACCTTAGCTGGCCCTGCTTTGACCAAGAGGTCAGACAAGGGATCTCTTGACATCACCGTATGATCCTATGGCGCTGTTTGAGTGTATTTATAACTTATGTGAACGTTTTGTACTGGCAATAATAGTCCTAGAATGCAACATCCACTTTCTGTATATGTTGTTTTTCTCCTTAAAAATATGAATCAGTATATATTCATATTGTTCAAGAAAATGAATAGGATTTTTTTTTCCCAATAGTTTTAGAAAAATGTGTAGTTAACATTAAATTCCTAATCAGTAATAAATAATAACTTAAAACATTAAATTAATGACATTTTAGAGTCACTTTTCTCATATCACTTTGTACCTTTGCTGGGTCTCTGCTTTAGAAAAACAACATTCTTTGCTGAAACCACAGTTAAAAACAAGCTTACTAGCTGTGTCAGTAAAATCCACTTACAAAACAAATGAGAATTGCTCCACATAATTACGGGTGCTACAAAGCTAGTGTATAATTCTGTAAATGCTTAACAATGTTGGCACTGTTTGTGAGGACATTCCATTTCTAATAATTTTGTTGTTGTCATTTTTGTTTTCAATTGAAGCAACACGTACCACACGTAAAAAAAGATGGTAAAATCCTCACAGGCAGATTGAACTGATGCTTCAAGAGTAGCAAGGGATTTTTCTGACAGAAGTGAAATTCATTCTCTGGCAGTCCGAAGCTACTTCTGACTAATGCTAAGGTCCGTTATCAGAGATAATCCCTTCAGAAGCTTGGAGCTGTCAAAAAAGGGCCTGACTGTGTGCATCTCAGTACTAATTTCATACCTTCTCAAGCTTCTACTTCCAAAAACCTGCCAACGTAGCCCTCTTTAGAGACAGAGCCTATGATAATGTGCATAAGCAAAAGAAAAAGGGTTCATACCTGCTAGATGGTGATTAAGACACAAGTATATTTACTTCTAGTATTGTGACACAATGAAATCTTTTTCTGCAAGACAAAATGAAAAGTGTCTCACTACACCTAGGATTTTGCATGTATCTTCTCACACATTAACTCACCATAACGGCTTAATTCCCACCCTAATCAGATCACAGTGGGATCCTATATAGTAAGAACTGACAATAAGGTATGGGTTCCAAATATATTTATACATAAACTAAGATACAACAGCTTAAAGAAAAGCTAAACATCTTAATGTGATTTCCTCTTTCTCTTTCCTTTTGCTTTACCTGTGTGTTCCAGAAAGGTATTGATGCTGGTAAAAAGAGGAATTCATTGTCTATGGAAGCAACTAAATCACAAGGCTGTTTTCAACTGAGGCTTCTGTCTTTTCACTTGTTATTTCTATGCATTTCTTTTATCAGGCCATTGCATAAACCTTTATCTCTTCTTCTGAGCTGCCTCTGATGCTGTTTAGTCAGTTAAATCAAGAAAATCAGTGGTGAATATATAATTTTTGCTAAGGGTAATTAACCTTTTTTTCAAACTCCTTTTATTCATTAGGATTACAAACTGAACAAACTTAAAAATTAAAAGGTTGAATCTTAAAATATCAGATTCAATCCAACATTTGCATAACAATTCATTTCTATTATGAGTCTCCTTCCTAAAAATTCAAAAGTCATTTTGACTCCCAGAAATAAATTTGTAAATTAGTATGTTTGCTTCTTTTCTATTTGCAGGAAGACAGCAGCTTGAAATATGTCTAAATTTAACTTCTTTCCTTATGTGTAAACTGTCATAATGACAAACTCATCTACATGTGAATACAGCTTTACTAATAAGCTTCCCTGAACTTCCAGAAAAGGACACGGAATATTCTGTGTAGTACTCAAAGGCAAGTACCCTGTCCCTGTCACCCTAAGCTGGGACTTTCTGATGCTGCTCTCAAGCAGAGGAAGTGCTGGAGGAAACACTCTCCTTGGACTCTATAACCCTGAAGATGCAGAGAAACAGCCAGCAGCTGCAGTTTATAGTCGAACCCCAGGATAGCAAGTCTCAGTATAGTTCCTGGTAACAATGGCTGGATGAGAGCCATAGCGTACATCTCTGCAGACATAGCTCATGTTCCTGAATCCAGGGGCCTGAGTGCTGTACCTGAAACCTAAAAAACCGCAGGTTTTTATCTGCTTCCTACTCCAACTGCTGACAAGCAATGGATGCTCTCATGTGGAGATTTCTTCTGAGCAGTGAAAGAGAGAGAAAAAAAAAAAAGCAATGGGTCTGTGAACAGAACAGTGTGAAAGTGTGTCAGATGCAAGAGCAAATTTTTGTTTTACTCCAGGAAAGACTTGCCTCCCATCTGACACATTTATTGGCTCTGTCTCTCAAAGTGTGTGTTTGCTTGAAGTTGCTGACTTTAGTCTTGTTTCTACTCCTTGTTGTTTCTCTTATTGATGGCTTCTCCAAACTCACAGCACTGTGTTTAACAAGGAAGTGATGGGCTGCTGATCAAAGGTGTGCCTGATAATCAAAACCCTTCTAGGTTCTTCTGTGGTGAGATGATATAGCACTCTACCTCATCCTCTCTTCCTGCCAGTACTGCCTGGAAACAACTCTGGGATAATCTCAGGAGGCCTGTTACCTTAATTGCATGCATCAAACACTTTATTTTGCAATAAAAGCAGCTACAAATGTGCTGTTAGACAACTTCCTACTGGTAGCCAAATATTGTATACCTAGAGATAAAACAGATTCTATAAAAATATTGGTTAATTAATATGGGACAGATTTTCATGGAGGAGCACTAATTACATGTGACATCTTATTATTTGTATTAAATGTAGTTGCCCTGGGAGAGATGGCAAGGTGTCAATGAACATAAGGCTCTGAGAAGAGGAACTTTTATAAGCCATTACCAGATACTGCAAACCACCAAACCACCATAAACCACTGGAAACCACTGTAAGCCACTAGTGTGAGCAACACATACAAAGTCTTAAGGTGTTATGTTTTTGAATAATTTCAGCCAGATTTTTCCTTGAAAACACTGTGAAATAAAGACTTTGTGGCTAATCTTACAAATGTTTGGAGAGAACAGCGTCAAAGTGTTTGTATATTAAGTATTAATAATAGCTGTATATATATGCCATTGGAGGTCTTCATCAAAGCCACACAGTGTATAACACAGGAAACTATCTCTCCTGATGTCATACATACACCACAGACCTTTACTAGAGACATTGCTAGAATGGGAAATTCCCTCAGGAAATGAGTCTGGAGAGATAAAACAAAGGTGAATGATGAAACAGGGACTAAAGAGAAGGAAAAAATGAATGTCCCCTTTACTATTTAGAAACCTGTTGTGACTTTGTTCAAAGTAGCAGTCTACCGCTAAAAAAATATTTTTTGGCAAGAGAAACATAAACAACTCACAGTGAACCTTATGTGCATTGGGAGTGCTTGAAGTTTGCCTCCTGTGGGAAGCCCATGTGGGATCAACTGGGGAAGGATGGCATCCTATGGCAGGGCCCCCATATGGAGCGGTGCCAGAGATCGACCATGAAGAAGGAGCATAGACGAAGTGTTATGGAGTGACTGCAGTCCTCATTCCTTGTTCCCCTGCACCGCTTGAGGGGGAGGAGGTAGGAGAAGGTAAATTGAGGAAGGTGTTTTTAGTTTAATTCTGGTTCCTCACCAGTCTGATCTGTTGGTAATAGGCAATAAATTATACTAAATTTCCTATGTTGAACTTGTTTTGTTTGTTATGTGAATTGGTGATTGATCTCCTTGTCCTTATCTCAACTCATGAGCTTTTTTCATTTTTTTTTTTTTCTCCCCCTATACTGTTAAGGAATGGGAGTGAGAATTAGTGCACTCATCAATGTTTAGTCACCACAGATATAAGGAATGAAGGATATAAGAGCCTGAAAACATTCAAGAGGTAAGTAGAGAATATATACAGAAGTTAGATCTCCTAAGAGACCAGCTCTTCTAAGTTCTTGCTTCCTAATTTCCTATTTTCCAGGAAAATGTCCAAATATAGATCTTTCTGTTGTCAAATGGATGCTTGGCAGAGGGAAATCACTATACTAGATGATGGGAGGTAATATGTCCTGTCATTCATCCTGTATTTGACATAAAGAATCTACATTATACTGTTGGCAAACGTCTAGAAGACTCAGGTGCACATGCATTTTCACACGTTTGAACCAGATTCCTAGGGGGGCTATATGAATCAGGTAGAAATGTTACAAAGGGAAAGAAAGTAGAAACTTTGACTATCCTTATACTGCACTGTCTTTACTTGATTTCCTATCTCTGAGGGTATTGTGTAAGTGATAGGTGTAATCTGCCCTAATAAAACTCAGTCTGCCACAGGGGGCTGCTTGAAGGGGCAGTGTAGGAGTGCATGAATAAGACAACGACAGCTGAATGGCCAGTGGGAGTCAGAGCTAGCATATCCTTCTTCAGTTGTCATTTTTAACAGGAGTCTGTTCTTCCAGCAACACTCTTGCTGATGGCAAATGAATGTTTGTATCATACAGATTTTTCCTGCTTGTTTTTCCTTCTGTGAAATAGAGATAATTTCATGTTCTTCCTACTCGTGTTGAGAAAACAACAGTATTTACTCTAAAATTGTCTTAAATTAATATAATGATACTGAATATATGGCACAAATGAAAGATGAGTTATCACTGAACTATTACAACCAGCCTAGAGCTTTATGACATCCTACATTATTATACAGGGAGAGTAAAAGCATTTTTTCTCATGCGTGGTTTCTTTCACATTTGCATTCCTTCCTCAGATACACCAATTGTCTAGAGCTTTTCTCAGATTATGAAGACTCTTCAGCTATCTTAAGGATTTCTCTGTTCTCTGAAGGCCTTCTACTCAAGGCCAGAAGTGAGAAAGAAGATGGGAACTGTGCATTCAAACCTAGGGATTGAGAAGGGTGGAATATGGCTAATCTTTGATTCAGTTTTGTTCTGTTGGAGCATGAGGAGTTGGGTAGAAAACAGCATGCAGCTTCTGACTGAAAGGGGCACCCTTTAAGTCTTAAAGGATATGTTGATTTAATGCTTTCTCTAGATAAGGATGCAACATATGTCAAATAAATTATATATTAGAATGCAGGAGAATTTGGTTTTATTTTCACGTTAGCAGAGAAGATAAAGAAACTTTGTTTAACAGCTGGGTTTGATCTCCGAGATAGCAGGGATGTCTGCTTGGAAAAGACACTTCAAAAGCAGGTTGAACTGACAGAAGTTATAGCCACAGCTTTGCCATCTACCTGTACAGTAACAAGTTTTCCTGACATTCTCTCTGTGTTCAACACAGCTGAGCAGAAATAATAATAAAAAATACTTATGACTGTGAAAAAATTAGACAGCAAAAGGGAAATATGTTCTTCTTGAAATCTTGCTTATAGAATTTGTTTCTGTTGAAAGATTAAAGCCTCAAGTTGGAAGGTAAGAAAAGTCAGATTTCAGCTGTTAAAGCATGAAAATATTTTCATGTTCTGAGTAAAACATTAAAATATTGATATTTTTGCAAATAATACTACTTTTTAGAAAAAATATGTTCAAAATTCAACTGAAGTCTTTGAAGTTGATCTTCTGTAATTTTTATTTATTTATTTTTAAAGGAAAATGTTAGCAATTACAACTGACATCTTAATTTACAGATCATTTAGTATGTTCTGTCTTATAACTAAGGATTGAAGCTGTTGGAGGAGTTCTCTAACTTTGTATTTCCTTTCTATTTTTAAAATTCAGATGGGTATAAAGCATCTAAGTTAAGACAGCAAGACATACTTGCTCAGAAAAATGATCTTACCTTTCAGAGACAGTCAGAAAATTAGTTGAAGTAATTTCTGACTAATATCAATTTGATAGGCATAACCTGCCTGAAAACGTTCCTAAAATATGCCAACTCTTTTACTTGACAGATACCTGAGCATATTAAAAAAGTCAAAAGTATCTCTGATTGTTCATTTATAATTACATTTTGAAGATGATTATAGCCCAGAGGCTGACAAATCAAGATGAAGAAAAGAAGAGTTTTCCAACCATTTGTTTTGTCTTGCTCTTTCCATACAAGGCAGGTATGACTGTCACCATCTAATCATGAAAGTCTCATTAAACTGTCTTTGATTATCTACCACATATGAGATTAATACATGATGGGCACAAATTTTTTTCACCATGAATGATGCAATTATAAGATGATTTCAGGAAGAAAGCACCAAGCTCATAATTATTTTTAACAGAAACACAGTATTCTTGTCAGATACTGAAAAGAGCTGTCTTCCTCATCAGCTAACATCTGAGTAGGTTTCTGCATAAAAATTGATTTTAAAAACAATTACCTGAGTTCAGGTTAAATTATGTTATGAAACAAGACAGACAGGTACTGGATTAAAAAAAATAATAATTGTGCAAGGTCAATTTACACTTTATTGTTGTGAACAGAGTTGTGCACAGTACTGCACTGCTAGTAGATAAAGCATTTTCTCTGCCCCAAAGGACCTGCAGCCTTACTGTAGCATACCAAAACAAAGGATTAAGGTTCAAAATAAGTGAGGGTTCGGAATTGTTAATGTGTATTATAAACAAAAGAGCTTAGAGATGCATGTCTGGGGAAAGAGTGTAGAGTGAGTGAGAAGGTCTGACAGAAAAATGTATTCAAGCAGGTTAGAAGGAAGGAAGTAAAGCAGATAAAAGGAGAAGGAAAATGAAAGGATTGGGAAGAACAAAAAGAACAAGAGAAAGAAGATAAAAGCAGGGGTGAGGTGATGAGATATGCAAAAATCTACAAACACAAAATTAAAAACACACCCTAGTGTGTACAAAACTCACCCACACCTTCTTTTCACACACAGGTCACTCTTACGGTACTTGATAGTCCCACAGATATGCACTTCATTTCACAAATATAAAAGCAAATAAAATCCACAGCCAATTAACTTCCAGCCTAAATCAGATACAACCCTCAGCTGAGCAGTAATTTATATACACGTTGAACTTATTACCATGATCCATCCCATTGATTACTAGTAGAGCTAGACACAGTCCTGAAGTTTGGTACATAAATAGCTACAGGCTGAGACCTCTATGTGTATGTTTCCCACTGTAATTCCAGTCTACTGGTACGCTTATTACTAATAACCTAGTTTCCTTTAGAAAGAATAAAAGTGCACTGATGGTACCTACTGTGATGCAGCACATGGAGGTGCCATCACGTGAGATCTCTGGGTAGTGAAAGAAGTGAGGTAAGAAAGTCGAGGAGCAGTGACTGGGAGACATTGCTTTTGTGTATACTCAAGATTGAAAACATTAATGTTTGGGTGAGGGTTTTCTTCTTGTTTCATTTGGTTTGGTGGTCAAACCCATTTTTCTTCCAGGGCTCACTGGTGGCTGAATACCAGTGGGTAAAAAATGACTGCAGTGCGCTTTGAGATTTTATTGACAAATGGTTTCAGAGTTTGTGTGGGGAAAGTTAATTACTGACAGAATATACCTTGAGCAAGAACCCATCGTTCTAAATGTGTGGATGAGAAGTAAAATTTTAGAAGACATTTGAAAGCTTATATAAATGATGATAAATGGTGAATGCTATCATAGATACATGTTCATTAGGATGTTACACAGACTTCTAAGCAGAAAGACAAATGTATATGTAGATGTAATACTTACAAGAGGGAGTGATAGCCATAACCAAACGCCCATGCATTTTAATCCTAGGAACATTTCATCAGATACTTATAGCTCTTAGAATTCCATTTTTACAGACAGTGTATGTGTTACTTGCAGCAGGGTGATCTTGCACTGAAAAAGACCTGCTGTATGCATGCAGCCTAACACAGGATGTGATTGTATGAAGAGGTGACATCACTCTTAAAAAATTAAAAAAGTAAAAACTAAAAGTAAAAAATATCTATTTTCTGAGGAAAATAAAAGGTAAATAGAGAATATGGTTCCAAATATATATATATATATAATTTTGTGACAAAAAAAACCTCAACACTGTATGTTTGCAATAGAGTAAATCTGGAATACACTTAGACTACTGTGTCCAGCTATGGGCTCCTCAGTGCAAAAAAATGCAGGGACCTCCTATAAGTAGTTTAGCAGAGGGCCACAAAGATGATAAAGGGCCTGAAGCGTTTCCCGTAGGAGGAAAGTCTGAGAGACCTGGATCTGTTCAGCCTGGGAGTTCAGTGAGAGGGGATCTGATTAATGTTTATAAAGATCTAAAGGAAGGTGGGAGGCAAATGGATGAGGCCAGGATCTTCTTGGTGGTCTATGGTAATAGGACAAGGAGCAATAGCCTGAAGCTTGAACATAGAAAGTTCTGTACTAACATGTGGAAGAAATTCTTTATGGCAAAGTTGATGGAGCACTGGAACAGGTTGCCCAAAGAGGTGGTGGAGTCTCCTTCTATGGAGACATTCAAGACCCATCTGAATGCTTGCCTGAGTGACCTATTGTAGGGAACCTGCTTTAGCAGGAGTGTTGGACTCGATGATCTCTTTAGGTCCCTTCCAATCCCTGCAATTCTGTGATTCTGGGATAAACCAAGTGAAGTCAAAGCAGAATTTCTTAGTTTTCAGAGGTGAATTTCAGAAGCATTTTTCCTACAGTACACAGCCATGTCTTCTTCATTGGTCAGGATGGTCAACTTCTCTGCACTCAGGGCCACTCATTTTTAATGGATCTGATCAATACATACAGCATCTAATTAATCTAATCAACACTGTCGTGCTTGCCCTGCCTTTAAACATCTCTCCAAGCAATGCAAACATAGTGGTATCCTCAATGTTATTGCTGTGCTGACCCACAGCCAAATAAAATTGCCATGCTGGATGAACCTGACCAGTGGACCTCCAGTTGGCCAGCTCTGTAGATAATGATGAAGAGGAGAATGCTCACTGCAAAGAGCAGAACATAGAGGCAATCTCTCCTGCTTTCAGTGTGACAGCTCTTCCCTGTTTGCTGAAGACCTGAACATTTGCTGAACATCTGATAAAGCCTTTGCCATGTTTTGGAGAGGATGGGTGGCTGCACTTATTGACTCTGCATTGAGATAACCTGTCCTGGGAAGAAGGGTTGCATAAGGAAACCCTTAGAACCAAGTGCTTCAGAGGGCCGCAGTCCTTTCGTGCACAGCGCAGGTGAGGTTCAATGGTTAGTTCTTTCTACACTCGTTGACTCAGTTCTCTGGATTTTTTTCCTGCAAAGAGAACTTAAAATGTAGTCAGTCTGGTGCATGTCTTTCCTGCACTGAAAACAAGCACATTAAAGATGCCGCTGTTATGTACCATTGCTATGTCTTCCCCAGCTTTAGGGCTTTTCTAGCAATTATGGGGAGGTGCCTATCACTTTGATTACAGGTGCTGGCAAGTTTGCCACTTCTCTTCACAAGCTTCAGCTCTGCTACCCCAACACCAGTGGGGGAGATAGAGGCAAAGGAGTTAACATCACACACTTGTTCTGCCTCCTATCACCACATACCAGATTTTCACAAGCAGTCTGTCATGCTTAGAAGTGATGGTGGTAAATTCTGTTTAGCAGACTAGAGAAAGAACCGCCTCAGCAGTATACATTAAGAGCGATGATAGCAGGAGTAGAAGGGCACTTATTCAAATCTGTGTCAGATACGGGTTGCCATGGACAGCGTCTCTCTTTGCTTGGAAGTTTTAAATATGTCCAGAATACCTCTTTGGAGATCAAGAAGTATGTGTCAGATAACCTTATCTACAAGCAAATGAGAGATGCAAGATCATGAGACATATTCCAGAAACAGCAGAATTGGACTAATGACTGGCCACAGAGAAGAGCTTGACGCTAGAAGGCAGAAAGGTGATTCTACCAAAACATTCATTAAAATGTTATTATTAAAACTTCAGAAGTGTCTGGACAATTTAAGATTCAGGCAGCTGCTCTTCTTTGAGGAAATAATTTTTTGGAGGCTTTGTGGTATTTTTTTATTATTATTATTATTATTTTTTTTTTTTTTGAGGTAGTGGTTACACCACTGAAAAAAATGACAAATACATCTGAAAGCTATTGGTACTGCAGTCTGTACCATCATCCTTCATGTCCAACAGGTTTCATGTAAATGCCCACAGGGGAAAGTTTATAGGTTTCTTTAAGTAGTGTTTTGTCTGTCTATAACCCATTGCTTCTCTGTGCTCTGTCAGAACATTTGGTAATATTGCATCATCTCACTCAAGTAATATCATGTTGCTGGCTTAGTATCTAAAAGCATGTGGATTAAAAGCTGAAGCAAAGTCTAATAAAAAAAGAATTATATTGTTAATAGCTAAACAATGTTCACTCTTACATGCTTATAAAATTTTCTTGCTTATGTGCCAACATCATGAAATACGTGGTTTTGATGGAGGTCACCTATTGTTGGAATTCAACTGATACTTTCTGTGTGCCTTTGTTTATGAATCAAAAGTCCAATGAGACTTTTTGATATAGCAGAGTCTAGTTCTGGGTTGTTGGGGTTTTTTAATTTTTTAATTTTTTTATTTTTTTAAGTAATACAATTCTGCACATCTCAAGTTTATTGCCACTTGAACTTTACTGAAGGAAATATCTTTTTATGGCTTTTACTTTTTAACAACAGTTACAGGTATATTGAGTAAAACTGTATAATACCATCGTCAGGAGAGAAACAGTACATCCAGAGGATTTAAAACAGAGGAGAACTTGTCAGTGCATGCAATTCTATTTAACAGGGCTTTAATTTTAACAGCACACAAGGATCTCGTCTCCTCTTTCAAGCCCGAAACCACTGTTATCAATGTAGACATTTGACAATTTACTGTTGGAAACAGTATTAAAATAGCATTATACATAAGTCTACATTTGGTAACTTCAATTTAATAATTTCCAGTTCAAATTAATTATCAATATATTTAAAATTTTTTCCAAATCTTTTGTACACTTTAAGACAAAGTAGAGTTCCCAGCTTGAGTGAGACAGTGAGGTCTTCAAAGCATCAATGAAGGCATCTTAATGCTTTATGACTGCCCATGTTTGAGTATATAGCTACCCTGAAACACTCTTGTGTCTGTTTGCTTTAGGCTGCAATTCTTTTCCTGAGAATAAAAAGTAATACAATGTATATATATATACATACATATATATGTATATAAAACTGTGTAATACGTCCTGGATGGCCTTCCTAACAACTACAAAATTGTTAGTGTTTAAACTGGTTGAAGGAGTATTTAAACTGAAATGATCAGCTTACTGAAAAGCAATGTGTGAATTTGTTAACTTTTCAGTGTTAAAGGCCCACAATCCACAATATTCCCTCTCTCTCTCTTAATTTTTTAGACTGCAGTGAGTGACTCTGACTCCTCTCTTCACCAAAAACAATCTCTGTTTTGTAACAACTACCGAGCAATGTTATCCATATAGTAAACGGATGAAAAATCAACTTTTCTCTCTAGGAATATATATATATTTTTTTTCAACACTACATGAAGGTAAAGTTCTTGTTGTTTGTATTTGAAATGTTAGCCACAGTCTCTCTGCATTAGTGATGGTTGGAAGGAAATTCAAGTGAGGAATACATTTACACTGCTGTTTTGTTAGTGCAGACATACTCAAATGAGGCTACAAAATCCCCCAGGAAAGCTGAGTAAATAGTTTAGAACTCAGCAATATACCCAGCTTCATGCTGCTGCACTACACTGCTACCAGCTGATTGCCAGAACCAATCCACTTTGTGTAAAACTAGCTTGGATATGTTTTTCAAGCCTGCAATGAACCTTTCAGAGTGAGTGCAGGCCTACCTTTAGAGGGATTAAAAATAATTGAGGAAGTAACAGGCTGATGAGGTTGGTGTAGTAACCAGGAGTGCACTGAGGGCAACCATGGCAGGTGCTGCTGAGGTTGAAGCCTCACAGCTGCAGAAGTTAAGCCTGACAGAAAAATAAGAAGCAGACAAGGCATTAGGCCATTTCACAGGCACTGAACTGGAATTGCTAATCCTTAATTTTGGGGAAATGAATCATTTATATTCTGTGATTCCCTAACTGCTGTTGGATTGATCTGCCATTGCTGCCCAAATTAGTAGTTCTCAATAGGCCTCAGCTATTCCAGATCAGTTACTACACTGCTTTGATCGGTGAATCAAATTACACAATCCTGTATGATCATAGTCCATTTACACAGTTTTTTGCTATCATGACTTATAGGAGCCTTACTACATGCAGTTATGTATCTCTACGCCTTTGACAGTCCTCCTCTCTGACCACTAACAATAAAAAATATGGGTGTACGCTGGAATAAACCCCTTGTTTAAAAAGCATCAACTAGAATTTTTCCTTCTAGTTTATTTCACATTCTTGAAATCACGAAACTTAGCTTCAGAGCCCAAGGAAAAATATAGCTATTTTTTCTCTGATTTCAGAGAAAACCTATGCCAACATTTATATGTGCCAGTTTAACATAATTCTACCAAATTGCAGAGTCAACTGGGTGGGAAAAACTGTGTGCCACAAGTACTCCTTCTCCTCTCTTTATTTCATACAAATTTCACTTGCAGAATAACAGTATTCTTTAATGGATTAGCAATACCCAAACACAATTTCAGCCTAATACCAGCCATAAAAGCCATGTAAATTACTGCCAAATTAAAAATGAAACACAGTAAGAAATAGCCTCACATTGTAACTGGATAGGTCATGCCTTTGGAGATATAAAAATCTCAGGCATCGTTTATATCTACAAACAGTATGGCATCTCAGATTGTATCAAAGTATCAGCAAACTGCACTTTTCATCACTTAAAAAATGGTTCTAACTAAAAATATCAAACAGTCTTTATACAATTTGCCCTCTGAGCACTCTATGTTTTGATTAAATTCTTTGAGTTTTGACATGCTGCTATTTCAGATGCTTCTTTTACTTTAAATTAAGCTTGTTTCTTATTTTGTAAAGCTGTGCTAAAAGACAGTTTAAGCATACTCAGTACTTACAAAAGAGAGCACAGCCTGGGGAAGAAGCAAGGCTGTGATTTCATCAGTCTCAATACCAGACGTGTGCGTTACCACACTGCAAAACAAGCCAGACTTGTCATGGGTCGCACGGGGGTACACAATCACATTGCAGGCAGCCACAGGACATGATGCATTGATTCAGTCAGAATAATGTTTTGACTTTTGGTTTGATGTCAGCTACAGGAATACAGACAATAACACGTGGTGAGTATAAATACTAAATTCCACACAATATTTAATCTGTTTATCAGATATTAGTATTTATTCATTACTATGAAATCATGGTCAAACAAAACAAAGTTTCATAAATCTCTACTCATCAGAATGGCCTCTATTTATGTTGACTTCATCTGAAGTTAATAAGAGCATTCATCTTGCTTGGGCAGGTAATACAGCCTTTATTTCTTCATAGCCATGTAAGAACTGAGCAAGCAAAAAGGTCACAGCAAGCAACTGACCTCAAAATTTTACATTTTCAAAATAACAACTAATTAGTACTTTAACACTGCAAAAATACACTTAATGTAAATAATCTTTGAATAAATGACACAAAATATCCCTACTATATGTGAAGTTCTTTTTAATAGAAGCCCCACTTTAGCTTTTATCAGTTCTGGTGCACAACAAAATTTCTACATTAAGTGTGATAAAATGTGCGCTGAGAATTGAAACCATTTCCCAAAGCTCCAAAAATTCATTTAGCAATAGGAAAAAAGCTTCACAAATCATGGGCAAATTCTCAGAGACTGAAAGCAGCACCACCCGTTATTTGCTGACATGTCCATATAGGCTCAGAGTTGTTTACTCCCTGCTATTGACTGAGCTCATCAGTTGCAACTAATGAATTGTGTTATTTGCAGCACCCAGGCAAGAAAACTGGGATGCCAGTGCTGAAGGACACAACCCATCAGCAACACAAAACACTCTTACAAGCCTATGCAAGGTTCCTGGAGGTAAAAACAAAAGTGTTCAGCCAAAGCATTCTGAACACAATGGAACTGTAGATGTTTAGATCTGTAATGGCCTGTTTTTATTATATAAACCTGTAACTTTTAGAGACCAGACCCATGTACGGGACCTTAAAGAAGCTGACCCTGGGAAGGAATTATTCATAAGGGAATTGCATTCTAACCATTTTACTAAAGCCCCGTCAAAAGGCTTGGATTGCAATAATCAGTGCCAGTCTCCAGGGCTGAGAATACTGCACGGCACAGAAAAAGGCAGCTTTAGTGACTCCAAATATTTTTCCAAGTTCTGTCTTGTCTACAAGTTACCATTCTTGGGCAAAGTGATTAAGAACAGAAAAATGCTGAATTCCACCAAGCTGTATTCCAGAAATACGCTCCAAGTCCCAGCATGTCACATCTGAAAATATCCAGGACACAATCTGTGTTTGTGACACTAGCAGACCATCAAGGCAGTTCTAATATCTGTAAAAGATTCTAGGATAATAAACAAGAACCCTATGCTTGCATTTATAAGCGAAAAGAATCAAAACAGAGAGAAAGTATTTCCCATGCTACATACATGATAAATTTCTGTAAGACTCTGGTGGTTTAATACTGATGGGCAGCTCAGCATCACCACACCACCCTCACTCCCTCCCCTCAGAAGAACAGGGGAAAAAAATGCATCACTCACCAATTACCACCACTGGAAAAACAGTCAGCGTAGACAGACAAATGTAATTTACTGCCTATTGATAGCACACTACTACGGTGAGAATTAAAAGCAAACTAAAAACACCTTCCCCTATCCACCCTCCTCTACCTCTTCCCCTGAGCAGTGCAGCATAACAGGAAATGGGGGCTAAGGTCAGTCATTACTGCTTTGTCTCTGCTGCTCCTCCATGGTCACTCTCTGCCCCTTCTCCTCATGGGGTCTCTCCCACTTGCTGTTGTACAGCAACTTTTCCCTTTCCTCAGTCTGCTCCCCTAGAGCACACCAGAGTCACTCACGGCTCAGCTCAGGCTGGGGGTCCCTTCTGGAGCAGCTGGGGCTGGCTCTGCACTGACATGGAGCAGTGCTGGGCTCCACACTCAGGGACCAAGTCTGCACCCCCTCTGCTACCTAAATATAGCCAAGTAAGCCAAGTGTACTGTTCACTAACAGCACTCACTAAAGATATAAAATTCTTCACACATTTTCAACAAGATCCCAGAAATAGCTCTGCATTCTGTACTATGGAGTTGCTTTTTATTGATCCGTCCACACTGAACCAGAAACTGAACCAGATCTAGGATCACATATGATAAACTCCTTAGCAATGTCAGAGAAAGAACAACACTCCTCTTCCACAGCAGATTAGATATGGGCATTAGCATGCTAACAATATCACTTTTTTTTTTCTTTTTATCAGTTCTAAGAGTGCATTTACACTCAGACTGAATAATAGCAGTGATAAAAATGATCCCACAGGACTCTTCAAAGAAGAACATTAAAGTCTGCTTGCATGTCACCACACAGGCTTGGTGACTCGACATTTAGAAATGTGTAAAAGGAAGGATAGCACAGGATATTTGTGCATAAAGTAGCACTCATGGCTTACTTGTGCATCTCCCTCACTTTCCTCCTGCAAATCTATGCAGAGAAGCACAGGGAGCTGGGGATAGCAACCAGTCCTGCATGGCCTGCATTATGACAAAAAAAAAAAAAAAAAAAAACAACAAAAACAACACACAGAAGTTAACTTTGGGGTGCATTGGAGCTACTCTATTATTAACGTAATTTAGAAGCATGGATATTAAATGGAGATGTGGAAAGAAGTAAAGAAGAGCTTGTTTTCTTCTTTCCCAAACATTACACAGTAGTAGCAGATTTCCACACGAGACAAAGCAGAATGTACTCCCAAAAAGGGAAGTGGTGATAGGTTCAAAGAAGCGCAGTCCTTGAAAGCAGGTAACCAAGTTCTCCTAAGGTGATATGCTTCAGTACAGTGTCTCCCTTTGGAAGCTGCCAACAGCATGCAGTCAGTGGTACTTGGGAGAATGAAAAAAAGGAGTATTATTTTATGTATTTTACACCTTTGATTTTTTTTTTTTAACAAAAACTTTCTCCTGAAGAAGCTTGTAACTCAGTGAAAATGCTGTAGCTCCAGTCTGTATCCATTCATTCATTCAAGGGAGAGAAAAAAAAGAAAAAAAAAAGGTTTTTCTTTTGTGGAGTTTTCAGCTAAATGAAGATGTTTCTATCACTTTTCTTTGTAGTAACAGCTTCTCTGGGAATAAATCCTCCAAACAGAAGATCATTTCCAGCAATTCATAAAAGCTGCAAAGGTGTGAATAGCTCTCATAGCAGTTCACATTTCAAATTAATTGAGACTATTCAAGTGCCAGCATAATTAAGGATGTCTGTCTCAATTACATCTAGACTGGATGCAAGCTGGGACAGCAGTTATCAACAGATCATATTCTTTCAGATCAGTCACTCTGGTTACCATTAAGGGCTGCAAAGGTATTAAAACACAGGCATTGTTATTAAACTCCTTCCTAGTTTATTCAGAAAGGATTCTCCCTTTACGTACCTATTTCCTTAGCAGGAATTTCCTGATACGCTGCTTCAAGTTAAAAAAAAGAAAGGATTGAAAGATCTTCTCAGCCTTTTTTCCCCTCTCATTAGCAAATTTCGCATTCCTTATTGTGACTACACTTTACTACTGTACGCACAGGTGTCAGCATATATCTTTCACAAATCCGAGACTTTGGGCACCTTAAGATTGGTAACTCAGTCAATAATAGCTAAAAATGCTTTCATGAAAACCTTTTGATTATTTCCTTCAGTGCTCTAGTTTTGATTCCAAGTGTCTCTTGAGCTTATTTTACTTCAGAACCAATCTGTCTGTGATTACTCAGACTATCAGCCCATCTGGTGCCCTCTCCATTCCTTCAGTATTTTTAATACACTGGTCAACTGCATACAAGCCTGCTGGTAACATCTTAAATTGTCATGAATTTTACAAAGCTGGCGTCTAGGGAGGGAAAAGGAATCCACATTAATGTGGTTTCTGAGCAAAAGCCCCACATGTCCTCAGTTTCTGCCTGAGTGGACTTGTTAGTCAGTCAGAAGGAGCATGTGTTGATCTTCTGATTGCGCACATTATGGCGGAAAACCTTGAAGTGTTAGGCCTTGAGAAAGGAGTTGAGATCACTGGGTAAGATAAAGCCTTATTTGAGACACGGTCTAAAAAATAATAGTTTATTCACTGTAAAATAAGAGTTGTAAGAAAACACTTGTGGCATTAAGTACATGGTTTAGAGATGGGACTTGGTATGTTGGGCTGATGGTTGGACTTGATGATCTTGAAGATCTTTCCCAGCCTAAATGATTCTATGGTTTTACGAAAAAGACTCTAAAGAGTTATCCATAAAAGAATAAGAATACCTGGTTTTGATTCATGAAAAGAATTTTCAAATATCATCTCAAGGTATGTTTTCAGACTGCCTGGGGAGCTCTGTTGTCTAATTTATCAACAGGTTCTGTTTTCACTGCTGATATTTTCAACACAAACAATAGAAGACATATACATGGGACATGTCAAATGTGAGTTGGATGTCCAAACAACTGTGAGACTCTGAAGTCTTTCTTGGAGATCTCACTTTGGTTGAAGACACTGCCAACTGGCATATCCTCTTAAAAGACACTGATTTCAGTTTCTTCTTATTTTGTCAAATATTAACTGCTTGGATGAAGTTTCTTATTTTAGGTATCATCTTGATCATTTTTTTCCGCCCCATCTCTGTTTTTGCATTACGCAGCAGAGAAAGATGCCTCTTTGTGCTTCAACATCAGTAGCTTTGAAGATGCCTGCTTTTCTTCAGTTCATATGCCAGCTGGCCAGCTGGCAAATCAAACAGAAAGAGATTGACTGGAAGCACACAGACTCTTTCAGAAATTGAATAGAAAAGAACTCCAAAAGAACTTTAGGAGCCCAAAGGAATGCGTAAGGAGGAGAAGGTGCAGAAGAAGGCTGGATTTTGCTGGAGCAAGAAGCCAGAGAACATTATGGAAAAATGAGACAAGAAACAGAACAAGACAACTGAGAGAAGGTAAACTTTACAGAACTCTGATCACCTCTAATGGCAGAGATGGGCAGGAATTCTGGGATGGATAAAACCCGGGAGGCAGGACTACAGACAGCTGGGACACGACAGAAGCAACAAGGAGGGATCAGTCATGCTTAGGGAGAGCTGGCAAAGATATTTCTACAGGCAGGCTTACCTTGTTAATGCAGTGAGACAAGTGAGCTTCTTCCAAAACAAGGGAACTATTGTCACTAGTTACTGTGCATGAGCTAATCAGTCCATCCAAATACTGAGGCTTGTTACTAGAGGTGTGTCACCATGCTGATACAAAGACACCATTTATCTGATACCACAGGACCTGTGCTTGTATTTCCTGATGCACATAACATCATATAGACGTGTCAGTTCAAGTGGCACTACCTTGGGATCTCTATAATCCACTCCATACTAACAAAGGCATGCCCCTAACTATTAGAGCATACTCACTTCCAAAGCACCATTTTACTCTTCTATCAATTAGTATTTATGACACTCAGTGTCTCTCATCTCTCTGATACAGATGTAAATCCATTTGCTATAGATCCAGGTCTCTCCCCACACCAAGACACAGCCATAATACTGCTCTCGAAGTTGGTGCACTTGAAGATGATTAAAGATGTGCCCTGAAGATAAAAAATGTGATAAAAAAAATAATTACTTCAAAAATGAACTATAAGATATCTAAAATTGGGTAGCAAAAATTAGGGAATCTTTTAACAATTCTGACCTTAATTTTCATGTTTCTCAATTTCACAGTTATAAAATGAGGACAATAATGGCACTTAATAATTTTGTAAGGAACCATAGATTAACTAATTTTATGAAGCACTTACATGCTATGGTGAGAGCACAGTACAACCAGCCATTAAGATATTAGATAATTGTACATCCTTTGCAAGATTTGCCTGTTAGATGCTGAGTACGATCTGATATCAAGTACTGAAGGAAGAAGACAATAAGGGATAATATGGAGTAACTAACCCTTCAATGAATAAGAGAGAATCTCTGAAAGAGGGAAAAAAAAATACCTATATAATCAGGTAATTAAAAGTTGTCTCATAAAAAAAAAAAAAAGGCAGAATCAAATTTGCACAGGAAACCTTTATTTTTACATCCCTCACATTTTAAGCATCCAACTTTGCAATTCTTACCACTGTTTTGGCATCATTTCTCCCTGTGGGTAAATCTATTTTAAGTGCATGAAGAGTTTATTGTACGAACTAGTCCTCTAGTCTGATCAATCCTCTTTTTTTTTATAAGCATAATTTAATGTGTTATGTAATATCACAGATCATCACCAATAGTTGCATAAATTTCATTAGTTTTGCCTATGAGATAAATCATTGTTATCATACCATTTTCTTTATTATCTTTTCTCCTTTTCACCAAATGTTCCATATGCTTAATTTTGGTGTTAAATTCACTGATCTGAATATATTAAGCTCAAACCTGAATATTTTAAGTCTACTATGGATTGTTTCTATTTCCATCTCTAATTCCATTTATTATGATGTCAGTAATTCATTAGAGTTGATTCCACTGTAAAAGGAGTTCTCAAAGTTACCAGTTGCTGTTACGCATTTCTCAGCATTCTGGTTAAAGTTGTCATTCTTATTAAGAAAGTAGATCCCAGAAGTTGTTATAAATTATAACACAATATTAGAACTTTAATTTTACACTACACAAAATTAAACCTTTTCAGAAGTAGGCTATCTTGGGAAACTGAATGAAAACAAGGGAAAGCAAAATACCAAAAGTGAAAACAGCATTGTTGAGATGTTACGTTACAGCAGTGTGTGTGCGTACATCTCAGGTGAGGGGAGAAGAGAAATTACACAGCAGCCTATTAAGTTATTTGCCTATAAAATAGCCCTCTGGAATTGACTTGTTCTGATATTTCTCATTCATCCTTTTCTCTCTCTTCCTGTTACTTTTAACATAGGTTGTATTCTCCCAGATTCAGACCACAATTCATTATCACCCTCTTTCATGAAAAACAGGTGACCCTCAAGAAGTTCAGTAAATCCAAGTGCAAGGTCTTGCACTTGGGTCGTGGCTCATTATCAGTACAAGCTGGAGGATGTAAGAACAGAGCACAGCCCTGTCAGAAAGGACTCGGGGTACTGGTAGATACTTTCAGTATCTAGAGGGGAGCTACAGGAAAGAAGGAGACAGACTCTTTAGTAGGGTCTGTGGTTAAGGTAGCAAGGGGAATTAGGTAGGGGAAATGGTAGCAAGTAGATTTAGGTTGGATATAGGGAAAACCTTTACAGCGAGGATGGGAAAGCACTGGGATCACTCTGACCCAAGTGCAGCGCCTTGTACTTGACCATGTTTCACATCATTAAGGTCTCACGGGCCCATTTTTCAAGCTTTTCCAGATTCCTCTAGATGTCATCCCTTCCTTCTCTTATGCCAACTAAACCACTCAGCTTAGTGGCATCAGCAAATTTGGAGGGTGCACTCAATCTCACTATCCAATTCATCAATAAAGATGTTGAAGATTACCAGTCCCAAGATGAAACCTGGGGGGACACTACTCATCACCAGCTTCCACCTGGATACAGAGTCACTCTCGACAATCCTCTGGCTGTGACCATCCAACCAACTCTTTATCCTCTGAATATCACCATTCAAATCCACATATTTCCAGTTTAGAGATAATAACATGATGTGGGACCATATCAAAGGCTTTGGGTTGGATATTATGAGAGTGGTGAGACACTGGAACAGGTGGCTCCGTAAAGCTGTGGATATCTCACCACGCAATTGTTCAGACAGATTGTATGAGACTTTGAACAACCTGATCTTGTGAAATACATCTCTGCCCATGGCAAGAGACTGGACTGAATGATCTTTAAAGGTCACTTTCAACTCAAACCTTTCTATGATTCTTTGATGTGCTTCGTTCATCAAAATATTCCGGTAAGATCTGCCTTGTTTACTAAAAGGCTGAACTAAAACTGATTGAAGAAAATGAAAATGGAAACATTTTCATTCCTTCCACTGCAAATCAGACAGCAAATGAAAACTGGCATATAGCTGGGAGGACTAGATCCAGCACAGGACTTAAGTACCTATAAAACCTTTTGATCTGAGCTTCACATGGTCTGTAAGAGGAGTAATTCAAAGCTTCCGGATGTTGATCGGGCTTATGAGTTAGGTGCAAAGGTGTCCAGAGGGACAAAGATCTGCATATGCAAAGGCATATAAAGACAGGCACCCTGGAGCTTTAAAATGGGAAAAGACCCCATGGAGTCAGTTTAAGTAACAGTTGAACAGGGCTTATTTGATTAGCAATTTTCAGTATAGGTGCCTGAGGTCCTGTGCTAGTCATCAAAGTCCCTTTTTAGGTTTGAAATCATTTTGTCTATTTTATGCAGAAATTGCCCAGCCTTAGATAAAAAAATGAAAGGATAGCATTTACTTCATTTTCAGACACTTTTACGCTGCCTTGTATTTTTTATGATAGGCTGCTTCATTCTAGCTTGCTATACGTTTATAGCTCAGTATAACTGATCTTCAGATATTTTTGAGTTTCAAAACACTTTTTTTTCCTGTGTAAATGATTCCAGTCTAAAACAAGTTCAGATCTCAGCAAGGGAAACTGCCAATTTTCACATTCATAATCAGACACTTTTAATGAATGACTTCTTAGCCTACTGACTTTTTGTCCTGAGTTGAACTAACCTTATTCATTTACTTACTAAGTTCAACTCAGAATAGGATCACCACCTAAATGTTAATACATTCCCCTTGGTGAATCCATGTTGACTAACCTGATAGCCTTCTATGATGTCATCAGTGGCTGAATCGATGGGGGGAGAGCAGTGGATGTTGTGTACCTTGACTTTCAGCAAGGCATCTGACACCGTCTCCCACAACATCCTTGTTAAGAAAATTAGAAAATGCAGGATAGATGGGTTGACAGTACGGTGGATTGGGAACTAGCTGACTGGCAGAGCTCAGAGGTTTGTCATCAGCGGTGTAGAGTCTGGTTAGAGGCCTGTAACTAGTGGTGTTGCCCAGGGGTCAGTGCTGGGTCAGGTCTTGTTCAACATCTTCATCAATGACCTGGAAGGGACAGAGTCCACTCTCAGCAAGTTTGATCATGAAACAAAGCTGGGAGGATTGCCTGATGCACTTGAAGGCTGTCTTCAAGAAGACCTGAACACTCTGAAGAGTTGGACAGGGAGGAATCTGATGAGGTTTAGCAAGTGTAGAGTCTTGCACCTGGGGAAGAATAACTGCATGCATCAGTACAGGTTAGGGGATAACCTGCTGGAGATGAGCTCTGCAGAGTAGGAGCTGGGAGTCCTGGTGGAGAGCAGGTTGGCCATGAGCCAGCAGTGTGCCCTGGTGGCCAAGAAGGCCAATGGAATCCAGGGATGCATTAGAAAGAGTGTGGCCAGCAAGTCAAGGGAGGTGATCTTCCCCCTCTACTCTGCCGTGGTGAGGCCACATTTAGACTACTGTGTCCAGTTCTGGTCTCCCCAGTCCAAAAAAGACAGGGATCTCTAAGAAGGAGTCCTCTGGACTTCTATCAAAAAAGTTAACAATTTTCCATTTCACATATCCAAAGTGAATAGAGAGAATTCATGAATCTTAGAATTTAGGAGTGTGTTTTGCCCACAATACTGTTCAGGAATTTGACTCCGATTAACCATTCAATATCCTATTGGACTCAATACTTGGACTTCAAGTATTTCAAAGTCTGATGCACAACAATATCTCTTGCAGCTACATCAATGTTATTGATAATGTACAGAAACTTTTCACATTTTCTGTCTGCAAACATTTTACATCATTTCTGTTTTTGACAAGTGAGTCCAATGATAAGCCAGGAGTTGGACTCAGTGATCCCTGTAGGTGTCTTCCAAATGTAGATATTCTATAATCCTATCTGTAAACTTTTGTTTGGCTTACAGTATCCTAAGTAATAATCATATAGTCTATGTGCAAGGAGTCCTCCTAATCCCATCAACTTATGGTTTCACATCTAAACATGTATTTAAAAATAATACACATTCCTGGGCTTTAGGATTTCAAGATAGACCTTAAGAATATTTACTACATTAGCAAAGTGTTGATTCTTCCCCTCTTCTCAGTATCGATGTACAGGAATATTGTATCTACTTCCAGCCTCTACAGTATACTAGAGAAAGCCTAACACAGGGCCACAGAGATGATCAAAGGACCTCTCCTAGGAGGAAGGCTGGGACTATTCAGCCTAGAGAAGTCTCCAGTGGATCCGATCAATGTCTATAAATACTTGAAGGGGCATAATAAGACAGAGCCAGGCTCTTTTCCCTTGTGCCCTGCAACAGAACCAAAGTCTCCAAACTGAACACAAGATGCTGTCAGAAGGAAAGATTTTGTTATTGTCTAGGTGACAGAGCACTGGCACAGACTGCTCAGAGAGCCTATGAAGTCTCTTCTGTGGAGATCTTTGGAGGCTGTGTGGCCATGGTTCTGGGCAACTTACTGTGGACCAGATGGACCAAGAGGTCCCTGCCAATCTCAACCACCCTGGGATTTCATGACATCCACAGAACTAATTGATGACTCCAGTGCAGGGAATGAATGGCTTTCATTACTCTTACAGTTTTATCTCCAAAGCCAATTTAAGTATGAGAGAAATCAGCCATTCAGTTGCTGATAATACTAATAGACAACATCAGGTAATAACATTATTTCGTATTCTCAAGTTAAATCTTGATTATCACACAGTAATTGGAGTTAAAGACTGGGGACTTTAACACACAGGTGACAGAGGAGCATAAAGAAAAATTGCTTTTTAGTGAAACTCTGTGAACAACTTTACTATTCTAGAAATGGAGTAAATTCTGCCAGAATTAAAATTGTTTTAGCAAGGAAAGTATGTATAAAATCACAGCATCACAGAAAAATCTGGTTGGAAAGTGTTTCTGGAATTTGCCTAGTCCAACATCTTGCTTCAAGCCAGTCTACCCAAAAACTTAGAACAGGTTGGCAAAGGCCTTGTTAAGTCATATTTTGAAAATCACCACAGAGGTGGATTCCACATTCTGTCCAGGAAGCACATCCCAGTGATTAACCACTCTCACAGGGATGAATTAGAATTAATCTCAGAATTATCCTTGCTGCAACCTATGAGCACTGTTTCTTGACATCTCATTGTCATGGAGAACACTGCCTAAGAGCTATTACAAAGCATCTGTCTCTTCCTACAAGCTCACTGCAAGAGTTTTTAAAAGCTTACATTGTAATAAGTGACTCCCTTCCCTTACTTGGAATTTCAGTCATGCTTGGGTTTTCAGTATAGCCACAGTCATCCTCAATTCCTGCATGCTTCTGAAAGAGCTGGCAATTGAAGAACTTGCCCAAATCTTTTGTTCTAGTCACTTAATAATATGCACTGTCAAAGCCACTATGTTGAATAACAGGCACTCTCAAAGCCATGATGTTGAACCTAGTACAGCCACTCATGTATCATAGAATAGAATCATAGAATCATAGAATCACAGAATCATAGAATCATAAAATTGCTTGGGCTGGAAGAAATGTTAAAGACCATACACTTCTGACCCCATCGCCATAGACAAGGTTACCATTCACTACAGCAGACTGCCCAGGGCCCCATCCAACTTGGCCTTGAATACCTCCAGGGATAGGGCATTCACAGCTTCTTTGGGCAACCTGTGCAACCTCACCACCCTCTGTAATAAATTTCCTCCTAGCATCTAACCTAAATCTCCCTCTCTTTAATTTAAAACCATTCCCTATTGTCCTATCACTACCAAGCTGTATGAAATGTCATTCTCCCTCCTGTTTATAAGCTCCCTTTAAATAGTAGAAGGCCACAATGAGGTCACACCAGAGCCTTCTCCAGGCCGAACAAACTCAGCTCCCTCAGCTTTTCTTCACAGGAGAGGTGCTCCAGCCCTCTGATACACCTCATGACCCTCCTCTGGATTTGCGCCAACAGCTTCACACCTTTTTGTTGTGCTGGCAGCCTCAGACCTGGATGCGGTACTACAGATGGAGTCTCATGAGGGCAGAGTAGAGGGAGACAATCAGTTCCCTCTCCCTGCTGGGCACTCTACTTTTGATGCAGCCCAGGATGTATTTGGCCTTCTGGGCTGCAAGTTTCCACACTGCTGGCCTATGTTGACCTTTTCATGCACTAGAATCCCCAAGTCCTTTTCCACAGGGCTGCTCTCAACCACCTTTTCTGTACTTGATATATCTGTTATTCAACTCAGAGCAGTTGTTTACAAATTGTATTTGGATTTGAAGTTTACTTCTGCTTCAAACCTACTGAAGCTTGAGTATCCATAAGCAAGTACACTTTTCAGAACAATATTAGCTGATCTGACAAAAAACATTACTCTCCTTTAAACTCCACATCATCTATATTTTTCCTTAATCACAGTCTCAGTTACACTAATTGGTTGGAGTGTTATTAATAGTGTTAATTAGTTACACTATTGGTTGGATATTAGGAAGAAGTTTTTCACTCAGAGGGTGGTAACACACTGGAACAGGTTGCCCAAGAAGGTTGTGGATGCCCCATTCCTGGAGGCATTCAAGGCCAGGCTGGATGTGGCTCTGGGCAGCCTGGTCTGGTGGTTGGCGACCCTGCACAAAGCAGGGGGGTTGAAACTCGATGATCATTGCCGTCCTTTTCAACCCAGGCCATTCTATGATACATTATTTCTACATTAATTCTGAAGACAACTGGATAGAGTAAATGGTGCTTATTTCATTAACTGCATATATTGATTAACAATTTCATGCAAATTGTGCAACAACAGGTTTATGGGAAAGCATTTTCTGAGCTCATGTGTGAACTCATTTATCATTCAGTTAATAAAAGATTGCTAATCATAAGTCATTTGTGTTTTCTGAACAGGTGTGTGGATGTCTAGAAAAAGATGGAATGTTTTTGAAATTTCTTTACAGCTAAAACATTGGTTATAACTTTCTTGGCTATCAATCTATGTACAGCTCAAGAATCTACCTAGAAAAGAATAAACCTGGCATTTTCTAGCTGCTGTATTCAAATTTAAACTGAAGATTAATGTAACTTTCTGAGTTACAAACTGCTGAGACTTTTATATAATTGTATTATTTGATGGAAGTTGCTTTACTGCCTTCATTTATTCATCTGCCACTATTACTATTGGTGGTCAGAAACCTCCTAAAGGCATCTTGAAACCTTTATTCCTTCTTGAACTTCAGTGTTAGAGAAAGGTCACAAGGAAAATAGGCTTGTGTTTACAAAGCTCATTAGGACCAAAAGCACCCAAGTAAACACCAAGGTAACATTGAGGGCTCCAAGCATCCACTATAACCAGCACTGGGAGGAAAAGTAGCTTCAGGCACTTCTGGGATAGGAATGAGACAGAGACCTTTCATCCCTTTGCCAACCTCACCTTCAAGCACAGAAGCGAATGCTAAACCAAAAGTGGACCCTGGTAAGTGCCAACACAGACCTGCCAAAGTGGTAACAGCTTTGAAAATAAGCCATGTCCAAAACAAGCAACAACTTATTCCCCTTAGCCCTATTTCATTTTTCTCTTTCTATGCATTTATTTATGAGCTCTCCTTTCTTTTCAGTCAGAAACAACACAGGAGCTTATTTGTGAAATCTCCTCTTGACCAGAAGATCCTTAAAGCTAGAGAGTGCCTACATACACCCAGTGCACTTATTTCAGGACCTTGGCCATTGCCTACTGCAATATTCAGAACCAATGTTCATTAAAACACTATGAGCAAACAACGGTGGAGGGCTTACCATTCCTTAAGGGAATTACTCTACCTTCCTACAGAGAGCTGAGCACTCATAGAACATGTATCAAGTAACACAGAATAAATGGGAAGAGTTATTTTCCATCACTAATGTATCAACAGAAAACTTTAATACCAATCTAGCGTCCTGAGTGTCAGGATAGTTTTTCACAATTCGATTTTTATATACAATGTTAAGTCATACATAATAATTTAAATAATATTTAGAGTGTGTATTATACAACATTCTCAGCAAATTTCCCTTTTACTATATTAATATAATATTTTCATTATTACTCTCTGCATTACTCCAAAGTCTGTCTTGCTTCAAGAGACAAGTATATTTGTCTCTTAT
Source organism: Gallus gallus (assembly GCF_016699485.2). NCBI lineage: Eukaryota > Metazoa > Chordata > Aves > Galliformes > Phasianidae > Gallus > Gallus gallus. Next base: position 87,433,377 of record NC_052534.1, on the reverse strand, counting down.
TTCTAAATACTTAAGCACTGAACCACGATCACAAAATACAATGTTAAAATTTTGTTATTACAATTCCATCAGTATTTTGTACATAATTATATACATTTATTTTCTATTTGGTCTTGCATTATAGTCTACTTTTAATAGTAATAGTACATTAAGCACTATTTCCAAAAGAAGGCAAAGATGAAGTAAGGGCAAATGAGAAAAGGGAAAAAAAAAGAGTACTTGAAGTATGTGTTTTGGAAGTTATGACAACCATACGGATGCCACCTGGGCAAAAAGATTTCTAAGATTTAGTCTGAATCATTAGGACATGTAAAATCTCAGAAGGCCTGAGAAAATATGAAGGTTTAGGTAAGCGTGAGGAAGATACCTAACCATCCATGTAGGTATTACAGCAGATCTCACAGGAGCTTCCTTCTCTGTATTCAGCCCTGTTTTATACCAGAGCTATAGGTTATGTGATGAACCACATCAGACGGCCTCAGGCACCAACTGCATTCCCAAGCTAGAGAGTCCCAGTTTGTGTAGTTCTTCCTCAGATGGAAGTTCTACAACTTTGATCACCCCTCTCACCCCGCTCTTTTATCCTGTCTCTAAGTTATGTATATATTAGGCACACAAAAAAAGTGAAGACTGGTGGATTTTTATTTATTTATTTGTGTCTCAAAAATAGAACATTTTGAATTTTTTTTTTCACCTCTTAACACAGATTTCTTAAAGGAAACACTCAGATTATCTTCACAATTGAACTTCCTGAAGTCATATCCATAAGTTTGCACAAGGCTTGGATACAGGACCTGACCAAGGAGAAAAATCCACTATACAGTAGATGGTATAAATACCCAGGCCACAACATAGGGGTTAGGAACACTCTCTCAGGAACATTAGTGAAAGATCTTGACTTCAGTTCTTTGTATGTGAAGTACTGGCCATTTCTGGAAACAGTGGAGGAGACTGGTAAATTAATCAGTGTTTTGACATCCCCATATTATATATATTATATAAATAATATATATGTATATATATATTATATATATATATATTATATTATCCCAATATTAAGTAGGAATAGAAGTCTCATTCATATAAGTATTCATCATTAATAATAACACATATTCTAACCTTAAGGATTGGTTTCATTGTATATGTGATAAAAAGCTTCCACCTTCTGCTGGCATTCAGCTGGACTCATACATAGCATGACACTCTGTCAATTAAAAAAATGTAATCTCATACTTGACAAATGGAAAGGTGAGAAATTGGTGATTGCCCATCAATAACATCATTGGAATCCCTAGGTTACTTCAGGTAGTCACTGTTCTTTCTGCTAATATTCTCAACATGGTGATATCAGTAGTTTCTTTTTTCTCTTGAATAAGCTCCTTCTAGTACAAGAATTTTTTTTAGGGTTCCAGTAATATGATTCCAATCATCAAGATAAAATTTGGTCTTGTCCAATGTTCTATTTCCAAAAACAGCAATGGGAAAGGCTGTTCAAGCACAACAGAGACTGAAGACTTTCTACAGTTCATTCCCTCCTCTGCTGCAGCACCACAACTCTAAGAGTAAGTAATTTTACTGATATTGAGCTTGCTAATACTGTCTGTATCCACATTCTGTGGTTGCAAGATCCATGGGTTTGCTATCTGCTGAATAAAAACATTCTTTATTTTAACAGTTGACTATAGGTATCTATTTTTCATAACACATTATCCTAGCTGGATTTTGTGCAATGTCAGGTCTTGCACAGCTACTGGAGGGCTTCCACTGATAATCTCCCACACTCTCTAAATGCGTGAAAGAATCTGCATTAGAATCTGCCTTCCCCTTTATCTATTTTCTACGTATAGATTTTCTCATTATTTAAAAAGATCAGCTTTAAGTTTCCTCTGTCTCTTTTCTTATCACTCGGTTTACCTGTCAGTCTTCAAGTTGGCATGGTGTAATGGCTATGCAGAGAGAATACCTTTCTCCTTAGCAACATAAGCAGTGGTAATAATACCTTATTACTGATATTGTTGCTGTTGTTTTACATCATATATTGTTCATTTGAATTCCATGTGTACATGTGTGTAGCTAAAATCAGATCAGTTTCTCACCAAGCAGAGCACTGTACAGATACAGAAGAAAACTTTTCTTGATCACATACTAATGTTGCAAAGAAAACAAACAAAACAACAAACCCTGGGTTCTCTTTTCATGTAGATTTCCTTATTTAGAAAACTATGACTGGTCTCATTACTGCTTTTTGTTTGTGCTAAGCCTGCACTCAAGCACTGATTTTTATAAGAAGACTCAGTAATACTTGTAAATTCCATGTAATGAAAGTCTAATCAATTCAGTCGAGGTCAAAAGTCCTTTGGGGATCATCTGCCCACCTTCTTACCCTTCAAATTAACTTCAGAAAATAGATCTGCGCTTTTAGAAATCTATATGGCTCCACCTCTTCATGGACAAGTTTCCACAGATACATCTTCTCCTTCCTGACCACACATTTTCCATGGGATAAAAAGGGCTTCATCTAAAACAAAGGTAAATTCTTTTTTACTGGTGTGTGAAGGATTAAATCCTTTAATCGAGGTTATTCTATACCAGTAAGCAGCAGTCCACAAGCATGCTTGCACCAGCTATTTTCACTCATGCATTCCATTACCTGAATTCTCAGTGCAGCAGAACCTACTGCTTAGTAGCTCATATATGTATGTTGTTGAGTAGACACTGTATATTTTCACTTTTATATATGTACATGCATACACATACATATGTGCACTGCTGTGTAGACATTACATATTTTCACTCTTTTTTTTTTTTTTTCTTTCTTTCTTTCTTAGAGACAAGTCCAAAAGGTGCAGTAGAACTGTGTTTATCTTCAGAAACTAGACGTACCCTGCCCTTAGTACAGGACAGTGAAGGGTGGAAGTCTGCACCAAAAGCCAGACTGGATGACCTGTTATTGATAAGATGTAATTCTTACCGTGACACCACTCATGGAAAATCTGTTATGTCCCACAAGGGTAAAGTCTATAAGGAGTTTCCTATCTGTTGGCTTTAAGTGACTAAGCCTGGTATTGTCTGTAGGCAGATCCATGGCCCTGCTGCAAAGACGGCTGTGTTCAGGATGGGCGGTTCCGAGAGGGCTCGGAGCAGTGGACAGCCACCTCAGCGCTCGGGCTGCAGGAGGGCCCAGCGGGCACCGTGGGTGCTGCCGTTTCTTTAACTGAAGACATCACCAGATGAAGAGCATTTCAAAGAAATTAAACTATGAAAGGCTTAAGCCCACAAGTCTCGGTACAGACAGATATCGCTTCCTTGCCGAGTCTTTCTCCCTGCAGTTAAGCTGGAAACCGCGAGTCGAGGCTGAGGGGTGCGTTTCTCCCCAGCTCACGGCGCAGTGTCAGCGTTATCTCCCGCCTTCCTCCGCCCCAGGGGTCACCCTCGCTCGCAGGTCCGTCCGGCGGGCAGCGCAGCGCAGGGCAAGGCAGGGCAGGGCAAGGCAGGGCAGGGAAAGGCCGGGGGCCCCGCCGCGCCCCTGGGAAGGCGCTGCCCTGCGCTCTGCGCGAGGGAGGGCCGGGCTTCCCCAGTTCAGACAAGTTCTCGCCCCGCTTCTGCGGCGGGTTTTGGTGCGACACCGTCCTGACATGTTGTAACTGGTTTCCACACCCACCGCGCCTGAGAGCGACGGGAAGTACCTGCGAGGAGCCCTGCGCTGCCCTGACTCGCCGCAGCCGCGATCGCAGGAGCTGGGTACCCCACCGGGCCGGGAAGAGCTGGGTAGAGGCGAAGTCCCCCCGCGGGGCAGCGGCGCAGTAAGTGACTCTCCGTCCGCCTCCCTCCGGGGCCCGCCCGGCCGCTCGCCCCCCTCGGGCCCGGCCCGCTCTGGCAGCGCCGGTACGGGGGACCGGGAGGGGGCAGGCGGCCCTCGGGAACGGCTCCCCCGGGCGGCGGGGCCGGGGCAGCGCTAAGGGGCGCTGAGGTGCCGCCGAGCCCCGTCGGGCGCTTCTGCCCGCCCCGAGGTGGCCGTAGGTGCCACACGTGCGGTGTCCCCAAGGCTGGGGCGTGCCCGAGCACGTGGCGGTGCCCGCGGAGGACTGTTTTGCTTGAAAAGTGAACTTCCAGCCTCAAAAGTGGAGGAGTGGGAACGCTTGCGGTACTGTTTTTGTATTTGGTTTTGTTGTTTGTTTTTGCTTGGATTTGGTGCAAGCGATGGTACAGTTGCCTGTTACCGCCTGGTGTTAGTAAATAGCATGTGCCATTGGTACAGTTCCTTAATGCAGTGTTTGGTGGAGAGCAGGTGCTGAACATCCGCATGTTCCCAGAAAGGCCCTGCAGGCCCCAGGGCAGCACCAGGCTCCCAGAACCCCGGAGACCACACGCGAAGGGGCTGGGACAAGGAAAGTCCTTTTTCCAAGGTGGAGAGATGGAAACTTTGTGTGGAAACTGGCCGAGTGACTGGGGAAGGGGCTGAGGATGTCCCTAGGAGAGCACCATGGCCAGGGCCTTCCCATGGACCAGCCCTGACAGCCTGAGGTCGGGGCTGCTCCCCAGTGTTGCTGAATGGGAAACGTTTGAAAGCCTGAGAATAATAGTTAGGCAGGGAAGTTTCTTGTCCTCAGCTCTAGCCTGGAAGGCTGTACTCTTGGAGCCACCTCAGAATATTCTGTCATTTTCTGCAGTGGGCATTTCTCATCGGTTGTTTTTGTGGAATCTGGGATACTCTCAGTATCTTCCCATAAAAACACGCTTTTCTTTCAGCTTTTCTTCTTGCTGGACTCAAGGTGGGTGATAGAGTGGACTGGAAGTAACAGTTAAACTTCTTTCTTAAGGTATGAACAACAGCTTTCCTGGTAGCATTTGTGATCACGAGTCTTACAAAGCATAGGTGACATCTGCAGAGGTGGGAGGATGGCTGTCACTGGGGTACTAGAAGCCTCCAGAGAAGGGCCTCATTCAGCACAACCTTGCTGATAGAATTGTTTGCTCAAGGAGGATAAATCCTGATCTTTGAGGAATCAAGCTGATTGTGCAGAAGTTAGATATGGTTGACAATGACATCAAAGCCTTCTTTTAGAGTTTTGCTTAAACCTCAATCTCTCTGTCAAAAAATATATTGATTTCATAGATGTATTTTCTACAGAATAGCTCTTGCCTTCTAAGGAGGAAAATCCCTGCTTCAAGACTTCTTGTCAAATACACCTGACACTGTAATTTTAATTTAAGAGTTTTCTTTTGTTCCTTCTCATGAATGTGTCATTTGCTGGTGTCCTTACTTCAAAAAAGTGGAACTAGAATTATTTCATTTGTCTCATCTCCTCTGTGATTTATTTCCGTGCTGACAGATTTAACATTTACTTCTTAAAGAAATATATACAGTTTTAAGTGTCTTTTATAAACAGCACTTGTAAATCAAAGATCAGTGTCAAAGATGCTCCCTGTAAAATAACTATTCCTGTTTGGAAGATGCTGAGCATAAGTTACTGTATTTGATCCATGCAACAATTAATGATCACAAATGCACGCACTTTCTGCATTATATATATGTAGATGTATATGTGTCCATAACATTAACTATTTTATATTGCACAACTTCACATACTAAATATAGTCCTGTTCCCTAGTGCTGTTGTCAAAGGGAAGAGAAAGAAGAAGAGGAAGGGATCTAGCCAAAGTTTTGAAGCGAACACTTAGATGTCTTTCTCAACTGTATATATTTGCAACCAGTTACAAAACTACTCGGAGAATACCCATTCTAAAATAATAATGGTTTCAGAAATACCTTTCATTTGCCTTAGTAAAATAAAGATTAATCCTTTAATGTCATACTAAGACTGACTGTTTTCTAGCACTCTTCGGAGTGGTCCTTGTCCTGAAAGGTCCTATGAGAGGAGTATGTGGGGTACTCTGTAAAGTTATCTCTATTAGGGTTGAGATTCTTCAGAACTACTCAGCTGAGTAACTGTGCACTTTGCACTCTTGGTAGTTTTTCATTCTTTGCCTAAAATTTCTCAAGAAGCTGTTCCACATGATTGCTTTTTATGATGCACTGATTTGAAGTTTTTAGTTTTGCAATATTTTCAGAGTTTGACTTTTGAAATAGTCTGTTTTGTCTGTGCTGCATGCTTGGTTGATCTTCTGCCACACTACACCACAGGCTGTCATCTGCATCTGGACAACGTGTGCGTGGAAATGGTATTGTTCCAATTTTACAGTGTCATATTTTTGCCTGTATATGCAGTGTAGAATGAAGCCCTGAATATCTCTCGGAGAAATACATACAATTCTTGATCAGAAAGCTATCAGATCCCTTTCACTTGCTGCTTTCCTGTTCACCACAAAGAGCTTCTCTGGAAGCAGTAGGAAACACTCCTTTCCCCCAGGCTCGAAAGCAATCCTATCTGGGAAGATCTATCCTGCTACTTGGCTGGGAGACAGGATTCAAATGGGATTATTTCTTATGACATGCTGGTGCCAGCCTCAGATCTGGATTATTCTTTCTTTGTCTTATTTTAACCTTAGACTTCCCAAGATCCTCAGAAATCTTGGTTTAATCAAACATTTAATTGCACTTCAGAGTATCAATAGTGTACGGAAATTTTGATTTTCATTCCTAGGTTAATGCAGCTAACTCAGGTTTCCTTTCAAGAAGACTTAAACCATTCCCAGCAGACAGTAGAAAACAAATACACTGTTAGCAAAAGTATCTGAAAGGACTTGATATGAATAGAGAATTTTATTTACATATCAGTAAATGAAACTCTGTACAACTATTCCTGTTATATTGCTATACTAATAATTAGGCTTGCAAGGTAACCTAGCGTTAACTTGCAAACAATACTTTGTATATGCTTATCATAATTATTCTGGCTTCACTGGCTGTTCTTCCTACTTCTGTTGTCTTTCTCCTAAGCTCCACAGTGATGCAAGGCTCATGTCCTCGCCCTGAGAAATGAGACACTACTACCGTACATCATCTTTCTATTTCACATGACTGTGGTCATGCCATTCTTATGACATTATTTTTTTTCTGGGTTTTCTGTCTGGTGCAGAAAATCATTGGAGTCTAGGTTCTAGGTGAGCTGTGGAGTTGCTGAAACTCCGTAGAGTTGCACAGGCATGAGGGAACAAATGTTGGTCTTTTGTCCTCTGTCAGCCTTAAATCCAAAACTGACACAGCAGGAACCAAGCCTTTCAATCCTTGTTAAATAAAATAAAAAAAAAAAGATGGTAAGAATGAATTTTTTATACCATCAGCAATAAAGAGCTTACTTATTATTAATGTTTTGGAAAAAAAAAAAAAAAAAAGGTGAGATTAAAGCAGCCGCTCCTTTTGGCAGAAGGAATGAGCAGGGTGGAAACTAGACATCAGATTGCTGATTCAGAGTTTGATCCCAGATGTGGGAGGAGACATCTTTCTGGTGTTCCTCATAAGTCACTGAAATGAGGTAGGCTGTTCCTGCTTAAGAGCAGCAAATGGATTAGATCAGCATGGGAGAACAAACAGATAAGGAGTAGGACCTGAATTACTGTAATTTCAAGGAAGCCAGAGAAAAGGTATGTGTTGCATCACAAATTAGGAAACAGTTGTTTTCTGAAGTCTTTCTCTCAACACTACTTTGTCAGTTGTTATTTTAAAGAGACTTTTGAAACACTGCCTACAGTGGTGTACTGGAATATACTTTGTGTATGTGTTACTGGTGCACATCTTCATTGTTTTGCTGTATCTTTTAAATAGAAGACTTTCACCAAATCATTTCACATGCTTAGTATTGCCTTAAGTAGAAGAGGCTCCTTAAGTAGCTTCCTAATAGTCATTTGGGAATATTCATCCCTGAGCATTTTCAAAACTCTTTGATGTTCTTGGAAGGTGTGAGAAAAAGGTGTCAGCAGTATTATCAGAAAAGTATTTTGCATAATATCTGTGCGTGTGTCTGACTTAGACTGCTACAAATATTCTGATTGATGTCTTACTTTCTTACTTTCCTCTCCTTACAGGTATACTTCACCAACTCACAAATGGAAGTTTAAGAGACTTTGTGCAAAATATATGTGAAAATGGAAACCTCATCTTTGTTATCATCCCTACATGATGAATGCAGATCAGACAACTATATTGAGCCTCATTACAAGGAATGGTACCGAGTAGCTATTGATGCTCTAATTGAAGGAGGTTTAGAAGCCTACAAAGAATTTCTTTCGAAAGAGAGATGTTCAGAGTTCCTTGCAGATGAGGAAATTGATTATATTTTGAACAATGTTCATAAACTTCCCCAAAACACAGTTTATTCCTCTAACAATGCCATTGATGACACCTCTTCCTCGGGAACCTACTGGCCTATTGAATCAGATGTGGAAGCTCCAAATCTTGATTTAGGTTGGCCCTACCTGATGCCTGGAATTTCTGGTGGCACAAATATTGATCTGCTTTTTCATCCTCCACGAGCACAGCCTTACACCATAAAGGAAACTATTCGGAAGATGATACGAGATGCAAGAAAGGTAAACATGAAAAATACTGGGGAAAAAAAAGAAGTAGCAATAATCTAGTCGGTGTTTTATCAGAAGCTTTTTTTCTCCCCTGGCAAAGAAAAAAATTATCTGGCTGCTTACAATTTAACCTCATTTACAAGGGATCAGGAATTAGTTAAAGGAATTAATAAAGCATTATGACTATTTTACTGTACTGCTGACCATTAGTCCATGAGAAATTTGTTAGTAATCAGCGTAGCATCTCTGACCTCATTTGAATATGCCTCAAATGACACAGTGCTATCCAACTTCAGGGTATAATCCTAAGGTTTCTGTCCTTCATCAGTTGGGAATATGTGCGGTGGGAACATGCATCAGTTTGGTATGCTAGCCTGTTGTTAGAAGAAAATAACATCTTTATGTACATTGTACTCATGCATCTTATGGTTCTCAGCTTTTTTGATTTTGTGATTTTGCATGCCCACTATCATTATGAAAGTTAATTGGGAAGGTATTAGAGAGACCTGAGAAGAAAAAAAAAACAAATAGATTTAGGAAGCAAGCAGATGAGTTTTAGCTCTTTTTGTTACCTTACTCCATTTCTGTCTAATTTCTAACTTAGAAGAAATACTTCTCTGAATGTACTTGTCTCTGTTTAGGGACTTTTGCATCTTGAGTTTCCTGAGACTCACACTGAGGAGATGGAGCACTATATGTACAATGCATGCACCTCTTGCTTCCTAGCATTACGTTTAACAAAAATAAAAATAAAATATAGATCTATATTTAAACAGTTGAGGTGGACTCTGGGCCATATTACCTCCCTAAACAGATGTTAGGAGGCTTCAGAAGTACTCCTAGCAAGTATACCATGCTCTACCTTTCTTCCCTATGGAAAAGGTTTATTTCTGCTCTGTAAGGGCTTTAAATCTCTAGGACATCCAACTCAAGTACCTCTGTAAACACTATAGTGACTTAAATATGCGTATAAATGGGTGCAATAGAAGTGAATTGAAAAGGGCGTGTGGAAGGGAAGGATGTCTTTTTATGACGTCTCTCCTCTATTTAGATAAAGCATATAATTTGTTGCCACAATAGACTTATCACTAGACCTTTTGTCATGCAATTTACAGCATTGAATTATCATCTGCTCTCAACACAAGGAAGAGAATTATTATTTTTTTTTCCCCCATTGTCTCTTTTGAATTGACAGTTGTTGTTCTCTGCTTTTGGATACAGTAGGATTTGACTTGGCTGGCATCCTTTGATCTTTTTCATTGCTGCTCCAGAGCTACTAATGTATCTACTGGAAGGGAAAGAAGGAAAACAGAGTTAAATCTGTTGCCAAAGCCGGCTCAGTTTTTGTGAGGTCCTGAAACACCATGAGGAATTACTGTTTCCAGTCCATTTTCACTTCTGCCTAGCTATTTTGTTTACATGCAATCCAGGCCCTCTCCAATGGCTCTCAAGGGCTGTCTAGTTGAATGTCATTTTAGGGAGTATGCCTCCTCTGAATTCAGCTAGGGAGAAAAATAAAGCGTGATTCTTACCTCTTTTTGAAAAAGAAGCTTAATCTATATTAGATTAGCTCTCTCATAAGGCTGTGTCATTTCCATGTTACAAAGAGGATATGATGTATGTGTCACTGCCAAATACGACAGCTGAAAGGCTCGTGTAGTTCATCAGTACAACCTCAGGAGCAGCAACCATAACACTGTTGATACAGTGATACAGGTTGGTTACCTCAGGAAGCAGCAATTAAATCTAAAAGACAGAGGGTTGTTCAGTCTCTTCTGTGATATGTGTGGAAAAGTTTAAAGGATTTCTAAGTAAGGTAAAGTAAGGTATTTAAAACATGCCTACAGCAGGCAAACACTTTGTAAACAGGCTAACCTACTTCTCCTAAGCCATGTATAAAAACATAGTTATATTAAAAAGACTTCTGTGTTATGTAATAGTGGAGACATATAGTCATATGATAATTTTCAAAGGAAGTAAAAAAGGTCACACTTGAAAAAGGAAACCTGTAAAGAATAAACAAGTTATTCAGCAAATCACATTAAACCAATACAGCTCTAAGCAAATTTTATGGGAATTTTAGCATTTTCCCAATTTCAGCAGGGAAATAAACAGACTATTGGAGATGAGAGTATTCATACCACCAGAACTTTAAGCACCAAACCTGTGTACCTGAGTTCAGGCATTGATTTCCCTGGACTACATGAACACTCAGTGCAGTGAGAAACCAACTCCTACATGGACAAGTCAGAAAACGTTTCTGCACTGATCCACCCAATAAGGAAAACTATTCAACATATTTATATGTATTTACTAGCCCAAAAATTCATAACTGAGACTAAGCTAGTTGAAACCTAGACTCTTTTGAATATTTGGAGATATATAAGGATAAGGTGGCATCATCAGTGGACTTACTCTTGACCTCTTTCATGCTTGATGCATCACAGTGTCACTCCTTAAAATGATTATTACTTATGTTAATTCTGACCTTAAGAAGACATGCTGTAAACAACGTTAGGCAACTTGCTGACTGACAGCAATTTTTTCCTGACTAAAGAGGAAAACCATATGTTAGGCTATGCTACACTATACTAAAAACTGACTATGAAAAAGTAAATGTATGATCTGTAGAAAAATGCTGCACATCATCTTCATGCTAAATCCAGTCAATGTAGCAATGGAGTTTTATAACAATGGACTGCATACTTGTGATATATCTGTTTGAACATAGATTAGAATTTGTTGTACATAAGATGACGTTACATCATAGTCTACAGTGCTTCTGTGTGATAGCTATGCTGTCAGAGTGAGGTTAGCAGAATGCCTCAGGTCAAACCAACTTGCCAACAAAATGGGTTTACTGTTAGTGTAACTAGACCTCATCTTCAGATGATACAGCTTGCCAACCCTGCTCCTCTGTTGACATAACTGGTGTTCATGCAAGGAGGCTGTTTGGCAGGACTATGTCGGTTTGCGAACCATGAGTCTTTTTCAGATGTTGATGTGTGAGGAAGAAAGCACTGCGAGGTCTGTCTGACCTTAATGATGGACAGACTTTTGCAAACAAGCTGGTAGCCTTATTCCTTGTGTGTTTTGTAAGGTTCTGCCTTTAATCGCTGGTAGGTTTCTGGCTTCTCTGAAGCTTGAGGTGTTCCTACAGCCTGACTCATCCAAGCTGAGCTGTCTGAACCACAACTGATAATGTTTAGCAGTTTTTCCTGACAAGATTATTCATCTGAGAAATGGTACCAAGATGATTACTCATCTTTGTCAAGTTAATGTGAACCTTCCTCCTCTTATTATAAAGTAACACAGAGATTTCAGTAATGAAGTGTTCTTTTCCTGTATGACTTTTCATGAGTTGCCTCAAAACTGTAAGTTGTGAAGCTTGCACATGGGTTTTACAAACATCTTGTACTGCTTTCTCAAGCATGATTGACAGGACAATAGAACAGGGAAAGGGCAGGACAGAGCAGCAAAGGGTCCTTCTGGCTGTGTGTTTTTCTCTCACTTCGTTAACTGGATTCCCCTTTCCACCACTGAGACATTCCTACATACCTTAGAGAGAATGCATAGCTCTGAGTCTTTTAGATTGATATCCAAATAAGGATCAGCTCTTCCTGGAGAGAATTCAAACCTGTTTTGTTAAGAATCATGTTGTTTAGACAACCCAACGATTACTACTTTGCAACACAAGCCAGAAAACACTGAAAGACTTCCTTGACATACTTTTGGGATTCCTGACGGAATGTATTAAGTTGCAGGCTATCCAGTAAATATGCCACTTTGTACTGGTTTTATTTTTACTCAAATAGACCAGCAGTCTTAAACCTGGATTCATAAAATCAGTGATAGCTGTAAGACCTTTTAAAAAGTTATTTCCTAAGAAGATTAAATTGAGGTTTAGATGGTTAATATATGACTACTTTGGAAAATCAAAAAGAGGCAGGGGTTTCTGCTGAGATTGTGTTTTTTAATGTTTACAAAACTTGGAGCCATGAGAAAGAATTAGTTAATAGTTATAGTGTAAAAGGGTGTAACTTGTTATTAAGTCTTGCTGGACCCCCTGTACGTAGGCCTTTAGTAAGTCACAGAGGACTTCTTTGAGTTCTTGTGAGAGAACTATTGTACAAAGTCTAAGCATCATTTCTGTCTTGCAGAGTTCTGGCCCAAGACAAGTAAACAAAAACAGTTGACTCTTTTTACATCTATGGAAGAAGGAAAATAATTTCTTCTGGTTTCTTTTTTTCCCCAGTTTGTTTGATTTGGTTTGATACTTTCAGGCATGAGCAAGAGGTTGTACATAACAGAAAAAATGATCATACGCTATTGATCTCCTTGTTAGAATATGTGCATAGATACAGAAATAATGATCTAGTACTAGCTGTATACAAATATGAGAGAAAACCAGGCTCTTTACATGCCTATATGAAGAGTAATACCTCCACGCAGAAAGAAACTTGTAGAATTTGGGTGTGGAAGACTGTTAAGCAATCATTTTTACTCTCTCAACAGTACTCTTTGCCAACTATTTTAAATATGATTTGAACAGAGATTGGAACAATGATAGTGAGTTATGCTTGCAGCAGTGCTTATCTTAGCTCATTAACTGCAGCAGTCCAAGTAGATGAGAGAGAGGGGCTACAATTTATTGTTCATAAAAGATTGAAAAAATTACTGAATTCCAAGAAAGAAGTTGGTAAATGAAATATAGTCGTCCCACTGAAAAAAATCTCTATGCTATTTCTAGAGTCCCTGATAAATGATGGATATGTTTCTTAGGTTCTCACTTGAAGATGTCTGCACAAAATTTTCCTTGCTAAGATATGTTACTACACAAGGACTTCAGCAGGTGTTTTGGTACCAGTGCTACATTAAAAAACGCATTCATCTTTTGCTTCTGCCCACCTTCTGTGAAATGGGTTCCTGGTATTTGCAAACCAGCATGGCCATCATGTGTATAGTTTCCAGGTGAAATATGGTGTTAGCCTTTTGTAGGTTCATTAGAGAGAGTAAGGTTGTGTCCCAGTTTTTCTAATCACATAGGGGATATGCAACACACTGGAAGAGGATGTGTTGTGTTGTTTGTGCTCCTACTGTATGATTTGGTGTTTGTTATCTGCTCAGGGCGAGTAATCATGTCAGGTATTCACCAGACTGAATTTGCCTTTGGAGTCCTTATCCTTGTTTATTTACCTGCCCCCCTTGCCCCCTGCCCTGACACTGTCTGCATAAGCATAGTCATACAAGTGATGATACATACAAATAGAAGAGGCCTCAATAGGATACTCTTTGATGTGGACACTCAGATTTTGTAAGAGAGGAGTGGAAGGACTTAATGATCAAACTGTCCTTAAAACTGAAGTGTGTGGAAATGCTAATTTAACTGCTAACAGGAAATCATCTGAATTTGACCTGAATTTTTAACACACGGGAGAACTTTTATAACTTCTGGAGAAGAGGTTGGAATGGTTTTGAGATGTGAAAGTTTAGGAGGGCAGGGATGTAAAAGGGCACAAGCAAACACCAGAGGCCTACAGCTTCTGTTAAGTGCATTTCTTCTACAACATTTCTCTATACATACAGCTAGCATGGGAAGGGGGAATCTGACAAAAAAAAATGTGATCAGTTGAGAAGTTTTTGCTCACATGTTTCCATCAGGTCAAAGGTTTGCAGGTCTGTTCACCAGTATTTGATGCTTGTGTTTTCTCTTAGAAGATGCAATGAACTGATTGATAGGCATTGCCTTTTTATGTCACAGCTGTGCTAATGCGCTATCAAAATGTTGCACATCTATGATGGATTTAAAAATGGAATAAGGAAAAGTAAAGATCAGATCTTACAGATAGCTGAATTATTAATATCTGCCCAGTATATGAGAAGTAAGCACATAAATATGTTTTATAGCAATATTTTTCATTAAAACATTTTCTCTTGTTGACATAAATCTTTGTCAGCCAAAACAAGAGTGCTATTAAAAAGTCATTTATACTTGTGCATTCTGTAAAGTGTTCTTTAGGCATATTCAGTATTACCTTTGTACTACAACATGCTGAAGTGATTATAAGTAAAGATCTGCTATAAATACAAAACTGTTGACATAAAGTGATACTGCCCAGGCAAAATGGTGCTTCTAGTTGCCAGTCCAGGGTATTTGGGGTTTGCTTCTCTCTTTTTCTTCTTTTCAAAAGAAAACCAATAATGTTGAAGCTATTTTTGTTCTTCTGAATTCCTATCCTCAAGAGATCTGGGTTTTCACAAGTTTTTCAGCCAGGGAAGAATCTTGCCTGAAGAACTACAGGCTTAATCATTTCACATTCAGTATTGCCATCGGCCCTTTTAGATCTCTTAGCATAGTGTTTTATCTCAGAGAACTTTCCAACATAGCCAGTGGTGCTCTGAGGAATGGAGAACACATTTTGGGCAATTTATATCTTTGAATTCATTTGTCATGTATCAGAATTTGCAAACTCAAATACTCTACTACCTATTAATGTATTTTAAAGGAGCATGTACAGACTCTACCCTGCTGCAGGAGTGTTCATGCAGTACAGTATAATAGAAACTAGGTGAAATGTGGAGATCTGCTGATGTGGAGGAAAACAGTCCTGAAGCACAAAAACCTGCTAGCTGCTGTCAGAGTTTCCCATTCTCCTGTTCAGGAGTGAGGGTGAATGCCACTGAGTTATTTGTATTTAGTTTCTTAATACAAGTGTGTACTTCACTTGTAGTTATTTCAGAGCAGCTTGCTTGTAGCTGTGTTATTTTCCCCATGGAGTAGTACAAGGCACTGTAATAATTGAACTACACTTTAGAATTCACCTCTCCAAAACAAGTGCAGACTTTTTCAATGATATCAGTGTGATCACAATTTTCCCTTTAGCCTTCTGGTAAGTTACATCTGTAACTGTATCCAAATAAACAGGTGATATTCTGTACAACCAAAATTAAACTCCACATTTTCAGCATGCTTGAGACTTCAGAAGGCCTTTGTACTTGGAAATCCTATCCTGATTTACCTTACCTAGAGAGGAGAGAAGCAAGGGCTGTCAGAGCAATCACATGCTGTAACTGGGCTTGAGCTTGTTACTTTATAGGAGTTCCTACTGCCATCCATAAAATGACTCACCTCAGTACAGCTGTTCAAAATAAATAATTGCAAGGTCTGGCTACAGCTTGCTTGATCAACAAAGTTAACAATTTTCCGGTAGGTTGTCCACTTAGTAGTAAGCCTGCTGAATGTACAGTAGTGTTATTTATGAACGTAGCTATCTCTGTTTCTCTTGCCTCTGACATCTTTTTCCCATTTGCTGTGTGGTTGTTTTCTTAAGCTGTAAACATTGCTATGTTTTGCCTTATGTCTGTATCCTGTACAGTCGACTGGCACCTCAGTGTTCCTGATTGGCAGAAATGTCACTGTCACAGTGCTCTCCTTTATCCTTAGCCATCAAAGAATATGACCAAAGTGTTTACAGTTTTGTAGATGAGAATATCAAGCCACAAAGGCATTGTATTATTATATATCACAGTTCAAAACGAGACAATTATAAATCAAAAGCCAAAGAGTAATATACATTAGCAAACAGAGCAAGTAGGGGTTAGATAACAAATTTGTTATTTTCTCATCTCTGTAGTTTGGTTGATAAAAAATCATAATTATGCATTTAGTGTTGTAGCAATGAAAACTAATGTCTGAGGAACATCAGTACTGTTCCTGACATGTTTGCATTAGTATATGACAGTAGCTTTGCACTGCTTACTTTTCAAAAATGTATTTGAAAGCATAAAGGTCTCTCTTATCTTCAGATAAAGAGGGTGTTTCTTCAAGACACACACGGGCTGTTCTCATACTTTATGTAAGAGCAGATTGCCATAACTAGTTATGTCTCAGTCTGGAGCACTTGCTAGAAGATGTAAGGCCTAAGAAAACCAGAACTAATCCCTCAAACCCAGGCTCTGCTGTGACCCTTGCCCTCACAGCCAGGTATGTGGGCACAGAGCTGCCTCCAGAAAGCTTTGGTGGGGTGCCTTTTATCCAGGGCTTTTTGCTAACTACAGCACCAGATCTCCTCAGGCCTTTTTGCTTCTGCAAGCACTCTACCGTGAGAGATGAAGCCCCGATAAGGTAATGTGAGAAGTTCTGTGCTGTACCTCTCAGAGATGAAAAGAGAACTTTGATATCTGCTTCATCCACCAGCAGTCAGGCTAGAACAGTAGCACAGGGCTGTGCGTTCAGGTGGCCAAATGGGTGTGCCTTCAGTTCAAACAGCAGGTGTAACATCTCTGCCTCATTTTCATGCTGTTTCCTGGAGCTGCAGGCACTCTTTCCCAAGCAGGCTGCACTTCAGCTCAATAAACTTCCTTTATGGGTTAAGCACTAGGTAAGCACTAGACATCACCTTTTAATTCAGGTGAATCTGAGTGGCATCTGCCTGCAGAAGGTATTGCAGTTAGTGTTTTCCTACTAGGCTTTTGATGCTCAGTATCACAGACATAAACATAGGGATAAGGTGGAATAACCAGCAGAGAGAAAAGTAGGTTCCTGCTGATCCTCTGTGGGACCTTCTCAAGAAGTAGGAGCAGAGCTACCTGTCTGCACATTACAGACATTATGCACAGACCTCTCTAAGCCATGCAGAATTCACTGCTAGAGGACAGCACCTCCTGATCAGAACCATCGGGGACAGCAGTGACAGCATTAGCAGAACCAATGTCACTCAAGTGCCAGGGACAGACTGCCAGTCACCAGAACTGGGGCTGCAGCCAGCAGCTTAAAGAGCAATAATATCTGAGGCTGTTCACTCTTATGATAGTTCCCTGTCACTGCCTAATGGTAGATAGCACACGAACACAATAATTGCCAGAAATGTCACTGTCAAGGCTGTGCATTTTTTTATTTTTATTTTTATTTTTATTTTTTTTTTAAGTTTTTCATAATAGGCAGTGTATGTGACTGCACAGTGACTCTTTGATAGAGGTCAGTAACCTCTCATTGCTGGAGATAGGTCTAAAAATATCAACCATTCAGTGGACCCAGCTCTTCCATATGTGCTAAAACAAATATACAGAATGCTGCTTTAAAATGTAACAAAAGCTCTATTTTGCTCAGAGGAAATACTTTTAAAATAAGAAAAATAAGCATAGAGATGAAGTTGGGAATTATGACTGATACTTCTATTTGCTTATTTATTTGCAATCATTCTGTTTCATCTCTTAGTGCTGTATGATCGTATTATGTGAATGACTAGAATTAAATAATGCTGAAATAGTTATTTTTGTGGTGATATCACTATCTATTTTGTCCATGAAATTCAAGCTTATTGAATTATCATGACAGTCACTTGGGCTGGAAGTCATATTAGTGAGATTATTTGATTTCTTATGCACAATTTAAATGTAATGATGGAGGTGCAGCCCTGGTCTGAAGTGCTGCAATACAGCACTGCAATCTCTTGATGTAGGAACTCTGTCCTGATTAGGGGCTTGTTCCACTCAGTCATGTATCGGTCAGGCATGATTCCATGGGAGTCAGCATCAAATGGATGGAAATAAGGCATGCATCGTGCATTCAGGGGCATTTGCACTGGACATAGGGAATAATTTCTTCATGGAGAGGGTCATCACGCCTTAGAATGGGCTGCCCAGGGAAGTGATGGATTCCCTATCCCTGGAAGTTTTTGAGAGTGTGGATATGGGAGTGAGAGACACGGCTTAGGGGTGGGACTCAGTAAGTCAGGCTGATGGTAGGACTTGATGATTATAAAGGTCTTTTCAAACCCAAGAGATTCTCTGATTCTGTGATTTTGTATATGGTGTCTGTAATGTGCAGACATTTCTGCTCTCATCCCTGAAGTGCAGGTAGTAGTACATGGTCTCAGTCATTCCACCATCTTCTGTCTTCCCTGATGTATGAGATACCAATATGACATTGGAAGTATGATAATGCTTTCAAATTGCTAGTCAAATCACTTTGTTTTATTGGCGGGTCTTTGATAATTCATTATCATTCATAGGTCTAAAAGATTAGAGTGGATATTGCCTGGATAGGACCATCTTACTCATCCTCTGTTTTACTTTGCAGTAAGCTGAAATTTTAAATACTTTAATTTATGTACATGAGAAATTCCATTAACTTAATGAGCATATGTGATTGCAGAATTGACACCTAGGGATCTAACAGTTTATCATTAAGAATCACATTTTAAATATTTGAATTATGCATTTCTATTAAATAGTGCCACAGTAAACTTGTAATACAAAATGAACATACATCTTTAGTTGATTTCATCCACAGATCAACTAAAAAGATTTGTGCATCTCCAAGCTGCTGTGCTTTAACCCAGCAGGCAGCTGAGCACTGCACAGCTGCTCACCCTCTTCCCCCAGTAGGCAGGGGACAGAGTTGGGAAAACGCTAGAACTTGTGGGCTGAGATAAAGACAATTTAGTAGGACAGGAAATAATGGGAAAATAATAATATATGTTTACAAAATAAATGATACACAGTATGATTGCTCACCACCCATTGACCGATGCCCAGCCAGTCCCCAGGCAGCAGCAGCCCTCCCAGCCAACTCCTCCCTCAGTTTTATCGTTCAGCATGACGCCACATAGTTTGGGACATACCTTTGGCCAGCTGACGTCAGCTATCCCTGTTCTGTTCTCTCGTGTGCACCCTCAGGTCCTCGCTGGCAGGGCAGCACCAGGAGCTGAAACATCCTCGGCTCTGTGCAGCTCTGCTCTGCAACAACTAACACATTGGTGTGCTATCAACACTGTTTTCATCCTAAATCCAAAACACAGCACAATGACCACCACTAAGAAGAAAATTAACTCTGTCCTAACTGAAACCAGGACATAAGCAAACGGCTTTCCTTTTTAAAAACCGTAAATAATAACTGAATTGAATATCTGAATATCTGAAATCCAAACAAGGCACTGAAAGAGGTGGAAGATTTTTCCCTCTCCAAATGCTATCTCATCACCCAGTTCTTTACTGTTTGAAACATGCATGGAACAGATTCCATAGAGTCTATCCTAAAGGAATGGATACACGTGTGAATGTTGCAGAAGATAAAAATACCAGTTCTGAGAAGAAGACAAATTTCTCACGCTGTTGCAGAAAGAGCAAGCATTGCTTTTGCCTATATAGGCAAAAATCGTTTTTTCTCTAACTTACTTTGACTTGCCTGAACTGAAATTATTGAGTTCTCTGCTAACAAATCTGAATAGTTTGTTCTTGGGATGGAGGCTTTGTTATTTTCTGCCACGTGGCATGTGCTTGCTCTACTCACACACAAGGAAAATTCCATAGATTCCATAGAGGAGTTTCTCAATGTGTACTCTGAGGCTTCTGAAATGATTGCAAAATATGTATTAAAAACATACATACTTTTTCATGCATGCTGGCATGCAAGCAAGGGAAATGAAAGAAAAAGCAGTAAGATCTGATCATCTGGAATTTAGCTATTGTGATAGAACCGTCTAAAATAGTTTATAGGTTTGGGCTTTTTAAAATGTTTCGTATTCTTAAATATTTAGAAAAACGACACTTTGAAAAATACTTTAATGGAAAGTTATGACACTATGCCCATATTAACAGTGTGTACGTAGATATATTTGTTCTGAAATTTGTTAGTGTGGTTTCAAAAATCTTTGGGATCAGAATTTCATTATCGGCTAAATTTCATAGAGAGCTGTTGCTTATATTATCTGAGGAGGTGGCTTGCTACATTAATGATATAAAATAGTCCCTTGAGATAAAAACTAAAAGAAAAAGCTTTTAATGTATTATTATTTATTATATATATAGAATATATATATAAAATATAATATATATATAAAATATTTAGTTTAATATATTACTATATTAATATATTAATATTCATTAGTTCATACCACAGCTGCCTGTGTTGAATACAGTAGACTATATATAACAAAAATAGAGATGTTTTGAAAAAGGAAAGCTCTAATTTCTGACATTTGTAATAATAGTATTTAGTTAGAGAAATTGAAGTTACCAATCTGAGTTGTGCATCTCAAGCATGGATTAGGTGATGATCTTTGACAGACTATTTTCTGTAAACTGTAATTATTTTTAAAAGAACACAAAGAAGCAGGTATTTAAAGATTTTATTTCTGTATTTCTAGTGAAGTACACTGACTGAAAGGTTCCAGCAGCACAATTTTTTAACATTACATGATATGAAATTATTGTACTGAATGAGAAAGGGAAAATTGTGGTGTTTTAATTGCAAATGCAGAAAACACCCTGTCTTGTTTTAAAGACATTTAAAGCAACAACAACATTCTATTTGATGCATTTCATTTCACACTGATGTTCACATTGAGGTTCTAGTTTTAAAAAACAAAATGGAACTTAGTCAAAACTGCTCGTTTTCACACCGTTTGTATGGGATCTGTAGAGTTGAATGTATGCAAAAAGAAATGGACGGAGGTGTAAGCAGAATGTTTCCTTGCTCCACAGACTGGGTTTTGGTAGACTTGTTAAGTGGTCTTAACTGGATATGAGTAGGTGACAAAGTGTAGGAGAACTCTTCACAGTGCTGAGATACAGTAAAAATACATTGAATCATATTTCGCATCATAGTGTATATATTTTTCATTAGCTATGAATAAATTCCACAGCAATTGGAATGTGAATAACGAGCATAGATGTATTCTGGTCTTGTTCCTAAATTGCTTATCCGTGGCTCTCGGTGGGATTTTAGTATGAAAGAGTAAAACGAAACAAACCGCTATAAACTATGTAAACCCAATAGAGGAGATCTGTTTACCTGTAAAAGATGGGGAAAAAAGTGACGTTAAATGATCTTCAAACAAAGAGTGTAAACACGTTGCACAATGTTTATGTCAGTGGACATTCACACACACACTCTGGAATTGCTTTGGAAAGCGGACTATCAGCAGTGGCCTGCTGCAGTATAGCAAGCAGTGTGCTACATGGGCTGAAATGTGGAGTGCTTTGAGCATGACATCAGTGAAAACCCTTTCATGGTAATTATTAACATATTTAGCTAAATTAATGCATTATGAAAGCTGACGATGGCATGTCGCTTAGGACATTTTTAATTAATTTCAAAGTCACAGCTAGTCCTGAAGGTCAGCAGGCTGCCCAGGAAGGATTTCAATATTAATATATTATACCATCTCTTTCTCAGATTTGCTAAAAACAACAGAACCAAGAAAATCTCAAATTAAATACTCCATTTGTTTCCAAGTTGCCAAGTGTTCACCGATGATCTTTCGAGGTCCCTTCCAATCACTGACATTCTGTGATTCTGATTCTGTGATGTTGTGAAGGATAATTCAGCAGTGTTTGCTGACTTGCGCATTCTCAGGCAGGCTTTTGGGTGTCTTGTGGCTGAGATTTGAAGGGCAATGAATCTTTGGCCTTCCATTCAGTTAGGCTTGCTGTGATGCAGAGCCAAATCCCAGTGGCAAGGCTTCAATTTTGAGCTCATTCATGTAGTCACAATCTTCCCCGCTGGACTGGCCATGATTCTGATATTTTAAATATTTTGATACTTTTTATATGCAACTTTTTGATCTTAGGCATCTGTTTGAACTGTATTCTCTTGTCCTTTCCATGAGCCATGTCATTGCTTTTCAGATATAATTTCCTAATTGATTTTGTTGGAAATTATTTTGGATAAAAGCTGCATAAACATACTCCTGCAGTCAATATTTGTGTCCACTAGAATCTCACAGTATGTTACCAGATCTTATCCTATCTCTGCATCCGTTTCCAGGCTGCAAAATCAGCTTATGTTGATAAGAGTAACAGATTCATGGATTTTGATGCAAGAAGGGGCCGTTACAATAATGAAATCTGACTGCCTGTATAGCACAAGCCTTATTGGACCTTCAAGGAGCTGATCCTAAGAATATATCTGACCTCCGAACACGTGGTCCTAGCCTCGTGGTTAGCACTGGGGATCTAACCCATCACTGCTCAGAGACTGGGTATGTGGCACTATTCATTTTCTCTAAATTATGAAATTTGCTTGGAGAAACCCATTCTGCAAGTCCAGGCCTGCCATGCCTGAGTTTTGTGCCTGAGCATTTTATCACTTGACATGACAGTGAGCCAGAGGGTAAAGAGGATTGTAAATGCAGGACCAGGGGGCTCAGCTGGGCTCTGCAGCTGCATGGCTGCAGGAATTGCATTCATGGGCACTGGGATGCTCAGCATCACTGTCAATGCAAGCCATTAGGCTCTGAGGATTTGTATACATGGCACGGTCAAGTGCAGCGAGCAGATTCCCAAGAAACTGGGCGGTTCACCTCACCAGAGCTTAGTGTTAGCGTGACCAGGCTGCTTCCAGCTCCAAAAGTAATGAGCCAGGGCTGACTCAGATGTCCCTGCACGGAACAGTGGTGTGACACGCACACACACACCCTGTCCATTTGCGGTTTCCTAGATAAAAGTAGATGTAATAGTGTTATTCCCACATTTATGAAGCGGTTTGAGCTTTACATATGAAAAGCTTTCAATAGGTACTTAAGTGTTATTGTGAGTAATTTAAGAGGAATTCAAAAAGCTGCTTATTTTTCTGGTAGATTTGCTAAGTCTTTTATGGCAGAAAAGTAGCACACTTCAATAAGTTTTAATTTTATAGGTATGTAAGGAATGAATTAGAAGGCTGTAAATATTAAAAATGTATTCCTATGGTAATATCCTCTAGAACTAGCTAAAATGCTAGAATGCTTTCTGAGTTCCATGCAAATACCTTTTACATTAAAAAATAGATAAATTAAAAACATAGGTGTAGAACTTTCAAGAGTGGCACGCAAATTCCTTTTAGGAATCCAACAAACTTCCTATTTATCTTCTGGCAAATTATTTAGACTTTTTCAGAAGTTTATGTTCTCTAATACCACAGAAATTAAACATATAAGTTCCCATCTATAAATGTTAATGTTAGCTCAGAGTGATTTGTGAAGATGTGCATAGTATGGGGCACTCATACTGGGGATAGCAACCACAGCATCGAGAGCTTAATCTGGAATCCACCTTCACAAGAGTTTGTAATAGTTTAAATTTGCTTTAACCTTCACAATGTTTGTTCTCACCCATGAGGTTGTTTGATTTTTTTCAGCATTCAAGCAGAAATACTTCAGTCTTAGCCAAATAAAATGGGGAGGACTATTCACTCCCCCATTTCTGGACCACGTTCTGCCATTCCTTTCTGTCACATTATTCCTTTCATGCAGATGCGAGGCACAGGAAAACAACTTTGTTGTTCTCTGGAAATACTGTTTTTGATTTAGGCTGCATTTCAGCATGTGCTTAGTCAGTCATGTAAACACCAGGAAAATCTTACCTGTCGCATGCCCAACACCTGTTCTACTGCAAAAAACAAACAAACAAAAAAACCCACCTGGTTTTGCCTCAATTAAGATGATATAGATCATATTCTTTATCACTGATAAAAATTAAGACTATTTTTCAAGTACCACCTACTACTCAGGCTTGACCAAAATAATGCATTGCATGCAAGATTTCTGCCTGAAAGCTGTGCCTCAGAGCTGTAGTACATGCGGATGTACCAGCACGTGGCAGCAGCTTCAGAACATGGGAAGGCTCTTTATAGCTGTAAGCATTTTTACATGAGCAAGAATCATAGAATCATAGAATGGCCTGGATTGAAAAGGACCACAATGACCGTCGAGTTTCAACCCCCCTGCTATGTGCAGGGTCGCCAACCACTAGACCAGGCTGCCCAGAGCCACATCCACACATGGGCTGTCCAGGGAGGTGGTGGAGTCACTGACCCTGGAGGTGTTCAAGGAACGTTTGGACGTTGTGTTGAGGGAAATGGTTTAGTGAGAACTATTGTTGACGGGTTGATGGTTGGACTGGGTGATCCTGTGGGTCTTTTCCAACCTTGGTGATTCTATGATTCTATGATGCAGTCTGGCCTTGAATGCTTCCAGGGATGGGGCATCCACAGCCTCCTTGGGCAACCTGTTCCAGTGTGTCACCACCCTCTGAATGAAAAACTTCCTCCTAATATCTAACCTAAACCTCCTGTCTCAGTTTAAAATCATTCCTCTTGTACTATCACTATCCACCCTTGTAAACAGCTGCTCCCCTTCATGTTTATATGCTCCCTTCAAGTATTGGAAGGCCACAGTGAGGTCTCCCTGGAGCCTTCTCTTCAATCTAAACAATCCCAGTTCCCTCAACCTTTCTTCATGGAAGAGGTGCTCCAGCCCTCTGATCATCTTAGTGACCCTCCTCTGGACCCGCTCCAAGAGCTCCACGTCCTTCCTGTACTGGGGGCCCCAGGCCTGAATGCAGTACTCCAGATGGGGCCTCACAAGAGCCAAGTAGAGGGGAAGAATCACCTCCCTCTCCTTCCTGGCCACAAAGAAAGACGGAGAAAATCCAGCTATTATTACATCAGAAACAAATGCTGGTTTTTTTCCACACTTCTGTATAATGCTGTTTTTATTTTTTATCTAAAGGAAAGAGGCAAACATTTGAATATGTCTTTTTTAGTCAGTGTAAGTGCACACATACAAACTGTTGTAGAAAATGTGATTTTTAGCAGTGCATATGCAGAGAATGCATAGCAGCCTGGTGCAGAGAGCCCTACTGGCATGAATTTGTGAGTTACTCAAGGGAAGCTCTTTTTTGAGATCAGAGAGGCACTTCATAAGAACAAATGTTTATATGAAAGGTACTAGTTTGCATCAAAAGGCAGTTACTTTCCAAAGTGTTCTTGGAATTATTTTTTCACCTCTCCTCCATCGGGGTATTCCAGGTTCTCATCTCCATCCTTATTTAAACACCAGTCAAGTAGCATGTTATGCTATTTACCATGCTTGGCACATTTTTCAAGAGCAAATTTTCCAGCAGAATGTGGCTTAATGTAGGTCCCTGGGTGGCTTATTCAGTGGTGTTTCTGCCTTTGTTCCCTACAATTAGGAAAGTGCTTCTGTTTTTGATGTCAAAACAAGTGAACTGATTCTTCATCTTCCCTAACTGTCATGTATACATGCAGGCAAGGTACATATCTGCTCAGCACAGAAATGTTTTGGGGCTACAAACTGGCACAAATATGCAGCTGATCTCAAAGAAAGCTGCTGTGGAAAGATCCTGAAGAGCTGCAGTAGGTGCTAAGATTGGTTTTCATCACCTACTTCTATATCCTGGTGTCTTCTGCCATGTTTTAGAAAAGACTGCTTTGCCTTAGCAAGAGATTTGCTTTTCTTGCAGATGTTCATCATGCTTCAGGTTGAGATCTCAGATTATTGTTACTCAAATACATCAGGAGGAGTATTTTTTAGGAAGGGGAAAGATCTCATGTACATGATGCTGTAGAATGGAAGGCTTGTGATAACCTGTTTCTTTTCTAGCCATTAATAACACTGCATTTACTTACAGTAATGGTCACTAATTCAAATGAGTATGAAGGGTTCGGCTAATTGCACGCTGATAACTCATTTATTTTAATAACAGTTTTGTGCTTCTTATTCATTCACAAATGAATGCTTCACGTTGTCCCTGTGAGGATGAGAAAAATGAGAGGAGTAGACTGAGCAAAAGGTCTCCATGCCTGCCTGTGGCTGAAGGTGCATCCTGAAAGCAGCCAATGACTCTGATTTAGGAAAATATTGTAAAATACACTGATTCAACTTCTAAACATTATAAATAAACTCTTACATTTAAATTAACAGACCAGTAGATCTTAAAGATGGAGCATTGTGGCTACCTGATCTGATTGCGCCACAAAGGCCAAAAAATATCTCCTGTGATTTTGCATTATTGTGGTACCAAATTGCAAATGATGAATTAATATTTATCCTGTGGCCTCACTGAGGACCTGTATGCATATCAGTGAAAGCTGATGCACATACCAGGAAACAAAGTCACAAAGATCATTATTAAGCTGTATGGCTTTTCTGACAAAGATTCAAAATTGAGCCCACATTGAGACCAAAAGATCAGCTTAGAAAAAAGCCTTGCAGAGATAAATAAGAAAGGGTTTTCTTCTTTTAACTTGTTTCTGTTAGTTTCTGTTGTGGTTCAACCACAGTAGGCAGCTCAGCACCACCCAGCTGCTTGCTGGGGAAAGAAGGTAAAGGGGTGAGAACTCATGGGTTGAGATAAAGACAGGCTACTGGGGAAAGCAAAGTCCATGCATTCAGAAGCAAACTAAACCAAGGAATTAATTTAGTGCTTCCCTTTCAGCAGACAGATGTTCGGCCACTCGCAGGAAAGCAGGGCTCAGCACTCCTAATGGTTTCTTGGGAAGACAGACACTCCAAACACCCACCTCTTCCTCCTTCTTTCCCCCAGTTACATTGCACAGCATGTAATCACATGGTATGGGCCATTCCTGTGGCCAGTTGGGGTCAGCTGCCCCACTTCTGTCCCATTCCTGCTCTTTGTGCACCCCCAGCTCTTTGGTGGCAGGGCAGTGTGACAAGCTGAGGCTTCCTTGTCTCTGTGCAGCCCTGCAATGACTAAAACATCAGTGTGTCATTACTGCTACTTTCATCAAACATGCAAAATACAGCATCATACAAGCATCTACAAATGAAATTATCTCAGCCCAAACCATGCCAGTTTCCTTTCTTATCTATTGACTGGATGCTCCCTCAAATGTCTCATTCTCTTTGGAAGATTTGCTTTTAGACAAAAATCACCATATTTCTCTTAAAAACTTTTCAGAGGATTTCAAAATTAAAATAGCTTTCAAAAATGCAATGTTTTAAAGAATAACATTATTTTTGAAATTATCACTCTTTTAACTAATAGTAATTTTGATTGCAATTAGTCTTTTTTTTTTCTTTATTTAATTGCTGTAGTTGGTCTAGAAATTAAGTTTTGTTTGCTAGCTCAGTTCCTATTTGCTGTCTTCTCCAGGGTCTGCAAGGTTTCTAAAACTGCTTATCTGCTTCATTTGTTTGCTCTATTAGAGGTTTGAGCTTTTTTACCTAAATTGCTTCCCTGCTATTTCAGACATCTTGCTCCATTTGGTAATGTGCATAATATTGAAATGTAATTTTTTTCCCTAAAAAGCTACATATAATTACTTACTAACTAGATTAATCTTTTCTTATCTTTAGGACATTCTGCTGAAGCTTTCACGCTAGTCTACAATTATTTTTCCATTTTCATCTAATCTGTAATAAATAGTCAGGCATGCCAGGGTAATGGATTTCACCTGAGGTTCTCAACATGCTTCGCAGACAATAATTAATTAATTAGATTCACAAACTGTCTTTAAAACAGGTGAAATTGAGGTGCAGGCAGTAAGCATGTGGTCATTAGGAAAATGTTGTACCATTAACTGTGGCTGCTCTATAAGCAGGTGGCACAATGAGTTACTCCCTGATAGCAGTGAAGGCTCCTAAAGCAGGACAAAGGAGAGCTGATCTCTGCTCAGTAGCACCCTGTTAAAGAAAATAAATGGTTAAAGTCATCTGACTGGCTGTTTGTTTACCTGATGCTGTGGTGTAAGAATATGCTATGCAGGCATATGAAGATGTATATTAGTCTGTAATATACGTTGCAAAATGCTGACCTGATGTCATTGTTCTCGCTTTTCTTAACACAAATGTTACTACAGGTGTTTGTGCGGGGATAGTTATTTTACCTATAAAGGCATTTTATTGGGTCATGTAGCTGAACTAGAAAAAAATTAATGACTCTGTAGGATATACATACAGGATGAACAGAGAATTTGTCAGTTAAGCCCTGAGGAAACTTGTCAATAATCATCCTCTTCTATTTGTTCAGGATAATCAATGACTTTCCTTCTTACCAGCCCATAACCGACCTGTCACTAGTAAATTTAAGCAGTTTCAACTGTCTGTATTTCTAGTTTTTACTGTCATATTATTTCTTGAACGGTGCTTCTTAAACAGAATTTGATCCATATGTGGGGCTTGAAATTTGTGAGAGAAGGGAATGGAGAGAGAACAAAGGGAAGGAGGTTGGGGAACATAAAGTAGGCCATAATGATCTGTAAATTATAATGATCTTGCTTGCACTTCTGTCACATCAGTATGAAAATATTTAATGTCTATAAATACTTCCATACTGTCATAATGTTCTCCCAGGACAGCTGCTTTTAACATCTGTCCATTAACCATTTAGCCCTTAAATGTATACTTACATTGTCTGTTACTGACATTTTAATCTAATAGATGAAGTTGAATGCAAAAGCTGTAATCTTGAAAAAGGATGAAATTTGCAATATTTGAAATGGCATTTTCCCCACTTACCCTCCCCTAAATCTATTGAGTAGTCTTTATTTCTGTATTCATTGAATCTTGTTTTGGTTTTCTGACCAGAAGTCAGGCCAAACAACCACCCTGGGCATTGAACTGTATTTGAACATAAAAGGCTATTTCAGTTTTGTGGAATTTCCTTGATACTCAGCTGTATATTAGACACCAGGGAATTCTCTTGTTGCGGTGTAAACTACCCAGATCTTCTGACTGCAATTATTGTCAAAAGTGCTAATGGATTGTAATGTACCATATTAATCCTATGAAATAAGAACATCATCTCTAGCCTCTGCTGAGAACTATTTTTTCCACTTTCATGCTACCTCTGATATGCAGTAAACTAAGGGAGGTTTTTAACCAGAATTGGTTCTCCTATCAGTTGTGGTTCTGTGGACATCTAATAATGTCTTGTGAAAGGACCTCCTTGCCAGTTTTATTCCTGTTTTTCTACCACATTTCTCTCCCAGACATTTTCACCAGCAGTTTTCCATAGGATTATGAAATGAAGAGGTTTTGAGTAACTACGGATGGCTAACCTCCAACAACTAATTATATAATTATGAATTGTTTCTGAGTATAATCAGGTAATGGTCATTGGTCTTTAGACTTCCACTAATTTGAAACACAGCAATTAGATATATTTTTTTAATTGTACACTGAGAACCAAAATAGATTTGTTTTCTTTTGGAAAGTTTGCAAGTCCATCACAACTGTAGGATTTTTTTTCTGCATACTAAAAATGGCTGCTGAATGGAGCAGTGGGGAGGCAGGCTGACTCAGAACCTCATTCTGTTTTCCCTCTGAGAAACCCCACCAAAATCTATTTTTAAGGGTGGTAAAATATCTCTTGTAGAATTGTTATTCAATTTAATGGAATTCTAAGGCACTTTGATTGATTGATGAGTAGCAAAGTATTTTAAAACGTCTTTAAGAAAATCTTAGAAAGAGCCCTCAGACTTACTGGGATCCAGACTAGTTCGCTTTGGCACACAGAATGCTTGTAAGCAGGAGCAGTTTGAATGGGCAATTTTAGTGTGTTTTCTTTTGAAAGTTTTTGTACTTTGCTCTGTTTTCCCAGGTTTTTGGGTTTTTTTTTGTTTGTTTGTTTGTTTGTTTTTCCAGGAGGTTTTTCCCATGTACTTAGCTGTGTATGACAAAGCATGGCAGCCATTCGTAGTTTCAAGTACTAAGAGTTTTCAGATCTGTGGCAGTAAACTCACGCTTCCCTTTACAAGCCACGGGCTAGCTAGGAGCATTCAATTGAAATCTCAAGACTGAGACTGGCCTCCAAGGTGTCACAGGAGATTTTAGTCCTGCACAGCAAATCAGTATGATTTAGGAAGAGTTTAGCATAAAGCATGTTTTAATTAATATTTGCACTTTAAAAAAAGAAATAATTAAGGCTTTCTTATCAGTGGTTACACACTGCTTGTTTTTAGGCAGTCACTAAGTAATGCACACATGTTTAATTGAGTGCTTCTACTTACAAACAAATTTAACATAAGAAGTTTAATATTATCATATTAATTTAAGTAGACTGAACATTCCCTAAATAGTAAGGGATCTGGTGAGAACCCACATATTAAAGCTGCTAATATTCTTTTAAATAAGAAATTATTTCTAAAGCAGCAAGTCTTTGAAATTCATCATAGAGAAAGCTGGAGGCTAGAGAAGTACCTTTTATTTTCATCATGAATTTCCATTCTGGTCTAGCTGAGTTGTAGGCCGCCAGAAAATCCTTGCATTTCCTTTCTGTTTGCTTTCCTCAGGAAAAGCTTGGCAGTTTCCCAAAATAACAACTGAATAAGAACATTCTGAAGAGCAAAATGCAATTATTAAAATCCTGCTACCCAACCAGCTGCAGCACACATGGCACTGAGAATGGGATCTGACAGAGCAAGGACTTCAATGGCAAGAGAACAGTCACAGAATCATAGAATGGCCTGAGTTGAAAAATCATCTAGTTTCAACCCCCCTGCTATATGCAGGGTCACCAACCACTAGACCAGGTTGTCCAGAGCCACATCCAGCCCGGCCTTGAATGCCTCCAGGGATGGGGTACCCACAGCCGCTCTGGGTAACCTCTGGGTTCCAGCACGTCACCACCCTCTGAGCAAAAAACCTCTCCCTTAATCCAACCCAAATCTCCCCGTCTCAGTTTAAAATCATTCCCCCTTGTCTATCACTATGAACCCATGTAAACAGTCATTCCCCCTCCTGAAGGAGCAGAACAAGCTCCCAGACATATTCCCTCTGAAACATCTTTCGCTCAGAAAATAGTCATTTTCTGCACTGTGTTATCTGCCATGCTGTAGCACCTCTGCCTGCTGCTATTCCTAGTAACAGAAAACTACTTGCTTATTACATGTCAGAAGTGATTTACATGTTTATGAGAGCACTGCAAGCAGGAAGGAAAGTGTTAAAAATGAGCACTGTGAATGTTGTTTCAGGCGGTCTTGACAATTCTTTGCAGAGTTAGGTAAATAAACTTTTTTATTTTATTTTTTCAATTTTTTGCTAAATCTTTTCACGTGAGTGCTTTGCTAGTTGCTGGGCAGCAGCTGTTTTTTCACAGAATGTTCAAGCCTTATTCCAACGGCTAGGTTTACAAATGCTTCTTGGTAAGCCCCTGCAGAGAATCCCAGGCTATCCTCTTCCTCTGCCTGCCTTGCAGAAGCTCAGCACTGCCTGGCAGAAGTCAGCTGCAGAGGAATCAGCACCTTTCCTGCCGGCTGCGGTGAGGCAGTACCTCCTTAACTCAGACAGACATCTCACTAATCCTTCAGCCAGAATAACAGCTACCAAGCCCACAGATACGGATCACATTTATAGAATTGGTGCAGCTCACTCCCATACATTTTGCAAGATACCTGCCTATAAATCTACCAGTGTGTGAGTTTGAAGTGATAACACTGAAGGTGTGATTTTAAGACAGTATATGGTATGTTACAACCTAGCTCAGCCAGCAGCAGTTTTCAGAAAGGTAATGCAGAAGGGTTTTATACATTCACTTTTCAGAGAAGACAGTCTTACCTGCTCTTCAAAGAACTTCTCTTCCATGTTGTTTTCAGTTTCATTTGTGGAAGAGCTAATCCTGACCTCCTCATCTAGTTTTTACAGTCATGGTAAGCTGCAGAAAAGCTCACAGAATCACAAAGTATCCTGAGTTTGGAAGGGACCCATAAGGATCATGGAGTCCAACTCCTGGCTCCACAGAGGAGCACTCAAAATTCAAACCCTGTGTCTGAGAGCATTGTCCAAATGCTTGAACTCTGGCAGCTTGGGGCCATGCCCACTGCCCAGGGCAGCCTGTTCCATGCCCACTGCCCTCTGGTACAGACCCTGTCCCTAACCCCCGGCTGCCCCTCTCCTGACACAGCTCCACACCGTTCCCTCGGGCCCTGTCACAGTCACAGAAAGCAGAGCTCAGCGCTGCCCCGCCACTGCCTGTGAGGGGCTGCAGCTGCCATGAGGCCTCCCCTCAGCTCCTCTGCTTTGGGCTGAGCACACCAAGGGATCTCCGTGCTCCTCATTCATCTTGCCGTCTGGACCTTTTGCCAAGTTGCCAAACTGAGAAAAAACTAGAACTGTCAGTAGTTAGAAGATTGCTCGTTGTAAATCTTTGTAGTGTGTTTCAAGGTCAAATCATTTCTTTTTTTCAGAGCTGCTATCATCGCTTAGTATTGTTCATTCCTGCCAGAATCAGAGCATGTTTTTCCCTATTACTGGTTGCTAGAAAGTTCCCCATCACACATCTTTCTAAGATATTTCTTACAGGCTACAGAACAGATTAGACCTTGCCATGGGGCCTAGGCAATTAAACTGAGCTAAAGTTTGTGTATAATGCTTTATCCATGTGTTCATAATTTTTGGAGAATAGTTTCCATCAGTTTTCTATATTGTATTGCAGGAGACTTATTGGTTTTTAGTTTTCTTTTCCAAACAGTAGCTCTTTTCCTGCTCTTTTTCTTCTTACATGTTTTCCTTCATGCTGAGCAAACCTAAGAAACTTTTACAGAGAGAAGTTTTTGTGGTTATGGTCATACTGAAGTTTATCTTTATTCCGTTTAAATTCAGTTTTCACTTTAAAATGCTTGTGGTATGCAGGTGGCATGTGACAATCAGCAAGTGGTCATCAGAAGACACACTGAGTTCTTAGCTGTGTACTTTGTACGTCTTCAGAATTGATGACATAAATGTTTTGGAGCAGCAGGAGGCAAAGAGGATGGTGATGGCTGAGAGTGCTTGTTCTGAGGTAGTATAGCTGCCTGTGGAGTGCCAGTCTTCACCATACAGTTCATTAAATTGCATTTAACGAATGTAATAATTGAAGTATATTTCAGAGTACATGGCATGAGTATGGTCTATTGCTCCCTGACTGCAGAGCCAGGTTAGATAAATCAGATAGCCAATTCTGATGATGATTACGTTACAAGTCATGGCATTAGCTTCATAGAAGTTATGTAAGTATAAATGACTGACTACACGTTCCATTACACTGCCGTAGTAATTGTCGGAGAATGGGTCATACTCAGATGTTTGATTAGTGTTTGTATGATTGTATCTATCCTCTTGTTTACAAAGGAGGGCTTCCCTCATACTATGCTTTGAGGCTTAATCTCAAGACTTCTGATCTGCTACATTTGCTGTGTGAGACCTCAGCAGTTCAGCCAGCCCAGGGCTGGGAAATTCAGATGCACTTCACAATAGCTTGAAAGTATGTTTTTGCAATGGAAGGATGTGCTTTTGCAAACCATTTCAGAGCTAAGTTTTTTTTTGAAAATTAATGTGAATTTGATGAACATCTTAGATATCAGGTGACTGCATACAGCTAATATGAGTTGCAGCAAGCATAACCTGGATCTGTGTTGTAGAACCTCAAGTATAAAAACACAGCATAATATAATTGGAAACCATGGTAATTTGCAATAGACATGTTATACAGCTTCCTACTGGGAAGGCTGTCTGTATTGGTCACAGTATTTGTCTCTTTTTTATGGTACCTGAAACCGAGCCAGTCAGTTTGCTGCCTGTCTCTTGCTCCTAGCAGCGACATGTTAATTACTGTATCTTCTTTCTGCAATGTTTTGCAAGGGTTGTTGCTTGCCTACTCTCAGAGAAAGGCCGTAGTCAAGCAGCACCAAGCCTGTGCCACAAGGAGATTCTCTCTGAACCATAGAACCATAAAAAAATTCAACTGGAGTACCAGGGAGAAAAAAAGAGTCAACATTTCTCACTAAAAAAAAATGGTTCTTCTGGCCTCAGGTAAGAAACGGAGGTGTGTTCAAAAGCACAGCACAGCAATATGGATTTTCAACATGGGATGCCTGGAGTAAGCCTCCCCCCTTAGGTTACAAGAAATCAATACTCTTGCAGTGTAGGTAGGTCTGTAGCATTATTCCCTAATAGGTTATTGATATGGTAATGTCTCCAGTAAAGCCTGACCTAAAGAAGCAGAAAGTGTTAAATGACACACTCTGCAAGACATTTCTCAAAAAATGGTCATTAGTTCTTCTGAAAGGAGTAGAGATACTGGGATAATGAAGTTGTCAGTAAAACAGCCTTTGCTTCAGACTGGACAAACCCAGATCAGTCAGGCACACTTCACAGGGCAAATCCTCCATCCCTGATTCTGGTAGTGCTAGAACTGTATCATAGAATCGTAAAATAGATTATGTTGGAAGGGATTTGAAAGACCATCTAGCTCCAACCCTGTGCTGTGGACAGGGTTGCCAACCACTAGATCAGGCTGCTCAGGGCCCCATCCAACTTGGCCTTGAACACCTTCAGGGATGGGACATCCTGTTCCAGCATCTTACCACTCTCTGAGTAAAAAATTTCCTCCTAACATCTAATCTAAATCTCCCTCCTTATAATTTAAAACTATTCTCTCTTGTCCTATCATTATCAGACCAGATAAACGGTTGCTCTCCCTCTGGACATGCTTAGGAGATATTTAGTGATGTATGCATTTGCATTTTTGGGGTTAGCTTGGGCAGCTTCCTTTTATATAAGCCCTTGGACAGAGTTTGTTTCTGAAGGTGAGATCAATTTATGTAAATACAGGCCCATGTGAATGGGCACAAACTGGCAACTCCTAGGAGTAATGACTATCCATTATAGTATGATAGATAACAGAACTGTGCATCAGCCTCCATTTTCAGTCTCATAATACACAGCATGGTGTCATCTTATTGTGTACTTTAATTCCTGGTTTGCAATAATCTGCTTAGTTTTGCAAGAAATTTCAACTATGAGTGTTTCTTTTAACCCTCAAAGAGTAAAATTATAGGATCATACAATTGTTTAGATTGGAAAAGACCCTTAAGATCAAGTCCAACCATCAACCTAACACTACCAAGTCTACCACTTCACCATGTCCCTAAGTACCACATCCACACATTTCAGGATCATGAGTCCATGACCTCCCTGGGTAGCCTGTTCCAATTCCTACCACACTTTCTATGAGGCAGTTCTTTCTGATATCCAATCTAAACTTCCTCTGGTTAAGCGTGAGGACATTTCCTCAAGTCTTGTCACTTGTCACCTGAGAAAAGAGACCTCACTTCTACCTCCTTTCAGATAGTTGTAGAGTGATGAAGTCTGTCCTCAGCCTCCTCTTCAACAGACTAAACATTCTCAGTTCCCTCAGCCACTCCTCATATATCTTGTTTTCTTGTCCCTTCACCAGCTTTGTTGCCCTGCTCTGATTACATTCCAGCAGCTCAGTTTCATTTTTGTAGTGAGGAGCCCAAAACTGAACATTCAAGGTGAGGTCTCACCAGCTCTGTGTATGTATGTAGCTGTCTTTCATGAAACTGGTAACTGGTATCTTATTTAGGAATGAGTCCTTTCCTGAACTTGGATAGAGTTAAGAAGTATTAAAAACAAAAAGAACTGTGTATTAAAATGATCTGATACTTTAGAGATAATACATTTTGAAATCTAACTTTATTTAAGTTGATAAAACTATCATCTGTGTTAGAGGCAATTCTGTACATACTGACCTCAGTAGATTTTCTTCATCTGCAAGGGTGCCATCAAAACCAAAATTTAACCTAGGAAAGCATTCACCACTTCGAAACAATGTTGGAAGATAAGCAGAAAAGAACAGTAGTAACAACTTAAGATGATTAAACTTAATCTGGAGAGAAGAAATCTAGTATAAAAATTATTTTCTGCTCTGGCTATACTTTTAGTTTGCTATTGAAATGTTTTGGGTTTTTTTCTATCTAATTACAAATCAAGTGGCAGCAGTCTACTTTTGCTGCGCATGATATCAGTGTTTCTGTTCTGCCTACTTTCTCTCTGCCCTGAAAGTGCGAAATGTTTAATTATTCCCAAGGGCCACTTTTGATCAGGCTGACAATGAGTTTCTTACATTTGGCAAGTTCTCCCAGAAACCTGGTGCTTTCAGCTTTCAGCTTTCAGCTGAAAACTGCTGCCCCTATTCAGTATGCCCTGCATGGTTGGATGGCCTTTCTGCATTTTCTTTAAAAACACTGATGCTTGCTTTTGCAGAAACCCCTGCCTTTTATGAAACAAACATGTTTTGGAAAGAAAATGGCAGTTTATAAGAATGGCTGGAAATGTACTGTAAGACACTCAAGTGTTCTGTCTCGGGGAATTTTCTTGGCACAAGACATTAATCTTATGCCCAGAAGAAACAGAATTTGTGGAATAGCCAATTTTCTGATGTACTTGCTGCACTTTGAATTCTATCATTTTTGCTGTTCCGTGATGGATTTTACTGTCATTTAGCTTCCTCTTGTAAATATCAGGGTGGAGATTAGCGCTGCAATTTCAGAAACAGATGTTAAACAGTAATAAAGTTTTTTCTTCAAAAGTGATTCAGGAAATAATTAAACTAGTATGTGATGTTAGATCTTAAAGTAAACATGTATACATATTTTGGAGTAACTGCCTAGTCATGGTCTCCTTAATCAGAACTTGGGAGTTTGAATACTGCACTGGCTTTCACTTTTCTCAAGCTCAGTACTCACTTCTGCTGTTAAGTAGCAGATATATGGGGAAAT
Source organism: Gallus gallus (assembly GCF_016699485.2). Classification (NCBI taxonomy): domain Eukaryota; kingdom Metazoa; phylum Chordata; class Aves; order Galliformes; family Phasianidae; genus Gallus; species Gallus gallus. The sequence continues at coordinate 87,396,593 of NC_052534.1, read as the reverse complement.
ATACCCAAAGAATTATGGAAAATTAAAGGAAATTTAGTATACTTTAGTATTCTTGGAAGACAGAATATTCTGACATTTGTTGAGATCAGCTCTTTCAGCATCAAAATATGTGGTTTTATGACCAAATATCTAGTTTGATAGAAAATCTATATACAGTGACTACCTCATCTTTGTAAATTGCTTATTTTAACTTACAAACGTATGCTGATACATGACTCAAATTTGGCACTTTTCTTCCTCCAGTAATTGAGTCTTATAACACTTGTGCTTACTAGATTAATAGTGTTGTTGAGCTATTTTTTTTACCCTTCTTAATTACATGGTTATTTTTTTTTTAATTGGCCAGCTCTTATTAATATTTATTTTGTTCTAAACATATATTTTGCATAAGTGAGTCTTCTAGTTCTATGCAGGTGGGATTTGAAAAGGTAATTCAAATGGCATAGCTTTTATTTGGGTGCGTGCAACATTCTTTATCAAATTTTGTGTGTAAGATAAATGCTTCTGTTTCAGAAAGTGCAATTGTAACTTAACAAATGTACCGTTAATGTTCATGTATAGAAATTTTAAAGACAAGTGAAATTGGTAAAGCAAGCTCACTATCAAGCTTGCTCTTATACCCATGATAGACTTCATTTGATTTGAATTTGTCCCTGAAAAGTCTCACTGGTCCTTTTTATGAGAACTTTAATGGATAAGAATATTATTTTTAAAAGTTCCACAGATAGCTATTCTCCCAGTGCTATTTTCTTGAATGCTTTAATTCACTAACAATAAGTCAGTTGTGTATCGTCTCCAAAATACCACTAGCAGTACACTGCTTTTCTAAATCAGAAATACCTGCATTATTCCCAGAGATTGAAAAACATCAATAGTTGGTGGGCAACACTCTCTAGCCTTCTTGAACCAAGCTCTCACCAGCTGAGTAAGTTTCATCCCTTCATGTGCACTGAGTCAGTATTGATCCTGAAGTCCTCATCCACTGCTCCAGATCTTCATTGTGTGCTTATTGACTCCTTCAAACTCTTAAGTTATAATTTTAGAGAAAATGATGAAAAAGGAGAACAACATTTAGATTAGGTTGAACGACTGTTGTGTACAAAAATAGTGTTACCTGAACTTTCTTTCATGCAGTTATATTGTGATGTTTCCATTTTTTTGTCATTGTATTAATATTGCTCTGCTTCCCATTCCCTTCCTTTCCACTGACTTTCCTTTCACCCATCCCTAAGCTCATCTGTTTGCCAGAGTCTTCTGCTTGTTGTGAATGTCATACAAGCAATTGCCTGACTTTCCAAAGAAAAAGTTCAGTGGTCTTGGGAAGGCTTTAACGTTAAGTGATAGCACATGGAAAATATCAGAGCTGCCTGATGTGTGAGTAGTATTAGTGTTAGTTGTACAGCGCAAATCTCAATGAAGAGTTGTGTATGTATATAAAACAATAATTTGTGTCTTTTTTTTTTATTTTTTATTCAGGTCATTGCCATAGTTATGGATATGTTTACAGACGTGGATATCTTTAGAGAAATTGTAGAGGCATCTACTAGAGGAATTGCAGTGTATCTCCTGCTTGATGAGTCAAACTTTGGCCACTTTCTGAAAATGACGGAGAAACAAGGCTGCCAAGTGCAAAGGCTCAGGGTAAGACTTACTGTGTTCCTGTGCTTGGACTTTCACTAGTCATTCCTTTGCAACCCACTGAAAAGTGAAAATTATTCAAAAAGTGATTATCAAATATTGCTGTTTCAAATTAACTATGAGGTAGAAATAGGTAAACTTTCAACAGAACCTTCTCTATTAATGTTATTCTCTTTAGAAACACTTCTATCTTTTTCATGTGTCATGTATTTGATAGAATGATATAGTTTTTCACATATTATTTATAAAACATTTTTCTGTTATTATATATTTAGGAATACTCCAGGTTTGGAAGACCTTTTTGCTTTATGTTAAATTAACCTGCAAATAAAGTTATAAAGCTTATGTAAATTGTTAGGAAAAATAAATTATATACTTCATTTACTTCATTTTTTATCTTTATTTTTTTAATATGATGATGTATTAAAATGCTTTAGAAAGCCTGGGATTCTATTTCAGTAATATTTTCCTGAAAAATTTTATGATCATGTCTGTCAACAGCATGTCTTAGGGAGTATGCAATATGAGTAGGCTTAGTCTTATAAATTAGATACGTAGTTTTCTCCTGTAAGAAAGATAATCAGGAGAGGATTCATGTTTACATTTCTCATTCAATAGCTTGCACCACCCTACTACTTAACAGGGAGTAGAATACAAACCATATGCTGCACTGAACTGACGTAAGTGCTTCATAAATACTTCTAGGTTTACTCTTTTGTAGATAGCTCTGAAGACGATCCAAGGACAATGCCAGGACCTCTCTGCAAAGATCTAGACATTTCCTTGTCTGAACTTCGATTTACAGCTCCGTTTGTAGTTCCTCGTTTTTGCTACTAATTGGGCCATGCTTACTCCTGGAAAAAATATTACAGAAGCATACGAGCATGCATTTTAAGAACCCAGTCCATAAAGCAGATAGAGATATGGTATATTTGTGAGAATAAATAGGGCATTTTTATTTTTTTTAATTGTAGAGTGAATCTGTATTTTATACCAGTTTTTGCTCTGGAGTGTTGACTTAGACACATAGAGGTATTACCACACCACTTCCTGTACTTGTTCCTTATGGGGGGCATTTGAGCGTGTGAGATTGCCCTCTGGTGGCTTTATACACAAAGCTATAGCAATTTTTAAAAAGAGATAGTCAGAAGTGTTGCTTATCTGTAGACACTAGTAGTGATTGCCTCCATAAAGTCAGTATATAGCAATAGTTGCACATGCTGGAACTTGATGTACTACCATTTTCCAATGATTTGGGTTAACTATACCATAGAGATTTCTAACACGGTGTACATTTTTTTGTGTAGTGTGACTTTTATTCTCCCAGTATAAAAGAAATTAGGAGCATGCAGTTGAAGTTCTAGCACTAAAAAACACCATAGTATGCATTTTCACATTTATTCTCTGCAGTGTATTTCTGTAGCTGTTTCTAAAGCTTAACTTTTTGGGGATGAGTTAATTTTTATTTCTAAAATGGTTTTATAGACAATTAAACAGACATTTATACTATGATTGAAAGAACTCATGTACATACATTAGAATGGATTTGGTATGGATTAGTGGGTTGGAGAGGTGTGGATTTGGCTTGGATTGGTAGGTTGTAGAGGTTTGGATTTGGCCTCTTTAGTGAGATTATGTTTTATATGCTTCTGTTGTGTAACGATGGGACAGACACTTTTACACTGAAAGGTTTACTTAGAATGCTTCAAGATTTACCAGAAAATGAAAAGTATATGCCAAAGATCTAAACATTAATCCAGTAATCCTGTTGCGTCCTGGGTTTCCAGTTTAGCTTGTAGTAAAGCTCTTCAAGCTCCTCAGCCAGGTGCTACTCCCAGTGACTGTTGCCACGAGAACAAAAGCTTACTACACTCACAGTAATTATTTCCTTCCTTGAAGATTAAGAGAAACTGCTGGTGCCTATGAAAGAGCAGACAATTCTTTGACAAGGTTTTCTCCCTTTCCCCTTTTTTTATTGCCTCAATGTTCAGAAAAATAAACTATATTTAACTTTTTGTGCTTTTGGAATTCCTCTTTTATAGACTGAAAGCAATAAGAGGACTGAGATGTAAAAATATATTTCTTTTCCTCAGGATACAGAAAGAACACTGTTCTTTTTATTCTCTGGTATGATTTGGTTCTGTCTTGCGGGAGTATGGCAGATGTTCTTCATTCCATGCCCTCCTGAAGAGGGGCTTCTCTAAAGCTTTTCTGGCTTAATCAAAGCCCTCACTGTCTATTTTTCTCTTGCTTTCAATTAGTAAAAAATAAAATGATTGAGGATGAATTTTTGAATTCAGATTTACAATTCTGTCTTTTGTATGTAAAAAGGATTCATTCGTAAATCCACACTAAATGTCTCTGCAGACAGTTTTCCTCATCCAAGGTGTGAGTGCATATCAGGACATATTTCTGTCTTTTTTGAGAGCTATAACTGAAAAAAAAAATGATAGACTATGTATTATAGGATTGTTACCAGAAACCAGGAACTTGGAACTTTTCCCGTCTCTTGTACAACATTTCTTCTTGTGGATTGATTTCTACTTAATATTTGCCTTATCTTCATCAGTGGCTCATGTCAAATAGATAATGTCTTTCTTGTACTCTCCTATTTCTCTTTCCTCACTTATAATTTAAATTTCTGTTTCCTGTCTTACATTTTTTCTCCATTAGCTGATGTATTTCTCTTTCTTTCTCTTCTCTCTATAAACTTGTTTTGATTAACTTTGTCACCAGACTGACTTGTTCAGTCAGCAGTTCCTTTGCATAGAATATTGAAAAGTCCATACAGATCCTGACTTTTTTCAGGTGATTTTTCAAAACCTATTTGTTATTTTTTTCTGGAGGTCATTGTTTATTTCTGCTGTTGACAAGTGCTGCAGCAAACTAGGAAATAGATTTGTACTGTTAAACACATCAGAGAGAGTAATCCTCAATATCACCAGAATGCTTAAGGGAGTAACTTGGTTTTGGATGGCAAACAATATAGAATGTAGAAAATGTTGATTAATGCCCAAGAAGCTCTTCAGCTGATGTCAGAGTTTAGTTTTTTATCTGTTACGAAATCATGAAATCATTGAATCACAAAGGTTAGAAAAGTCCCCTACGATCATCTAGTTCAACCATTGACCCTTCACCACCATGCCCACTAACCATGACCCTCAGTGCCAAATCTACACATTTCTTGAAAACCTCCAGTGTCACTGACTCCACCATCTCCCTGGGCAGCCTGTGCCAGTGCCTCACCACTCTTTCTGAGAAGAAATTTTTCATAATATCCAACCTGAATATGAGTCATGGTGTGTGGCATAGGCTCTATATTGAACAGAAACCTATTTTTACTTCTGTGGAAATAGAGTCATCTTGCTAAAGGAGAATATTGCAAGCAGTTTGACAGGAACTGTTTATACCATGATACTCTTCTCAGTATTTTTAATGAACTGGGGAAATGAGAAAGTAGAAGCAGTAATGAATTGATTTTTTTCTTTTGTGAGATCTAGCCCCAAGCATATATGCTTAAATGCACAGGAAAAACTGTCCATGAGAGCTGACTGCAGTCCATTATTTCTTATGAGTTTTATCAAAATCATCAAAAGTTTTCTATTACTTCCAAGTCTATATCAGATTTGATTATTAAATAGGCATGCACAGCTCAACTTTGTATCAGTGAGCAAAATTCTGTCCTAAGGACCAGACTTCAGTGAAGTCATTGAGAATTTGTCTTCAGCGGTCACTGAATCAGCTTGAAAGTTTCAGCAGAACCTAGCTGGAAAGCTACTTAGCATTTGTACAGCAAGTCCTATCTCTTAGTAAGAACAGAGGCACAGGATAATAAATAACATCAGTAATGGTGAAAAATATGAGAAATTTGACTTTTTTCTTCTTTAAAACTGCCAGGCTAACTATTAGATAGACATCTGTTCCCTTCTTCATGCATATTCTTGACAGCAAGTACAGGATGAATAATTGAATACTGATAAAAACAGATTCTACAAATAAAAAATGCTGAAATGAAATGTTTGAGACTAGTACATTCACTGTACTTATCTATTGCATTGGAGAATTCTTACTGATTAATTATATATCATTTTAAATTATGTTTCTGAATTTTAAGTCATGGTTATGTGGTTCTCCCTGGGAAAGTAGTTATGCATAAAGAGAAGGCTAGATCTTGTTTCCTCTTCATCATCTGGGTGTCCTTTATTTGAATGACCCTGATAGCCATCCTCAAACTGCAGCACAGAGACCCAAACACTGAATGTTTTAAACGTCAGGAACATAACACTACAACCTGTTCTTGGAGGGGGGAGAAGATCCTGGTTTTGGTTTACTGGTTTACAGGACCAGACAGACTTACCATTTGACTGATATTACAAACTTCAGTGTCTCCTGTCAGGCTTGTTTCTATCCAGTTGCCCAGGATTTGCTGTCAGGATTCATAAATAAATTACTGCATTATCCGCAGTGATACAACTTCTCTGCAGTGGTCACTGGCACTCCTTTTTGAGTGCAGTTAGCATGGGATTGCTGTAGTATGACAACGAAACCAAGTAGGAAGAGAAGTCCAGCATTTCATGCGAAGTAGGGCTAGCAATTCAGTTATGTGTATGTGTATTTACTGCTAGTGCTCTTAAGTAGAGCACATTGTTCCTTTTTGTTCTTAAATATTTTCTTTATTTTTGGAGGTTATTCAAAGGATGCATCCTTGGCAGCTAATTAGCAGGCTTATGGATGCCACAGGAGCTGTGGAGGAAGTGTTACATGAGAACAGTGAGCGTGATCTCTGGCACACGCCTTCATAGTGCCATGTTTCCATCTCTTACTGGATGACATCCTGAGTCAGGGAAAGAGTTGGCAGGATTAAGGAAGCAGGATAGAAATGCTGTAGAAGCAATAACATTGAAGAAGAGAAGGAAAATGCAATAACAGGGAAAGCAGTCACTAAAATGTTAAAAAAAAGAAAAAAAAGCCATCAGTGAAATGTAAATTATAATAATTTTTTAGAGGATATAGAGTCCGCTTGAGGCTGTATTTTAACTTATGATTACTTAAGGCTAAGGCACTTTTATACAATATGATAACTTGCAAGCCATTAGCTTTGCTTGTGCCTACAGCATTCCAGATTCCCCAGTGATATTCTGTCCAATACTCTTTGGGCCTTATCTCAAAAAAAAAAAAAAATTGATAGATTCGACAGGCATGTCATTACATCAGTGTTTTCTGTTACACTTATTTGAAAATGTATAAGCTGAATCTCAAGTGGCCTTCCAATTATGACATAAATGATGTATCAAATTAATTTAAATGCTTAACTACTGAAGTTAATGCAGATTTTGTAACTAAACATGACATTTTGATTTATGTTAAATAAAGGTTTACAATCATAATAATCATAGAATCATAGAAGCATAGAATTGCTGAGGTTTGAAAAGACCTTAAAGATCATCGAGTCCAACCATGACCTAACCATACTACCCTAACTCTAACAACCCTCTGCTAAATCATGGCGCTGAGCACCACATCCAGACGGTTTTTAAACACATCCAGGGATGATGACTCAACCACCTCCCTGGAAGCCTATTCCAGTGCTTAACAACCCTTTCAGTAAAGAAGTGTTTCCTGATATCCAACCTAAACTTACCCTGATGGAACTTGAGGCCATTTCCCCTCGCCTTGTCACCTGTCATCAGTGAGAATAGACCTACCTCCCTCTCACTGTAAGCACCTTTCAGATATTGGAAAAGAGCAATAAGATCTCCCCTCAGCCTCCTCTTCCCCAGACTAAACAGCCCCAGTTCCCTCAGCGTCTCCTCATAGGGCATATTCTCCAAGCCTTTCACAAGCCTTGTTGCCCTTCTTTGGACCTGCTCCAGGACCTCAATGTCCTTCTGTACTGAGGTGCCCAGAACTGAACACAGTACTCGAGGTGAGGCCTCACCGATGCTGAGTACAGGGGCAAGATGACTTCCCTAGTCGTGCTCACCACATCATTCCTGATACGAGCCAGGATGCCATTGGCCTTCTTGGTCACCTGGGCACACTGCTGGCTCAGATCTTCATAATCTTCATAACCTTCAGAATGGGGCAAATTCCATTATTTTCTTCTTTTTAAAGTAATTACTGTTTGTGCACTATTTAACTTTCAAAATGAAAGTTTATTATTATTATTATTATTATTATTTTATTTAATTACTTCTACTTTCTGCTAAAGTAGCTGATGGGGAAAGAATAATTTTCTTCACTGGAATTGGCTTGTTCAAAATTCAGCAAAACAGTACTGGAAAAACAGAAAAATTGATTTGCTTCTTTTAGACACTAAGTTAAAAATCAATGTTGTGATAACACAAAGGACACAATGCTAGATAATCAAAGGTGATTAGCAGTTAGCGATGCAAAGAGACAAATAGTGTTAACCTCCCCTGCAATAATGCATACTGAGTTCTTTTGTTATTGATAATTTTTTAACTGTTTCTCAAAATAATCTAAGCATCCACATGCATTTTCACTGAGCCCAAATAATTATTAGGTTTTACAGCACTGCTAGATAATCTTTTTGATGTGAGAAATTAAAATAAACTTCGTGTTTCTAGCAAATTTGTAAGGCAAAAATACATTTTTAAAAGTATTTTTTGATCAAATGCCTTGAAAAAAGAAAGCTAAATAAAAACTCAACTAACACTATTTAAAGAACCATAAAGTCAAACCATAACTTATCAACTCACCACTTCTTATGTGTAACTCTTATTTTTTTAATTATCTATCTTTAAGTAAAAATTTTAAGATAGAAACAATAAAATAAAGAGGGATTTAGCAAGCATGTGTTATTTCAAAATGTCTGTCATTTTGTTTGTATTTTCTCCTAATTTTTTCTGTTTTGAGAAAGTTCACTGGATTATTGTAGATGCTGTCTTTAAAACGACTATAGCCTGAATTTACACAGTTCGTGGTCCAATCCATTTTGCTTCATGAATAGATTTAATGAGTTTCCTGTACCTACCCTTCACAGACATCTGCTATGATTTTCAGCCTCTCCTTGAAGCATCAGAATCTGGGCCATAATGGAACCTTTACACTTAATCAGTAGTCACAAGAAACAAGCTATTCATTTGTCTTCAGAAGTCTTATTATAGTCCACTATTTCTTTATATGTAGTTTATGTAACCATCATATAGATTGTTTTCTTACTGTCAATGCGAAATTATGGTTTTTGCTCCCTCAGGAGTACTTGCAAACTACCACACATTAATGTTGCTAAAGCACATGCTGCAAGGATAGAAACCACAGTAAATATTGTGGTCATTCACAGATATATTCTAATGTGTATTTTGTCTTTTGAAGTACTTTGTATCCAACAGCCACATGAAGTAGATGCTATATATTGGCTTGCATTAAGTTTCATTTTTCTTTTATATAAACACCTGTTTATAAACATTTCTGATAAATGTGTTGGTTTGTTGAGTGTTTTGTTGTTTTTGTTGTTGTTGTTTGGTTGTTTGATATTTTCCTGTATCCATATAAAAAGTTTCTGAAATTATTATTAGTACAGTCCTAAAGATATTGTTTAGAATTGTTTTATTTCTAGGAGCTTGCTGAGACAGCCTTGTTTACAATTTGGGAGAAAAGGTGACCACATTTCCATTTTCCATCACAGAAGAATTCTCCAGGAGAATTTACTGAGTTTGCATGACTAAAATGTAAAGCTTATGGATAAGGTTTGGAACTCAAACTCCTTTGAAGTTCGTGCTATCTATTCATGCAGTGATAGCATCTCTGTATTTAGAGATGCAATCGATTCCATGCTGAAAAGTCAATCGAGAAAACTTAGTAGTGATACAGCTGCAAGGAATACAGGCCTCAGGTGGCATCATTTGATAGACCATCACAGAGTGGAATGTCTATGTTTATAGGTAGAGCAGTCTTGTTCAATTAAAATAAGTGATAGTGATGCTTTAAGTGATATTTCTGACTACCTGAGATGTTTGGAAATTAGACGCTGCAAAGATACATTTTCAGTACAAAATCTCTTTCTCTTGTCAGAGACTTCTTGTACCAGAACCTCATTTCTGAGAGTGAATTCTATGGCAAATGGAGAAATTCATTTTTCCATGGACTAGGAAATCTCATCATTCTTTAAGACAAAGGGATGACTTGCCATTTTGCCTCTCCAGGGGACAGGTTTGATCAAAGTTTACTGTCCTGTGGAGCTTAGTGATATGCGACAATTTAACTCTTCTCCTGTACCTCTGATTTCATAGAATCATAGAATCGCCAAGGTTGAAAAAGACCCACAGGATCACCCAGTACAACCATCCACCCATCACCAATACTTCTCACTAAACCATGTCCCTCAACACAACATCCAAACATTCTTTGAACACCTCCAAGGGTCGGTGACTCCACGACCTCCCTGGGCAGCCCATTCCAGTGCCTGACCACTCTTTCAGAGAAGTAGTATTTCCTAACATTCAGCCTGAACCTTCCTTGGCGCAGCTTGACGCCATTCCCTCTAGTCCTATCACTAGTTACACGAGAGAAGAGGCTGACCCCCAGCTCACTACAACCTCCCTTCAAGTAGTTACAGAAAGCAATTAGGTCTCCCCTGAGCCTCCTCTTCTCCAGACTGAATTTCAAAGCCCTGGATGCTAAATGTCAAATATAGTGTATCAATTAAAGTATTTCAATTATGTTTTTCAGAACATGAGAGTACGGACAGTAAAAGGACAAGATTACTATTCTAAAACAGGAGCAAAATTCCATGGAAAAATGGAACAAAAATTTCTTCTGGTTGACTGTAAGAAAGTTGTATATGGTTCTTACAGGTAAGATCTGTCACCGAGGTGCTCATAGATTACCTGTCATCTCAGTACTTCACTTACTGCAAAATAAATATTTTTTTTCCATTTCTAAAAATTCTTCAAGGAATCTCCATGGGCAAATTTGATTACCTTTACTGTAATTTATAAGTTGTCATAGACACTTATTGGAAGCTAACATAATGGATAATATCTTTTGCTTTTTCTGAAGATTTGATGAAAGAAGATAAAAATCCCGATTTATTTTATATTGAGTTATTCTTTCTTAATATTCACTCCAGAAAAGGCTTTCAAAAAATTTCATAAGCTCTTTTCGATACCTTTTCCTTGTGGTAATCTTACAGACCTACTCTGTGTCACTCTGTATTATATCATGGTCAAATTCAGAATTGTCCAAGATAAGTTGGCATAGAATCGTAGAATCTTAGAATTGCTCAAGCTGGAAAAGATCTTAAGGATCATTGAGTCCAACCATGGCCTAACCATACTACCCTAACAACCCTCCACTAAATCATGTTCCTGAGCAGAGTGTCTCTTTATATTTGGATGCGTTTGATTATTCCACTTTCTGTTTGAATTCTAATATATTTTTGCAAAGCAGAAGTCAGAAAAACTTACAGCTTTGCAGAGCTGGAAAAAAGTTAAAGCAGCAACAGTTTTATCTCACAGATTATTTTTCTTATCTTCATGGTTCACTTCTCTCTTTTGGCCTACTGAATTAATTTCTGCCAGCCTAGTGCCTGGGTGCCAGATACCTAGGCACTGATTTTTGTATATTTCCACTACTGTAAACTTTTGAAAATCTGTCTCTTTATTTCCGCTGAGACTCAAGCAGCATCTAATTTAGATTGATGTGTGTAAATGGTAGTGAGATAAGTCAGAAGTTCATAAATGAGTCAGTATAAGGGAGTCCAGAGAGAGTCTGCCTGCTTTGACATCTACACACGTTGTTAGAGTCTGTGAGAATGTGATAGGTTTTCTCATTTCTTCTTGAAAAATAACATGACTTTAAGACCTAGCACAGAGGCTGGAATCGCCAATTTCTGTAGAAATTAAGCTTTCTTTGAAAAAGAATTCAGTGATATATAGCAGGAAAGATGAGTATTTCTGCATTCTTGCTCTCTGAACTCAGTTTAATTTTTTTTACAAATATTACAAAATATACTGTTCTCAGTAAGTGTTTTTGTGAAAATTTAAAAAAAGAGAAAAAAAATATTATGTATCATGATTTTGTTTAAGCTCATCACACTATTCCCCCCAAAAATTCAAAACTAGCAAATAAAATAAAATCAGCAAGCTATTTACGTGAATGCAACAAATCATTTTCCTCACAAACAAGAAATGCAAATAGAACAAGTTCATTGCTTTCATTTAACTTTTTTTTTTCCCAATTATTTTTGGCATTAGATTAGGATCATAGGACAGATTTTTTTTTTTATTTGTTGTAATCTACAAATTACATACTTTCAACACCATGATATTACGCTTACTGAAACATCCTTAATGTAGTTAATGTATTTTATCTCATATTGTTGCTATAAAGTAACCATAGCTTGTTAGATTTAAGCATGGTTCAGCTTTTCTATGCACAATTGAAAGAAAGAAAACTTCCTTCATCAGGATATTGTATGTTGCAATTAATGGAAATGTTAATATTCATCCTCATGTGCATGCTAGAACATGAAACTTTTTGACAATTTTGAGGAGCATCTTTTTGAGAAGATGTTTAGAATAAAGTATATTCAGACCATTCAGACCATACAGTTTCATGTATTATTTCAAATGCAGTTTTTTCAACACATAACCATACGTTACTGTTCTCTGACTCAGGAGGGGATCTGGTTAATTCTGGCTTAGTCTTTGTAGAAGTAATTTTGTACCATTAGGTATTTGTGTTCCAGTATTCTGTACTTGCGAATACCTTTTGCAATATCCACTGTTTATAAGGGTGTTTTAGTTATTTCTGCTCCCACTGAAAGCAGTGGAAGTTTCCCACTGAGTTCAAGTTGTATTAGATCATGTCTTCTAAAAGCAAATTCTGTGAATCCTGCTACCAGTTTATTTATTTACTAAATCCACATTTATTTGATTTTTTTTTTTTTTTCAAGGACCAGTGATATATATTAGTTCAAAAGAACTGTTCCTAATGGTCATTTCTTCTTCTTTCAGCTTTATGTGGTCTTTTGAAAAAACCAACCTCAGTATGGTTCAAGTTATAACAGGACAGCTGGTTGAATCCTTTGATGAAGAGTTCAGGACACTGTATGCCCGTTCTTCTGTTCCTAGTTCATTTGCCCCAGAATTAGTGCGGGTAAACAGCCGCAGGACACTCTGGCATAATGACACATACCAACACTCAGTGTCTTCCTTAGCTTCAGTTTCTAGCCAAAGAAACCTTTTTGGTAGACAAGACAAGATTCACAAGTTAGATCCTGTTTATTTGAAAGCTCGTGGACGATTTGCAGTAAATGAAATAGATAAATTTGGCTTGAGAAATCAATCTTTTAATAAACAACCATTTCATCCAAGTTTTAATATGCAGAATCCAATCCAGCAGTATCAACCTAGTGAAAAAAATGAGCACTGGAAGAGGCATAGTTATGCTGGGGAGAAGCCAGAAAGAACACCTTACCTACTGCTCAACAGAGCTATTAATAGAGCCAGTAATCCATCGAATACTTGGAAAATGCCATCTGATAGCCTTAGTATTGTATCTTCATTACGAGGTGGATATGCAAATAACTACAATACACCCCAACAAAGTTTTGCTGATCAATTTTCACGACCAAAGGTAAATCTTGCAGAGAGAAATTCAATTGTACGGAGGTCTTTTAATGGGACAGATAATCAAATCCGCCATCTGCAGCAAAGGATGCCAACGCTCGAACACACAACAAAATCATTTCTACGTAACTGGCGAATTAAGTCATATTTAAATGACCAATCTGATTATCCAGTAGAGTCTAATGGATCAGCCTTGGGTGACAGATATGATGGTTATGACACAACTGAAAATATTAAAGCTCATGCCCTGTACTCTCATTCTCGCTTACGATCGTCATTAGTGTTTCAGCCAACTTTACCCGAACAACAGGAGGTAAGCAGCTGTGCAAGTTCTTCAAATTCAACTATAATTGGGTCAGAGGGAAGTGCAACACCTAAAGGAACATCTAATCATGCACCAAGTTTGGAAAATGGAACAGATAATACTTCAGAAGAGCTTAGCACAAATGCCTCACCTAAATCAGAGGCACCCAAAAACCACAAAATTCAAATGGCAGAAAACATTAAGCCTATTGTAAATTCAGATGCATTAGGGGACCAATCTGTCTATTTATACACAACGCTCTGTGCAGACAAACATGCAGAAAACATGAAAAATCTTCAAAATGAAAATATGCTTAAAAGAAGAAGTTTTCCCATGTTTAACTCAAAGTCTATATTAGACCCTCATGCCGATAAACACACGTCCAGTTACGTTTACAGCACATTGACTAGGCATAGGCTTAAGCAGCCAGTTAGTCCAAAAATTCCAGAAGATACACTGAAGAACTCTAAAAGTTTGCATAGTATGGCCAACCATTTGCCACAGGAGGAAAGGAATCTCAAAGGAGAGCTGAAGAGCCCAACTGCTACCAAGGCAATCTCTATGGCTGTTCTTGCTGAAGCTATCAAAGAGGAGTCTGGTAAGGACTGCACATCAAAGAAAGAAAGTAAGAATTCCCCAAGTTTTCTAAAGAAAGGATCCCAAAAATTGCGGTCACTTCTTAATCTCACACCAGACAAGAAGGAAATCTTGTCAAAAAACAAAGGTCCTGCCTTTTACAGAATGTGTAGTAGTTCTGACACTTTAGTTTCTGAAGAAGAGAATCAAAAACCAAAGATCTCTGAGAATAAGACGGATTCTTCCCCAAGGAGAAAGAGAAACACATCAAATTCACAAGGTAGCTTGAATAGAAGTAAAGAAGATGTCACTTCGAGTCCATCAAAGTCTCCAAAGTCTCCAAAGTCACCAAAGCCTCAAAAACCTCCATCTGATGAAAGTAATAAAAAGTGTCCTGTCTTGTGCCCCCTTGAAACTAAGTTCATAGAAACTGCAGGAGATGCATCTACCCCAAGATTTAATACAGAACAGATTCAGTATCAAGATGTAAAGGAAATTACCACAAATGCTGCTCCTGAAAGTGCCCCTGTTTGTGCTCTACAAAGAGCAACTTCAATGACACCGCAACTGGCAAGCTCAAAACATCAAGAGGATCTCAGATCTCGTTCAAGTGAAAGACGTGTTTATAGTCGCTTTGAGCCATTCTATAAGATGGAAAATGCTAGTCAACTTGCAGGAAATACACTAAATAGCAGTTCACATCTCTCAGATATGAAAAGCAAGACCTTAGGGAATAACTATGGCAGGAGTAATCACCTGGTCAGCTACAACTCAACTGCTTATCATCCATTTCAGCCTAATGAAAATAAACTGAGAGGATTTATGCAGAAATTTGGGAACTTTCTACACAAAAACAAGTAAAACTTCTGTTACTGTTGTTGAAATACAGCAAGAATAGCAAAGCTGTACATTCCTAACTGGACAAGGCTGATGAACAACTTTTGTAGAACTTACTTAGGTTTCTTCTTGAATGAATGTACATATTTTTACATAATTATCCTAGAATTATTATACTTCAGTCATTACTGAAATTCTGTGTCCAGAAAATGTCTCAAGGGAGTTGTTTATAGTGTTTATATTGTAAGATTACTTTTATACATTTTCTTTGTGAAGAAAGTATGTGCTAGCATATTGTAAGCTTGCCTGTGAGGGAAAAGAAATATGGAGAGTGTTTTTAAACTTCAAATAGTACTGTTTCCAAAGATATTCCCTTTAAAAATAGGATAGCACTAGGAATAGTGGCTTGCATCGTTTCAGAGTTTATGTACATTTTCAAATGATAAACACAGATGTTAATGCACTGCATGTTAATTATCTTTAAATTCATTTTTAAACCCTCTTATAGATTCCATCTTAGTAATAATTTACCCCCTAGCATCATATCGAGCTGTTTAGGCAGCAGATGGATCTTACTTCATTGAATTTTCCATTTAATACGATATTTTCTGAACTATTTGGCACACGTCTTAAAGTGACCTTAATCCAAGCTTTCACAGACTTGTTTACATGGCTAAAATAATGTGAATGTAGGATGAATGTTAAAAAAAAAAGAAACAAAAAAACCCCAACGATTTATAAACAAGGTGCCTTCAAAAGAACTTATAACTGGTTTAAATTTCAGTGAATTAATTCCTTTTGTATAACATGCCAGTATTCTGTAATGTATTCTAAAAATAATTTTTTGTTAGATTTTTCTACTGTTTCCATGAAAAAAAGTGGATTTCCACTTCTCAGGTAAGTCTTGGAGTTTCATATGCAACAGTCGGTTTAAAGTATTGCCAGATTATGTGCAATTCTGCCTTTAATAACCTATTTTTTTTTTATAATAAGGTTGCAAGTACTTAGACCAGGCACGTGAGGGAGGTTGTAAGCTCAACACTGCAATGCTTGAATATTCCATACCCTCTTG
Source organism: Gallus gallus (assembly GCF_016699485.2). Taxonomy (NCBI): domain Eukaryota; kingdom Metazoa; phylum Chordata; class Aves; order Galliformes; family Phasianidae; genus Gallus; species Gallus gallus. The sequence continues at coordinate 87,380,569 of NC_052534.1, read as the reverse complement.
CTTTATGTCAGGAGGAGTATCAGAAGGCCAGGAGCAATTAGACATCTAAAAATCGGACTGATGAAAGCCACCACATCAAGCAATATGACACTGCTCATAAAAAATCAATAAAGGGTGATAGCAGTAATTGTTTAACATTAGTGAAGGTATCCAAGCACCTAGCTGCAATCTAAGGGGGTATATCTATGTGTTCATTCAGGCTCTCAGTCATAAGAATTTTCTTGATTTTAAGTGCCTATAGGAGATCAGTACGTACAGAAAAACACAGGGATGTGGCGTTTTTGCAGCATGACATCCGCTTCTCACCTGCAGCTCATAGCCAGAGCATCCACCTGGCTTATGGCCCTCCTTGGTGTGGGCTTTTTCTTTTAGGAGAGCACCCATAGCCATTTAGCTGCAAGATGCTTTGGGACAATCTTGTTCCATTTGAATTCTGAAAAGCTGTTCCACCACACTTTACATAATTACATACTAAGAGGGCTGAAGACAAGAAAGTGGACATTTCTCTGATTATGGCAGTCAGCATTTTAGAAAGGCATACTCACATCCTTGCCTTGCTAGCACTCCTGCCTCTTCTCAGGATGTCTTAGGCATGTTTTGAGAACAACTACTGAGAACCAGTGGGATCATGAAAAATACTTTTTTAGGAAAAACCATACCTGCAGCAGGCACTGGGCAATTCAGCATTTTTGGGATTTAGGCAATTGTAAATTTTCAGCAATAGAAATTTGGATAACTTCATTGCTGAAAGCTTATATATCTTATGCAGGGTCTTCCTGTTTCAGGAGCATGTTTTAGGAGACTGTTTCACTCTTAGATCTAAAAGGTCCTACAGCATTCCATGCCAGAGTCCCACTGTGGAGGTCGTGGCTTTGTCCGTTAAAAATATCAAAAAGGCATTTCATGCACCAGCTCAGTTGAGTTCATTTGTCTGTGCTACCTGTGGTGTTGAGAGATTTTACATGGAAATCTCATCACTAAGAATATGCCCTGGCCCCCATGAACTTGCTGAAGCTATTGACAGTGATTTCAGTGAAGCAGTACAAGCTTTTCATTCAAACTGTTTCTCAGGCAAACTTACTAGGTTGATGCATTATAGTAATTATGGTTTCACTGTGGGGATGGTATTTATTTTTAATGGTCTTGTGTCTCAATCCTCTGCTGAAAGTTTCAGTCTCCCCTTTACCTATGATTTACCTGGGATGGAAAAGACTATGAATCTCTTAATAAACACTGGCCACTTGATCACTCCATGCTAAAATGCCTTAGTATATATGTTTCCTAAATGGCCTGTCAGAAGCAGCCATTTCAGGCCCAGATCCCAAGGCAAGATATATCTCTGCAGTATTATGTGCATATTTTCAACATAGGCACAACATACTTACCCAGTTACCCAGCCAACAGCAGTGCAGCACTACACTTATTTGTAAATCTTACCACATGTTAGCAAGGCAGAATGTTAGGATGGTGCCTGAATTAACTGTACAGCAAAAGAAGTAAGTTAAGGTGCTAGCAGTGCTTATGGTGTGGATAAGTTTAGGGAAGATATTTAGTTTTTCTTCATAAGCTCTGACATACGTTTATATGTAATACTGGATTTGGGAAGGAATTGAGAGAGGGAGAACAAGGGCTGTCTGGCAAGTTTTGAAGTGACAGTTCTTTGCATTTTCTAGTAGAATGTGGGAAACATATTTTGATACACTTAGGAATTTTTTTCTGTATTTTCCAGAGTGGGTTGCTCATTAGAGAGTCCTGAGAAAGCAGGTATTATAATTTACCAAGACACCTATAGAGATATATAGTTCCATTTTGTATTTATACACAGCAGATTAAGTGCCTTCAGTGAAGAGCCTGCTCATATGCTTCATAATACAAAAAATTAATCACAGTAGAATTTTCTTTTTCGTTTCCATGTATCTCCTCAGAGACCCTGCATTGAGGCCTGATCCAAGATTAATTGAACTGAATGAAAATGATCACCCCTGGCCTCAGTGAAAGTTGGATCAGACACATAATGTATTGACGCCACTATTTTAGAGGTGTGACAAAATGCTGCTTGGAAAGCATGTGGCTCTGGCACTGTGGGAGCAGCAGCTCGATGCCCTGCCTACAACTTTAGAGATGAGGGAGCCCTTGGTGGAGCTCCAAGGCAGGTGATGCAAGGACCAGCTGCCTTGTTGTTCCCACTGGAATTGTGTGATATAGGTGGGGAAGCAGTGCTCAGCTGTTTGTGTCTGATTTGCCTCCTGTCTGTGGAGGATCCCACCTGTTCCACAAAATTGTGGAATAGTGTGGGTAAAAAAGTGTGGAAAAAATACATATGCACAGCAAAGTCTGTGTCTTTTTGGAAAGAGGAGTAGAGCTTATATTTCTGAACTTCCTTTTTCCCAAGCTTGTCTTGATCTTTCTGCTCTTCCTAAGGAGATGCACTTTGTTCAGTGTGTCCTAAATGTGCTTTGCACATTGCAGGTTTGTTACACCCTGCACACACCCAATGTACTCCCAGTTTTGTAAGGTTCTGAAGTAATAGGTATTGCCACGCATGACGGTCCTTTGGCCAAATGGCTTGGGAGTTGTGAAACACACAAAAAATGATGTGTCATTTTCACGTTAGATAAAACTCTGTTAGATCCAGATGATCAGAGTTAGACAGTACTGAATGTGTCCCTCAGGAGCACCATGGGCAGCTCAGGGCAGTGCATACAGGAAATACAGACCCCTCATACAGCACGCATTCAATTCGTGTTGTAAATAAATCACCTCAGCATATGATCGTAATACCCAGTGAATTAATTGCTTCACTTCTCCAGCCTTGTAGTAAACAGTTTTTACTGCCTCTCAGGTTGCAAAACATTGGTTATTTTATTAATGAGCTTGCACAGCACTCTATTCATGCTAACGAATATGAACTTTGTGTAAATAAAAATTAAGACAAATTGAATTTCCGGCTGTCTAATTCACAAGGGCAATATTTTTTTGTTAGAAACCTTGACAGAAAGAAAGCTTATCAGGTAATAGATGTTTGTGCATTGATAGGTACAAAAGCAATACCATTCAGAGAAAAAATGTGTTTGATAATTTTTTGGATTTCTGAAATATATAAGGGAATGTTGTGGTTTATAGAAGAAGTAATAAGAAAAATAATCCCAAAATCTGTGACAAGACAATGTAAAAATAAAATTTAAAATGGCTCCACTGTGCTGTATGATAAATTTATCTTTTCTTCATTTGTAGCACTTTTTTCCTTGCTCTTTCCTGACATAAACTGTACAACCACAAGTGGCTGTACAACAGTGTAACGAACATAGATCAGTAAGAACTTATTCCCCAGATCAATATTATACTGCACAGTACAATATTTGTGGTTTGCTGTTGTTTTTTTTTTTTTAACTTTATTTTGATTTAAGCAGTAGAATTAGAACAACATAAGTCTGCAGTAGTTCAATGGTAAATGAGATCTGTTTCTCCAATTTTGTGTTAAATTGCATGAATACATACGCCATTAGCACCCCAGTGATAAGAAAAGTCTGCGCTGCTCAAATGCCATCTTGCCATTTCGTTCTTAATTTCATACAGGTGCTTACAGATGTCTTAGTACCTTTTTGTAGACTATGACATTTTTGTTTCCAACCCTTAAGAAAGACTTTCAGTTAGGTCTCCTTTTTTTTTACATTTGAACACGGTGCCAAAGAAATGTTGCATGTTCTGACAACTGCTTTGAGAAACAGGATGGAAGAAACCATGTTCTTTTGGACAGTGCAGAATAGAGCTACATTGCTCTTAGGTAAAGCTAGTGGTTTGGATATTAATAACATCGACTTCTTAAGTTTTGCTTAACTCACTTCTGGCTTCTAGCAATCTCCTCCAGGTCAGTATTTAAAAGCATTTTTCATATATTGCAATTCTAAAGCAAAAATAAGTCCTGTTTTTGAAAATCTGGGAGGATTTTGGGTCCTATACTACCAAACCAAGGTTTTGTACATCTTGAAAATATCTTTGCATATTTCTGGAAGATCTCTGGACGTCTCTTCAGAAGAAGCCGATGGATTCTGTGAAGACTATGCACCTTTCTCCCATCAGATGTGTTAGGCTAACTAAAAATTTCACGGACAAGCACAAAAAGATTTCTGGTGAGAAAATAAGCATTTCTGATAAGAGGCTCATGATTCATGTTTATTTTGATAGTGTTGCTTCTGTATGTAAATACAGCTGAAAAAAACCTACTTCTTGTCTCTATGAAGTAGAGAACTGATGACAGTCCAAGTATCATTATTATAAAGACTTAGCACGAGTAGCAATATTTCACTGTGTTTGAGAAATGAATGCAACTCATTTATTAGCATTCAAACACAGGACTCTTACTTGTTTGTTGTACATTGTCTGTTCTTGCCTCATTTAGCAATCAGCCTGCTCAAAATGCAGACTGGTTGTCCTCAATTTCCCAAGACCTTGAATAATACCCAGAAAAACCTATCCAGCGAAGCATTAAACACCCACTTAACTTTAAAATAGGAGGATAGTACCAGGCTGGGACCATGCTCTGAGCAACCTGATTTAGCTGTGGATGTCCCTGTTCGTTGCAGGAGAGTTCACAGAATCATAGAATCACAGAATCCTTAGAGTTGGAAGGGACCTCTGAGGTCCATCTAGTCCAATTCCCTCCAATGAAGAGGGACACCACAGCACGATCAGGTTGCCCAGGGCCTTATCCAGCCTCACCTTCAAGGTCTCCAGGGTTGGGGCATCAAACACATCGTTAGGCAACCTGTTCCACTGTCTCACCACTCTCACTGTAAAAGATTTTTTCCTTGTATCTAACCTAAACCTACCTAAAGAGGGTAGTCTTTGAGCTTGAGTTGGAGTAGATGACCTTTAACGTTCCCTTCTAACTCAAATGATTCTATGATTCTATGATAGTTTAAAGCCTCCTGGGATAAAACATTATGCCAGCCATAACTATATGTGTTTTGCTAAATATTGGTGTAAAAATCTCAGTGTAATCCTAGCTGACATATTTTGGGAAACTGCTGAATATATGTGATTTAATTGCTTTTAATGATTTAATTGTTTTCTTTGGGCCATGTCTAATTTTACCCATGTTGACACTGCATTTTGATACTATGTCTGGCATGTTTCTTCAAAATCTCACTTATGCCAGTATGAGAATATTGTTCTTGGTTTCAGGGTCTGGATCGCTTTTCCGAGGGCAGGTTCTATGGATTCCTGCTGATCCATAAGATTTCAAAAGGTCTCATGGAACTGAGTTCAGATTATTAAAAGCACAACAAAGCCAAACAAAAAGGTTTTAGCATATATTTCCACATAGAGCAAAGGAAGCAAGTCAGATCAGAAGATTCATAAAAGTGCAAATTCATAATGTAATTTTTACTGATTGAAACTGGAAGCTGTATTTCAATATTTCAGTCACTGAATAAAATAAAATAAAAAAAGCTGAGGAACACTGATCTAGAGGATGCAAAACAACCGTGAGGAGTGCTACAAACACATAAAACTTGAAATAGGTTTTTCTGAGTAATTTCTGAGGGGAAAGAGAAGGAATTCCATCACGTCGGTTTTAATACTGACAAATTGGTTCCAATACTGACAGCAATTGATTGTGCTGTTCTCATTTAAAATTGATACTTGATATGTAAATCCTTTTTTTCAGATGGAGTTCCCAGATTACATAGCAACTATGTTACGGATATACTGTGTATGTACATATACAAACCGAAAAATGTCTTGAAATAATTTATTGCTTTTATTTTTTACCAAATAAAACATTTCTTTTAAAGCTCAGCTCATTCCTCTGTTCTTGTTTTCACTGGCTCATACTGTTACCAACATTTTTCATTTCAAAATCTAGAGTATCTTTTAAAAAAACATTGACATCAGATATGTTGAGCAGAATGTTGTAAACAGAGGTCTCGAGGCTGCATATGGCAGCATCAGTGTTTGCAAAGCTTCTGCGCCTTGTACGGGACATACATCCCACCTGACCAAAAGAGAAAGGACCAAAGCTGATGTCATTTTAATATAAAAATTCTGGGATAAAATATAAGTACCAATAAGCTAGATCAAGCATTAAACGGACTAAGATCTATTGTGTTAGCATCCCATGTTTACTTGCAAACCCTTTTATTTATTTCCTCTTAACCCCTTCTTGCTCATGATGTCAGGTTCAGTAATCTTTTCTGTTTCCTACTTCCACCTCCACCTTAATTTCCTGTTTCCTATTTACATGAAATATCCTTCAGAAATCTGTATTCCTCACTGCTTGCCTTGTAGAAACTATTGAAAATCACTTCCATCACATTGTTTAAAAGAATTAGCTTCCAGCAGCTTCTCTATGCATGAGTGCATGCTACTACTGAATGGCTAATGACAAATTGATTTTCTGTCATGAATATATGTTTGGTTCCTTCAGAAAACAAGTAGGAACCAGTAACCTTTCTGAAAAGCTTACAATCTGAATGTAGACTTAATGAGGGAAGGAAATGACGAGGAAGAGAGCAAGTGAAAAGTGAACAAATGAAGGTTACCTAGGAGTGAGGAGGTTACTCTGTGCAGAGGGTAGGGTTGTGTTGATGTTTATGCAGGCACATAAATGAATGTATGTGTATGCACAATACTGAGTGTCCAACTTATACAGAAACTCTTACTTACATAGAAACAGAAGTAAAATTCATTTCATTTAATTGAGCTCAAGGCTTTTCTCTGGTCCCACCTGCAATAATTCATTATAATTCGCATTTCTTCTTTCCTTCCTGCTTTTCTCTCTTATGCCCAACCTAACCTTACCCTACCAGCAGCACTCTCAGCAGTATTTAACTAGGGAAACACTGAAAAAAAACCAAAACACTTAATTGTCTAGGGTATATTACTTCAGTTATAAAAGAGATTAAACATTACTCTGTCCATAATGTGCAGTTTCAAGCCTATCAGCCACGGTCTTCACAATTGTTCTTTACGACTCATTCCTCAAAGTAAAAGTATCTCAGTGTTTTCCAAGGTGGGACAGTTTGGTACAGCTTTGCTGAGGTATGTAAACAGGCTCACCAATGAGGCAGCCTGTGGTTGGGGTCAGGGTGCTCTCAAAAACAATTCATCATGGTTTCTCGTAACTAAAAGCACTACAGCAATCAGTATATGGCTGATGTACTGGTGCTTAGCACACTAGTAAGCACATCAGCCAAAGTGCTGTGAAAGTGTCATACCTCAAGATTTGTATCCTTCGTTTCTCCTCTTCTGAGCAACACAAAGATTTGGAGGAAAGTACATAAGGAACTGGAGTAAAAATGAGCTAGGTAGATTAGAAACACGTCACTGGATTTTGTTCTCATACCTCAGATAAAAGGCTTTAGGAGGACAATATGCCCCGTCAGTCACCTAAAACTTAAGTAAACAACGGTTTTCTAGTTTTCTAGTTATCTCACTGAAACTCACCCAAGGCTAAGATGGTCTGTGTACTACAAATCTTTAGTAGAGGGGGCAGTTTTCTGGAGAAATGCTCATTCCACTCAAACAGCTCACAGCGGAACCTCTCTGCTGCTGTTTAGGGGACAATGCCATCGTCTTCTGATACCTTCAGTGGTCAGGCTTTGAAATGCTTTTAAATGACGAGATCGCAAATAATTGGATTGAAAAGAGTGTCCTTCTCACTTTTTGGAAAAAGTAAGACACAAGAATTGTACCTCCATTGCCAGATTTCAAGAACAGATGTCCCACGAACTGTCTCTTTTAAACTAGATATCCTATTGGATCTGTTGTGCCCAGCATGCAGACTTAAAGTAATAAAACCATGCAAACAATACAGTATTGAGCCTTTGAGAGATTATTAACAGAACTGATTTTTTTTCTGGAGCATCTTGGTCCTTATTTTATTTCCCCATAGATGTGGCCAGAAAGCAAAAGATATTGAAAAGGAGAGTAAGCCAGAGGGCACCTCTGTGTCTTATACCCTACTCACAGTGCCTCTCCTGCTAGCACTGCAAATTGGAGGAGGCTGTGGGAGTTAAGCACTGCAACTAAACTGCTTATAATCTGTAGAAAAGCATATCTTGAAAAGATACATCATATTTAACTCTCATTGATTTCTCAGGGAGATAAATTAATGCTTCTAAAACCTTTAAGGCCTTAAAATTATTTGTGTTATTTTGATACCTTCAGTCACCCACTGAAATTCGCATGGGCAACTTGGAGAGATTATTTTCAAAAGAAAGTAAAAAATGTATTGACTTCTTCAGATGGCAAGTCTTAGAAAGTTTTAGTAATAAATTAAATAAACTATAAATACGCAAGTTTGAACAGGAAAAATGCATTTGTTTCCTTTTTGAAAATAATAATAATGATTTTAATTTTTAATTCACTAAGATCATTACTTAATAAATCCTCTTACTTAATGCTTGTTATTACTTAATAATTCCTCTTCCTTTGAATTTTAAATAAGCCCATTCATTATGACAGCCTTGGGTTCCAAAATTACAGGAAACACAGAAGAGATGACCTTGCAAACTTTGGCTGCCTCAAGTTTCAAGAATTATACCATGAAGCACATTTTAGTGCATTCTGCAGAAGTAATTAAAGACCTTTTTCCTCTTATTTGAGAAGCAGGAACCATTATGCCCTTGAATTCTTGAGAAATTATTTTATTTCTGAGAGAAAATATGGAGTATTTATTATCATAATACTTAAATACACCCCTATAAATCTCTTAATTAAATTGGAAAAAGAATCTGAGATGAGAAAAGAGATATTAGTTTCTACATCTGTCCAATGCAGCCAAAGTGTGCACTGACATATTTTAATTCTCTGTCAGCAGCAAACCAAATTTGCAGCAGTTTGAAGAGACAAACAAAATAATGTGGCAAATAAAAAAAATATAAAGAATGGTCTAGCATTTTCCATACAGCACTAAAACAACCTGCTTCTTTAGAATTTAAACACAAATCTCAGAAAAATTAGAGAAGACACAATCCTCTGTAATTTATATGACAGAGAGCTGAATTTTCCCTTGCTGAGCACCATGAGGTGAGACAGAGTCTGCCAGCACACTGCTCAGTGTGCCCATTGCACAGTGAGTGGGCTGCCTCACCTGGTGTATCTAATGCTTCTCAAAATTTGGAAGGGCAGCTCTTGTCCAAACACATTTTTTTTTCTGATCTCCTTATAATTGTGTTTATTTAGGTATGGAGCTCAAATTGAGAGATACGTGACCTGCATCTTATTCCGGCTTGCTCTCCATCAAGTTAAAATGTTAGAAGACCCAGTTCCGAAATCTTTGCTCTTGTTGTTGATGAATGCCCACTCAACCTGGGGAGACTTCTGTTACTGGCAAGGAGGCAGTATGAGAAATTCCATTACTTTTCAACTTGCTGAAAAGGAGCCTGAGGAGTGACTTCGTTGCCCTCTACATCTTCCCAAAGAGGGACGAGTTCATGCTTTCTCCATGGTACACATGGACAGAACATGTGGGAATGGCTCAAAGCTGCACCAGTTCAGACTGGATATTAGGAAGAATTTCATGCCAGGATACTCAAAGAGCTGTCTGATGTTACTGTGAAATTGAAAAACACCTGAAAGACAACATAGTCATTGGTTGCAGCCAACACAGGTTCGTGAGTGGAAAGTCATGTTTAGCGAATCTCCTCAATCTCCTTTTATGACACGGTTACCCATCTATTTGACTAAGTGAAGGCAGGTGATGTAATCATGTTGGTTTTCAGCAGTGTGCAATACTGTTTCTCACAGTATCCTTCTGAACAATATGTCCAGCATACAGCTAGACAAAAACATAGTGCAGTGACTATTGGCAATGAGTCAGGCTCAAAGTGTTATAGTAAAAGGAGTTACATCAAGTTGGCAGTTAGTTATTAGTGGGGTCCTGTAAGGCTCCATTTTAGAGTCAACACTCTTTAATATTTTCATCAATTACTTGGATACAGGCCTTGAAAATATTCAAAGTTTGCAGACAACACTAAATTGGAGGACCTGTTGACTCCTTCAATTGTTGAGAGGCCTTGCAGAGAGGTCCAAACAAATTACAGGGCTGGCAATGACCAACCGTATGGTGGTTAACAAAAGCAAGTGCTAGATTCTTCACCTGGCATGAGGGCACCCTGGTTCTCTGTACAGATGGGGATGAGAGTCTGGGGAGCAGACCTGCAGAAAGGGATTTGGGGGTTCTACTTGATGGAAAGGTGAATGCTGGCCATCAGTGTACATGGCAGCCCAAAGGACCAACTGGACCCTGGGGTGCCCCAGGCCCAGCACTGCCACCAGGCAAGAGGAGGGGTTGTCCCGCTCTGCTCTGTGCTGTGTGGCCTCACCTTGACCACTGCATGCAGGTTTGGCTCCCACAGTATATGGACGTAAAACTATTAGAGAGTGTCCAAAGGAGGGCTACAAATTTGGTGAAGGATCTAGAGGGGAAGAGGTGTGAGGAATGGCTGAGGTTCCCTGGTGCATTCAGCCCAAAGCAGAGGTGCTGAGGGGAGGGCTCATGGCAGTTGCAGCTCCTCACATGGAGCGGAGGGGCAGCGCTGAGCTCTGCTCTCTGCGACAGCGACAGGGCCCAAGGGAACGGCGTGGAGCTGTGTCAGGAGAGGGGCAGCTGGGGGTTAGGGACAGGGTCTGTACCAGAATGTGATGGGTGTGGAACAGTCAGTGGTCATGTCCCCCAAGCTGCCAGAGTTCAAGATTTTGGACAATGCCAGGCGTTGGACCCAATGATCCTTGTGAATCCCTTCAAGATTCTTTACCAAGTCAGTAGTTAGATACGAGAACAGCCTTCCCAGAGAGGTGGTTGATGCCCCAGGCCTGTCTTTGTTTAAGGCTGCTTAAAAGGCATTTGGATAATGCTCTTAATGATATGTTATACATTGGGTCAGTCACAAAGTAGTCTGACAGTTGCACTAGATAATATTGTAGGTGTCTTCCAACTCAAACCTCTCCTCTCCTCTCCTCTCCTCTCCTCTCCTCTCCTCTCCTCTCCTCTCCTCTCCTCTCCTCTCCTCTCCTCTCCTCTCCTCTCTCAGTCCTCCATTGGAAAATGCAAAATGACATAAAACTGCAAGAGGTAGGAATTTGACCTTGTCAGTAATGTAAATTAATATATTTTACTGTAAACACTTCTGTGAAGACTCAAGTAGCATCTGGTCCACAGTATTCCTCCTCTGATGAAAATTTCAAGTCTGCTATCAAGGTAAATTACCTGGTATTCAGTTTTCCTTCATTCTCTAAAATAAATTCTTACTCTCCCTTCACTGTTACTCATGCATTAATTAGTAAAGAGTAGCAAGAGTCACTGCTGAAACCACGAAGATACACCACAGAATCTTTCATGCTATGGCCAACTTTGCAGTTATAATGAGATTGCTAAAGTATCTGAAAAGCCGTAAGTCAAAACCTGCTCAGATATCTCTGCTCTTTTGCATTGGCAGAAGTATAAACATGATCACAGAAAAGATGACAAATCTGGCACTTAGGCCATCCAGTTTCTGAGAATTGGTACCAATGTGTTGGTTTGATAGCAGTATTCATATGATGACTGATTACATGAAGTGATTGATATATATGCATATATATACATAATACAATAAATATATAATGTTATATAAATAACAAATGCATATCTAATATTTATGTACATTAATAAATAATTCTGGTGATGCAGAAGATTTCTTACTGTCCTCCAAAATTAAGAACAGAGCTTTCTCTGAGGTTTGTTTTAGCTAGTAATCAATTATATGAAATTATACTTAGCAAACATATAATTCATTTGCTTTCAGCATGATGATGGTTCAGGCATAAAGAGGTGATCATTAGAAGAAAGGGTATGGAAAAGAGGAACTGATGACAGAGTTTTTCAAGCATATTCTGTGTTTCTTTTCATGTACATAATGCATATTCCCTGTACAGATGAGAAAATACAGGTGAATCATAAAACGAAAGCAATGTGAATAAATGGATACTGCTGATTGTACAACCCAGTTAATAATGTATTCATTACTTCCAGCTAATACCAGAACATACAATTGCTACATCTAAATAACACTGAGGCAATTTCCATGCTGATTTATACCCAGGAGAGGGCAGTTTCCAGTCCTGATTTTCAGGAAAGGCGATGTGTTTAAATAGAGGACTGGACAAACACTTGGAAGATTAATGCTCAGCAATTTTTCTGCAGGTTTCTTATGTAACTAGTTAAGACTTGAATCCCAAACAGGCCATACAACCACAGTTCTTCCATTTGGCCTCTCAGCTAAAGTAAAGCAACAGAACTGGATGCAAAGACCAAAAACACACGATTCTTTCTTTGTTTGACTGAATTCCTTAACCAACAGACACAGCTTTCTTATTCTCATCAGGTTGGCTGATTGCTGAGCTGATTGCTCAGATTCAACAGTGTTGCTCTGTGACAGGAGAGAAATTCCTGAAGAGCTCCTGGTTCCCTCTCAGCATGGTTTGAACCTTCTGCATCAACCAGGGATGCACACAGACCATGCATACATGGACCAGGTGCCTCAAGTATAATAAGCAGGGGAAAGCTTAACTGAGAAACTTTAAAAACACACATGTGAGAGGGACTATGGCTTTCTCTTTGCCAGCAAGACCTAGGGATGTCTAAAAGAACATTTTAATGGTTAGAATACTGTAAAAGTGATGGCTGACTGGTCACTCCAGTGCCTTCCCCGCTAGATAGGAACCAGGCTGGGTCTTGAGGCTTACAATTTTGGAACAATGTAAATAAAATTGGTACTATGCAGATAGCACTTTTGCTCGAATGGTTTCTGGGCTGTGTTTGTTCTTACTAATACATAGTAACCCCAAGGCAAAAATAAAAATAAAATATGTTCAGTTTTCCTATTTGCATCTTGGCATGGACAATTTACAATGCTTTCCCTCTATCCATTGTAGCTAATTGCTGCTAGCTGGTGAGAATTCCTAAAATGCCCCTTAAAGTATCCTCTTCTAAATTTTCTCAGTTCTATGTATTACGACCTTCACAACAAAAGGGTAAATACATTCCTTTTGCTTCATATTTTGGCTGAATTGTTTTCATAATTAACAACCAAGCTTTATTTAACTAGACTGGGTCTAACTTTATGGGTTTGTGGAAAGGATAGGAACAACTGTGCTGTGTAAGTTTCTTTCAATATTAGTCACAATGATGTACAATACTAGTAGCAGTACAGCTCTGAAAATCTTTTTCTTTCTGAATTTTTTACTAAGAAGTTTGTATGTGACTCATTCCTTGGTCATTGTATTAACTTCGATGGTGCTTTAAATCAGTGTTTGAATTTACTCTAAGAAATCTACTGTGGCAATAAGAGGGTAAATCTTTATTTATTTATTTTTCAGACAGCACTGCTTAATATTTGTAGGATTGATTACTCTTTGTTATTTTATACTTTTTTTCTCCCAAGATGGGAGAATGGGTGAACAGTTGCTAGAGATGCATTTGTCTTCTCCTCATGGAGCTGACAATGAAGCAAATGTAACACTGCAGAGGGGAAGCAAACTTCTGGTTCTTCCCGTGGAAGTGAGTAAAATGGTGGGAGATATCCCAGTTTGGCTGTGATAATTTTTCTCCTAGTCTCTTGTACATGCTGCATTTTGCATTTATGATAAGAATAATGTTGATAACATGCCGATATTTTAGTTTCTACTCATCAGTGCTTACACAGCATGAAGGATGTAAAGGTCCTGTCAGCAAGGAGCTGGGGGCTTGCAAGAAGCTGGAAGGGAAAAGAACCAGGACAGCTGATCTCAACTGGGCAAAGGGATATCCTATACCCCATGGCATCAAACTGAATGTCAAAAACAGTAGAGTTGGTCAAGCTTTACTGCTGGTTAGAACTGTCTGGGCATCAAACAGTAGATGGTTAGCAATTGCATTGTGTATCACTTGTTTTCTATATTCTTTTATCATTATCGTGAGAATTTTTAATTTCCCTTCCTTTTCTATCCTATTAAACTGTCTTTATCACAAGTTTTACCTTTTCCAATTCCTTTCCCATTACAATGGGGGAACTGAGCAAGTGGCTGCATAGTGCTTAACTTCCTGCCAAGTTAAACCACAACAGTAGCTCCTGCACAACCATACAAAGTGGATGGTAGAAGATACATGTTACCTCTGCAGAGTTGGAGGGTGGTTTCACCTTACTCTTAATTAGTCAAATGTTGTTTTGCCCCTCTGGGCCTACACAGAAGTTATCCTCATTAATAAGCAGTGAGGGGACTGAGAGCTGGGCAGTGAAGTAGGCTGAGGTGTGCCTGCATGGAGATGTCACACTGAGAACATTGTGTGGGTCTAGGGCTGGTATCTTCTCCCTAAGGCCTTGGCATGGCCCCTTGGAATACTTGGAAATCTCTTTCGCCTGAGGGACTCAGTTGACTTTGCACGAAAGATGTAAAAACAACCTCCAGGACTCTCCCAGTAGCTCTCAAACCTTAAATACTTTAAGGAGCTTTTTGTTTAGCCTTGCTGAGGGAGTGCCGGCACTAATTGAAGAAATGATTGAAATACCTGCTGTAAGCCGGAGGCTAAGTTTGACTACATAATGACACACCACACACCCTTGCTGGGCACTGTGCTATCACAGATAAACCCCACCATCATCTTGCAGCTTATTTCAAAATCAGATTTTTTTTTTTCTTTTGTCTTCTTGGTTTCCTTTTGTTTGTAGATCTGGATATTGGACCCAGAGTTCCCTGAAGCAGCAGAAGTCTAAGAAAATATTTTAAGGCAACAGATAAGAAATCTTTTAGATGGCAGAGAATTTCATGAAGCACTAACCATCTCTCTGATAGAAACACTCTTCAAAGAGCTTTGAACTGAGCAACTGCATAAGACTAGAAAAACCCAAAATCTGACTAAGTTTGAGTTCTTACCAGTTTTGCTGGTAATACTGTTTTCACCATTCATTATACCAGCAACCTACTGCCATACAGCTATACCAATACATCATTGGGTAAGAAAGACTTTTATATTTGCATCTCAGTAATTAAAATAATAATAATTAATAATAATAACAATCTAATCACTCCCTAAAGAAAAAGAAGATCACAGAATCATAACTGTACTGAATTTGAATTGATGACTATAGCAGGTCAGGGTTAGGTGAAAGCTTTTGGAAAGAGATACCAGTGCTCTGACATAAAGGCATGATCATTTCGTTTCTTCTTATCATCTTGCCCCTACAAGATGAACTATTTGTCAGTCTGTAAAGATTTAGAAAAATTTCCCAGAAGAGATAGACCATTTTGTTCAGTCATTGTGGAAGTGGAAATTCCAGCCCGTCCAGTTCAAAATGCACACTAACTTTCAAATAGGAGTGTGCATACAAAAATGAAAACATAAACAGAGTCAAACGTAATTGACTAAAAGCGCTTTTAAAATATTATTTTGAAACTTATTTTACTAGAGATATTTCACTTTTCATCTTTGATTTTTAACTGAAATCTGTTCTCAAAAAGTAGTCACATGTTGTCAAAGGTGGAAAATATTTCCTTCCTCCATAATGTTGCTCTGTGGGACAGATTAAAGATACATAGTTGTTACTAACCATGAAGGTTAATTAAGATCTAAGTTGAGAGTTACTACCAAACTTTCCTCATTTTGTTAAACAAAGGAGATGGATGTTACTGTTTATATATAGCAAGGTGTGAGTTGAGGAGGGGGGACAAGGGAAGGGATATAAACTGAAACAAGAAAGGCTCAGACTAGACCTAAGGAGAAACTTGTCCTCCACAAGTGTTTCAGACTAGATATAAGGAGAAGCCCTTCTTCCAGGAGTGCAGCCCAGCAGTGGAGCAGGTTGCCTAGAGAGGCTGTGCCATCTATGGTCTTGGAGGCTTCCAGGACCCAACTGGATAAATCCTGGAACAACAGGTTTTGACCACACAGTTGGCAAAACTCTGAGAAGGAGATGGGGACCTCCTGAGTCTCCTTCCAGGTTCTAATTTAATTTACCTAGAAAGCTGGAGTTGCTTTTCTACCTGCTGGCTTCTGCATGGTCCTCCAGCATGCTTGTAGCTCTGATGAAACTTGAAGCGTGTGCCCCATTGCAGTGTGCCCCATTCCTGCTGTTGTCAACCACCCCCAGCTTTGGGCATGTCCCCAGCCTGTGACAGAGGAGGCAGAAAAGTGTTATGCAGGGGGAGAGAGTGAAGGAAATCTCTGGTCTCTTCTTCCTGCACAAAGTTGGAAGCTGTACCTGCTGCTGAACCTGGAGCTGCCACTATTCTTCTGCTGTGGCAACCTGACTTCCCTGAGAGGGCATCTTCAAGGGAGGCAGACTATTTATTTATGATAACATTTGAGTTTAGCATGCAAGTTTCATTGTGAATTTTATAACGTTGTCTTCTGCAAAATATGTCTATGGAAGGCATCTCTATGGGCACAAAGTTTGCACTGTGCTCTTATTCTGACTGATTTAGTGTTTCCTGATATAGGTCATTCAGCCCATGATCTGCTCCATAGAACATCAAAGAGTTTTCACTAGATGACTGTAGATAACTCTCCACTCTCCAAAAATAAATAAATAATTAAATAAATAATTTGAAAAATCCCTCTCATGCAGTCTAGCACAAAATAAATCAAAATAAGGAAGGTCAAATAACAAATGAGTATTTAAAATGTTCATTGTTGTTCTGGTTTAAAAATGAATGCCATTGTGCTGGCACTGCATGCGATACCACTTTCTTTTTCTCCCCATATAGTAGATAATAGAGGGCCTTTTAATTAGATAAGTTTGTTGACACTTCAGTTAAAAGAAATTAATTTAGATTTCGGTTTAGATGCTCTGACAGGGTTTTGGCCCCTACTGATATTCCAGCCTCAACAGAGTACTAACTCAGGCAGCTACAATTTCTAAGCATTTCTTTTTTTCAGAAGTATAGCTTTCTAATGCTGACTGTGCTAATAATGAATTTTTCGTAAGATCGTAAGATAATGGATAAAACCTGCACAATATTCTTTTAATTGTCTCTCTAATATTTCTGTAATCACCAATGGTGATACTGCAGCTGCATTAAACTTTGTTTTCTGAAACAGAAGGAAGTGGTAGCTTGCTTGCCACTCTGTGCTAAGAATATTTTCTAGAAAGTTGTCTTTAAATAAGCTCTAGGGCCTGTGAAGGATATGCTGTGAACTTACCCTAAAGAATATTTTTGCTCCCAGCTAGAGTTTTATCAATAATCCCTCATGGAAATCTCACACTTAGCCCCAGATGCAGTTCCTGTAGATAAGCAACGTCACCTAAGCTTGATTCTGCAGTTGCTACTGAGAGCCTCAGGACCTCTTCTTCACCTCATGGCCTCGGAGTATGTCAAACCTGAGGATGCTGCTTTCACAGCTAAAGACTATCAGCAGCTAAGAATATTTTTCTCCATGAAATAAGCCACTGCAGACTTTGAAAACTAGCACAGTTTTGAGTAAGGCACCACTTGGAGGGCAGGTCGGCTGGCCAGGCTCTTGTCTGCAATCTCCAGTGCATCCCTCCCTGTGTCCCAGCCTCACCCATTCTATGGGTTCAGCCTTTCTTTGCTTCCTTTATCTATTTTAATCACCCAGTATCTTTGAAGTTACTTCAAAGGTCTGCTGTTGAAAATTAATATCCAATAGATGATGCTTCCTATTGTTATATGTAGGGAAATTGCCTATAATAGTGGTCCTGCTCATGCTTTGATGGTTCCTTCAGCAGCTATGTACGTTACCCTGCATCTCCTTGCCTTCTAACTGTGTATAATTAAATCTTTGTAAGATCTTATATCAGTGTGCAGGAAAGAAGGAAAGAATACTGAGATATGCAGCTACTATGCAAAGTTTGCTAGGCATTACGTTTGTAGGAGTATTGCATATTCATGGCGATCAGAGAATAAAGAGGGAACTGCTTCCTCTCCCACCAGCTTAAGATCTGTATAAATCCTCTGGTCTTCACAGAGATATGCCCACATTTTGGTGCTATGAGATCAGGCAAAAATGTCATGTGTTGGTCCCATATAGAAGATTTGCCTTAATGTTGAGCAAGCCAGGATCACATGCACTGAAGTTATTAGTCATGGACATAAAAATTATTTTATTGCTGTTAATGTTATTTTGCATGAAGTTGGGCATGTAATCATTTAATATCCATAATTAAAATCTTAGTATTTTGAAGGTACAACTGTCAAATGTGTAGTAGTGAGATGGTTTTATAGAAGCAAAGCTGAGAAGCCTTGGAGCTACCAACTGCTGAGTCTAAACAATATTTCCAAAGACTTTATTAGGCCAACAGGCAGATTTTAGGCTTTAGATACATCTGTTTCATTGCAGGTAATTAGTAGAAATGGCCAAATAAAGATTCCCCGTGTTCCTTCCACTTGTAGCACTACCTACTTCTGTTTCAATGGGCATGCCTTCAGTATGGATGTCCAGGGAGGGAACAGAGACTAAAGCTTCACTGGCCTAACTTTTAGTTCATAAATTCCTCTTTCAGTTACAGCTAACCTAGCTACTTGCTTGCTTTCTTCTCAGCTGTACATATCTCAGCCCTAGAGAAAACATGACTCATTATGCTGGAGTACTTCATTTTACCACTTCAGCTTGGAAAATGTGTGCTCTTCATGTTTCTGAATCCAGATTCAGTAAATGCTGTTAAAGGTTTCTCTTTGCTCTCTTTTTTATAAACCGCTACACTCATTTACACTGAATCCCAGTATTTATCTTAAAAGCTTCATTCAGATCTCAACTGAAAATGTCAGTAATAAATAACTAATATCTGCAAGACAACTGTCAGGGGAATGTTTGTGTATCAATGTAGAATTGACAAATTCTCTAAAATTTCTTCTCTGAATCAACCCTGAAGTGTCCTAGGAGATTTCTTTATTCATGACAGAAATATCCTTAGTGCAAAATATTTACCTTTAAGGAGGGGAACAATGAAGAACAAGTTTACAGTAATGACACTGAAGGAGCAGCAGGGAAGTTTTGCCTTCAGAACAAAAAAATCATTAGAGGGCTTTCAGTAGAGTTACATTTTTTTCATTCATCTGCCCTGAACTTTCTTAGACTGCCTTCAGAAATGGCACACCCTATATGGACTATGAAGTCTACAAGTCAACCCTCTCGTTTATGGGCATGGCTATCCATTTAAGGATACTCCCTGTTGACTCATCTGAAAGTGTGGCTTACAAAACATCAAGAAAGACTCATATTCATTGGAGCAATGCGAGCATGCACAATTTCTCTGAGGTGGTTGTCTTTCACGCTGCACATTTGCCTAATAACAAAGGAGTGGAAGTCATACAGAAATGAATGTGTTTGAAACATGCATCTCCATGTAAATAGATTTAAGATTATGGTAGAATGATGAACAGACCTTCAATTAAGTCATGAGGCATGAAATCTGACCTAAGTTATCTCTTTGCAATATTTCTCGGGTATGGTTACTGCTGCATATGAAGGAGAAGTAATTCATCAACATATGTGTATCTCCTCCCACCTGCAGGCCTGCTCTGCTAAAGAAGTGGTTTTGTTTTGAGACATCACAGTGAAAGATAAATATTCCTTCAAGAATATGAGAAGTTCCTACTAAAGGTATCAGACTTAACAAGACACTATTTTTTTTGAGTTCTACATCAGGAAAGAATATGTAAATATTATCTTTAAGAAGCACAAAATCATTCCTAAACTGTATTATTCAGGGAAGTTGAATTCTAAGTAGTAAAAAACCTCTGAGACAGGTTTGCCTTATCTGATATAATAGTTCATTACAGCTCTGCCTATAGAAAGAAGAGATAGAAAGCATAGAGTAACACAGATTAACAAAGAACAGTTGTCCATTATTGTTTATTGCTGCAGCGCTCTTATGACCCCATAGAACTCAAGCCAAGGTGTGTCGAGAGAACAGCCATAACATAAAGATAGCAGCCATAACGTTTATCTCACTGATAACTAAATCAAATTTAACTTTTAAAGTACAGTCTCTCAGGTGGTGAGTTCTGTAAGTTAATGAAAACTACTTACCATTATACAAGTTGTTTGTTAAGCCATGTGTCAGATAATTTAAACAATGAGCAAGCTAACATGAAAAACTCAAATCATACAGTTGACTTTGAAATGCTGCCAGCCTTGCCTATGCTCGATCCACCCATTTGCAGAGGTAGTATTAGATGTGTGGTGGAGTGGGAAATGTTCTCAGTTTCTCACTTTGCAGAGACCTCTGTATTTGAGTCTATCTGTCTATCCACCTATAAGCTTGTGTGCAAAAAATTGTGGGAAGTAAATAAATGCTAACTAGAAAATGCTTGAATCCTTGCTTATCTGGGTGTTTAGACACACCTCTGTGTGTCTCTTTCTCTATGGTCTAACTCTGACTACCCAGATGCTACCAAAGTCAGTAGATAAAATCGAAGTCTTTTACAACAGTCTAAAGTCCTAAGCTTCCTTACTTAAATTATTGTTATAATACACCTCTCAGAGAAACTCCATCTTTATTCTTGAATGCTTTCTTTCTTTCAGAGAGATGGAAGATAAAGCAAAATATCTCTCCAAGAGAAAATATTTGGAGTTTCATTTGATTACCAACTCAAACAAGTTCAGCTTACTATAAAATAAGAAGTTAATGGATATATTAAAAAAATGTGCCATCAAGTCTAGGAAAATTTTAGGTAAAAGCAAGAGATGCTTTAATTAGCTTGGAGAAGAGAAGGCTCCAGAGGCATTTCATTGCAGCTTTTTAGTACTTGATAGACCTCAGAAGCAGGGGGGGGGACCAATTGTTACACTGGCTGATTGTGATAGGACAAGGGGGAGTGGTTTTAAACTAAAAGAGAGATTTAGGTTAGAAGTTAGGACAAAATTCTTTATTCAGAGGAGAGTGAGGCACTGTAATACGCTGCCCAAAGAAGTTGTGGATGCCCTCATCCATGGAGGCATTCAAAGCCAGGTTGGATGGGCCTCAGGCTTAATATAGACCAAAAAGGCAATGTAAATTTGGAAAATAAAATAAATTCCTGTGGCGTTGGACAGATTCTTTCTCATAAAAATAATAGCAGCAATAGGCAACATATCAAAGACTTGCCCTTCTCTGGGTTTGTGTTCTGTGGTACCCTTAAGCCCATGCTTTGCACAACCAGTGCTTTCAAATACATCAGGAATATTTCCCTCCTCCTCCTCTTGGAAAAGATTTTTGGAAAAATAAATAAGTATAACTTAATAAGCATCTGGATACTGTAATATTTATACTCACTATAAAGTTCATAAACTTGGATCCTAAGGTAATTTTTATAGTCCCCAGTCAATATCTTCAGGAGTCAAATCTTGGTTTATAACTACAGTACTTAACAGTTCCTAAACTGCTATTATCTTAGTCTAAAAACAGTCCTTATAAGTCACAATTAATTATATAAAAAAGGAGAGAAAATATCTATTAAAACTCTTCAAATATGAATTATTAATGTCTTAGTTTTAATTATCTTGATTTCACAGTTAATTTTCTGAAGGAAAAGCTCCTGCCATGTGATGGTTTTAGATAATGTAGATTGTAATATATGGCTCTAAGAGGTAGATGAAAATGAATTACTTGAGGTGCATTATAGGTTTTTTACTGTGAAACACTTCCAAATTTAAATCAAGATGCGTATATGTATATGTATGTATGTGGATACATGCATGTGCAGAGTGGGTTGGAGAAAAGGAAATACTGATTCTTAGCAGAAGCTTAGCAAAGAACAGAAGATAAATCAAAATAACAAGTCCTCTTCTTCTGTACACTGGGAATCAGTTTTCAGAATCAGGATAATGCAGAAACATCTAACAGTAACCTAATCAGCTTAATGTCTTCCTTACAGAAATATTGCTGTCAAAAATGAAAATTTATGCAAATTTTATTCAAACAAGTAACCTGGATTAATAGGCAACTTTTTCCACTAAAATTGAAGAGTCTGAAAATCTGCATTTTTGCAAAGGCAGATACTCACTGGCATAGAAAAGACATATCCTGGTGTGGTGAGCACCTCTTGAATTACTCGCTTATTTTCCCTCACTTTCAATGCAATAATGAGAAAATCTCTTTAAGTCAATACACATCAGGAAAAGTTAAAAGTTATTGTAGGACAGAATAAAAAGCAATGTATTTGAAATTATCAAGGTGTTCAATCCATCTAGTGTGTGACTACTTCTCGTTATCTTTCTTACGTTATCTTACTTGACAGTATGGATTTGGTTACAAAATCAGATCTCCTTTTGGAATGTGTACTATTTGTATGGAGCTACCCTGTCCTACAAATTGCCTAGTAATGAAGGCCTTTTGTTGTTGATTCCTGAAGGTTTTACTCAATTAGTCTCATTTTATGTTGGTGTTCTGTGGCCTTGAGGTTGTAATCATTGTGATCACTGCAATCTGCTATTACATTTTCCATTAAATGTGTTCCAAAACCTAATGGCTACATTAGGCATATGTAGGGATCCACATGGGATAATGGCATCAGCATTCTCAATAACAGGATATCATTCACTTGTGAAAAAATAGATACATTTATCAGTTCACTTGAATATGATTTTGCAACTACTTTTAAAATACAAATTTTGTCTTCGAAGTGACTTAGAAGTCATCTTGTGCAGCATGCTGGAGTATGCAAGCTAGCAATGACTGAGCCAGCTCCAGGATGGCACTAGATGGTGCATGAAGGGAACACCTTCCAGCCTTACTGAAACTGTATTTAATAGCTTGCATGATGTGTGGAGTGAGTGTAACTATAGAAGTTTTGAGACATAAATAGCACATCCCCACTGCTCTGCCTATACCGTATCAGTATAACAGCGAGGCCTAATCTGATATGTATTTTCTGTGTAGCTCTCAATTGCATTTAGGATCTTGTGATAATGTTAGCATTTGAGCTGGATCCCCACCCTATTTACTGTGTAGACACTGGTTTATTTCATATCTCTACCTCTGAAGTCATTGTCTTCCACCACAGTGAAGATGAGCTTTTGTCCACATCCAGTGTGCATCCATCCCTCATCCCATGTGAGAGTCAGATCTCAGATCTTTGTATCCTATTTGGACTTCCTTGTCATTTTTCTCTGTCTATGTGTGGGTGGTATTGTTCCTATTCTGTGTGCAGCACAGAAAATAATAATGTCAGAGGAGTAAGAGCTTGTAAAATTAAATTAAGCAAGGTGGTGTAGCAGGTAGGTTCCCGTCAGCTCTGTCTACATAAATTGGTGTTAGAGTGATACCTCCAACCTCTTCCTTCCTGCAATCTGCGTACCTCCCTCCAGGATCCAGTATTTCTGCATCTTTCTCTTCCTTTATTGGATTGCACTCTCTATCATCTACTTCCTGGGGTCAAAGCTTACTAGAATTAGTCATACTACCTGAAAGAAGCTGATAAGTTTCATACACCTTTCATTATGTTGTTCTAGAGCATGGCTTGGGTAACTGATGCTGCAAGTGAGACTGCTCCAGCAGCTGTTACCAACAGTGCCCAAGGGGGACTTGGCCTTTTGTTTAGCTCATTTGTGCCTCTCTTCTTGACCTGATCTGAACAGTCTGATAGTATTCTGCAGTTTTCATCGCTTTTGCCTTTGTTGCTATTATCTGTCTATGATTATATAAATCAATAATACTGTACTGCAGATTGGCTTTTACTTGACAGGATTTCAGATCCTGCTTGCCGTGTGCAGAAACCTCAGGTCCTTTGGTTTTGTGTTGGAGCTTCACTTGGCATTCTTGCTTTAAGACTTTCAGATAAAATCAAACCCATACCTGTTCTGATGGGCTACAGCATCACTAGGGGGTTCACTTAATATGTCAGTCTCTGCACTGTAGTGTTATCATTTTCACTGGATGATGTTTTAACCTCCTTCAACACAGCCAGCATCACTTCCGAACTGTAGAGATTTGTCCCAGTTTTTTTTCTAAAAGCTAGACTGTGATTTCTTAAGTCTGAGAAGTTTCCTTCTGTGGATGATCAAAGATACACACCTTCACACACCTTGCACATTTCTCTGCATGTTTTCAGCCAGGTTTTCACGCCAAAACTCAAGGTTCCTGGATCCTTCCAGGCATAGTGGTATCTCTAGGTGTGAAATATGCAGCTAATAAATCTTGTCAGCTTTTGAATCTGCCTGTCTCTTAAAGATTCTCTTAAAGATTCACTCATTCACCCACAGTACACCACTTTGCTGATACAAGAAAGTAACTTTGTGCGAGATACATGTCTTGGGTTCTGGCCAGTGCTCGAGCTCGAATTACATACAGTCTGGAGTAACTCATCTTTGCTATGTTGACTGGAGCTGCTCATTAGAGATGAAAATACAATGCGGTATATTAGTAGGACTTGCAAAGTGTCTCATAGGGTCTTGATGCTTTGACCTCCTCGGAGTTTCTAACACTGATAATAACTTTCCTTATGACAGGTATCAGAGCTATATAGCCTTAAAAATAGGCATTACATTCACTTCATTGTAGTTAGCAAAGGTTATTTGAGCGTTCTTCTGTACTAATTTGTGAGATGTTTGTCTGTCTTCCTGATGAACTGATGGGAACATCCCATTCCAAAAGCCATAGCCACGAATGCTTCTTCAATCAGAGTGTAACTCCACTCTCAGGTTGGTTTAAAACTGTTCTATTTTTCCTATTGCATATAATACAATTTTGTCTTCTCCTATTCTTGAATTTTTTTCACTTTTGACCTTATGAAATTTTTCTACATTTTACCAGCATGATAGTTTTGACCATCATTTTATCTTTCCGTGTCAGTTCACTTTGATATTTGGAAGCATAGCTCTCTTCTTCCCCTTCTACAGAGGTTAATATAACTCACAAATTACCATGCTTCTTATTTTCAAGTTTTTGTCCTCAGTTTTCAATGTGGGCAGCATGCCAAACTCTGAAGCCCATCTACTGTCCCTCCTGCTTCTTGCTTAAAGTTTCAAAGATAAGGCAAAACAGCAAGTCATTTCTCTCTTTGCAGTCTCTCTCATCAGATCATTTCTACAGCTATTGCAGTGTTCTGAGGATCCTTAATAAGACTGTAAAGCCATTATTTACTTTTTTTAAACTTCATCATCTGATCTTTAACCTCCATGGGCATGTCTGTGTTACAAAGTGAGCTCTTGATCCTATAACTGTGCAGCATTCTGTTCTGCAATACCAGCATTCCCAGAGATCTCAGTCCCTACGTGCCACTTGTTCTGCTTCTCGTACTTGTTTCTCCATGAACTACACTGTCTTCTTCACAGGTCTTACTAAACTGAGTGGTGCCTAACAGCTAGAAAATAGCAAAGGACATTTCTTACAGTCGCAGTTTCACTGAATACTGATAAAACCAGGACGCCTACCAAAACAAAACAAAAAACAAACAAACAAACAAACAAAAAGGGTATTTTATTTTAAATGTTTGAATAAGTTTAAATAAGGTATTTTGTTTAAATTGTTTAAATAAGTCAAGCAGAAAAGCCTCTGAACACCTTCTTCTTACATTGCCCTCCAATAGGCCTTGCTGTCACCTTCACAGAGGCTGCAGTAAGCCCCAGAGCTGGTTTCCTCTGTACCCTTGGGCCAATGCTACAGTTTTCTTTAGGCTGGATAGTCCAGTGATTCCAGACATCAGTTCCGTGTTTATTTCCTGCTCATTAACTGACATGCAAATCTTGTCGTAAAGTAATTGCAGTCTAATTAACATTTCTTTCCATCTGTGCTCAGCTATAGATTAGAGCATGGGCTTGTTTTTAGCCAACCCTTCAACCTGCCTTGACACTCCCTCTTCCAAGGACAAACTGGTTCCATGACAGCACTAACACAGCATAGGGGAAAATTCTCTGTTTACATTCAATGTTTAAATTCATTTAAAATTAAAATAACAAAGAAAGCATCTGGGCATACATAAGCATAGACATTTTGAAGGACAAGCGGTGTAGACATTAGGATAGAGCTTAGAGGTGTGCTGCGTCACCAAGTCTACCAAATGCAGTTTCTGTGTAAGAGAATTTTGCCAAGAGTTCAGCAGTGATTTTGACAGATAAAAGATAGTAAGATAAGACCTGTGTAGATATTCTTATAAGATCAGTGTAATGCTTCTTATTTTAGTCTACAGTTGTGAAAAATTTATACTTTACCTCATGCCAAAACATGTACTGCAGTGTTAGAAAACACTATCATGTCCTATACGGCACAGGTATTTGTTGAGTAACTTTTCAGTGGATTGCAATGTATAAGCTAGAGAGTGTTTATGGAATTTGGCTGTCAAATAGTACTGTATATTTGCAATACTCAGGCATGCGTGGAGGAATAAATACATTGAAATAGTGAGAGGGATCTTGAATTTAATTTGATCTTGTTCTGTGGCAGCATATTGAACAGCTAGAACCTCTGGAGCTGGGAGAAGAATCTTGTAGGTAAACGTAATGGTTTGTGGCCTCTGGTTCCAGATAATGACCTGGTCTGGATTCCAAACAGATATATTAATTTATGAAATACACTGTGTGGAGCACATTGCTCCAAACTGACAGAGTCAGGAAATGTACTCTGGCAGAGCAAGCTGTACAAATGACCATGACAAAATGAAGCATCATACAGTTACTCCAACTTCCCACGAAGAAATTCAAGGTGGGATTTTACACCGAGCTAAAAATATCATTTTAATATGTATGTAAAATTGTGAACCAGATTCTAATGGCAGCTAGAGCTCAAAACACACTAAAATAAACTGCTTTTCACTGGTTTCCAGATACAGAGCATTATACCCCCCAAAAAAAACAATGGCAATCCAAAATTTAAGAATTTCAAAGCTAATTGGAAGATTATTCCTTGTGAGAACATGGTATGTAGCCACAAAGCAACTATGTGTGTCCATTTTTTAAAGATGGAGTTTGATTTCTATATACACGGTTGACAAAATAGCATAAAAATACCTGAATTCCTTATCAAGTAGTAATTTTAAAGTATACGTTCCTTTCTGGTGTATGGATTTTCTTAAAGATAAGAGGGAAAGAATGGAGGGTAAGAAGGATGAGTTGAAAACTCCTTGAATATAAATATTTTAAAAATAATAAGATTGCTTTAGCAGTACTTTAAGGAGGTAGGATTGATGGCAGTATAGATTTGCTCACATATTCATTTACAGATGACTTGTCCAGCACTGTCCTCTCATTACCAAGCAGACATGCTTCATTTGCACATTCACATTAATTATTTTCTGCCCTGTTCTGCTGCACTAAACTCAGCTCTGTAGATTAGTTCTAATGCATTGTGGGTTACTCTTATTGAAAAAACAGTACTCTAGACTTGATTTAAAGTATATTTTAGGGCAGGCATTTTATAAATAATTATTTATAAATAATTTTATAAATAATTATACTAATAGTAATAATATTTATTTTATAAATAATTATTTATAAATAATTATTCAAAGATGTGGAGAAAGTCCACATCATATGTATAGACCCTTTACACAGATTCACTGTGGAAAAGAAGCACACCAATAAGGAAGTCATTGTCATCGGTGTCATAGATTGTTAAATGCAGTAGCATAAGAGAGCAAACATGAATTAAATAATTAAAAACCCTCTAAAGGTGCAAATTAAATAATTAAAAACCATCATAAGTTATTGCAATAAATCAATGCAATTAAAATCACAAGAAATGCAGGCAGGCCAGATGCCAAAGATCCTGCAGTGTCTATCTGGCTGTATTTCAAATCTGTGTCATGAGTCCAAAAGCACCGACAAAAGTACAGTGAACCACAGGAAGGTATCTGCTCTTCTCTTCTGCAGCAACTTTACTTTGCTCACCTGCTGTAGCAGTCTCACTTCACACATCACCTTACTGATAACCGTGATCTTTTCCCAGGTGTTAGTTGACACTGGCCTGTGGCTGGTTCACTGGCCACCTGCCACATCTTTCTCTTATAGACTGTGAAAAAGTTATTCTTTATGTATATATTCTATATACATATATATTCTATATGTATATATATGTATTCTTTACTATATATTTAATGCTCTTAAACTTTGGTCATCTCTGTTCTAAGCCTCTCATCTTTCTGTAAAGTATAAATGTAGCTTTTGGCTCTTCCCTTCCCACATTCATCCTGTTTGTTTTTTTTTTTATAAGCCTACTTCATGTATTCATTTGGTCTATTCACCCCAAACTTTGAGCAGAAAGAGCACGCTGAATCCCACAAAAGAGGTTGTGAAAATTAAGTCAACTAGTATACTGATTTATACAAAGTCATGCAGACTGATACAGACCTATCTCTGTGCTTGTAATTTACTTCAAGTTCCACAGCACTCTGAAAGAGGAATGCAATTTTTCTAAAATTGTATAATCTTCCCAGAAACAGATTATGCATGTGAGCGACGCTGTTGATTTTGTTCTTGTGGGGTTTTGTTGTTGTTTGTTGCTTGTGTTAGTCTCTGTTTGCAAGTAAATAAAGCTGCAAGGTTTGTCTTGATCTTGTATCTACACTCAACACGGGATGATCTCTTGTTGGTTTCTTTTTTTAAATTGATTGCTTTTAAGGTTGTGGCATTTCATCCTTTATAAATACCTAAGAGATCTCATCTAGACAATATGTTCAGCCTCCATCCTGAAACCAGAAGTCCTTTATCTGTCCTTTCTGAGGAGGAAGGGAAAGACTGAACATTATTTTTCCAGAAATCCAAACTGTGTACATGGCAGTGCCTCCTGCAGTATATATCTCATGAGCAGCACTGCCTGGCTGTGGAGAGGTGAAAAGAGGTTCTGTAAATTCTGCACTGCTTTACATTCCACCTCACAAAAGACAGTCCAATGCAGAATGGAGACTCATTTCTCTTTTCTATTTCATACCATAAAATGTATTCCCGGGAATGTATGAGATAATATACTAATCATGGCATGCAAGAAAAGACAATGGTGTTTGTCATGTTTCTTGCTTTCCTCCATCCCACAAGCCAAAGTCCTGCAGACAAGTGCTTTAGCTCCACCTAGGAGGCAAAAAGACTATTGCTGCATCTACCTAAAATCAAATCCTGAATACATTTTTCTCAGTTTTTTAACTGCATTTTAAAGGCTCTAACAAATTAATCCTGCTATGTAATCCTGAATCAGACTGACATTTTCTATCAAAGTTTTTGTGGATGAAATTCTGCCAGGCAGAGAGCCTTGCAGCGGGAGTTTGCCCAGCACAGGTGCAGCCAAGTTTACTACATAAATAGCTCAGTTAAGATGAATGAAGTTAGTAGAAAATAAAACATTATTCGGATGGAATGAATTCACTTCAGAAGAGGGAGAAATCAACTCTAATTACATTATTGAAGAGAAAAGAGGCGTTTTGGTGGAAAAAGTGAGAGAAACCTGAGAAGTAAAATTGGCTCTGAATGCTTCTTTCAAGTGCATACAGAAAGTCATGCAGCAAGGAGTCAACCCCCCAAAACATCTTCCACCGCTTCACCCAGCAGGCAACCCACTCCTTTCCAGTAAATGGGAGTCTGCTGTGCCAAGTGCTTGGCTGAAGAAAAGCCTAGAGCAAATTCTGTCCTACAAAGAGACCAGATTTTCTGTTTCTATTAAGTTCATTTTATCTTTGGAGTCACAAAGCCCAGCACACTTCTCTTCGACACTTTTACCAGACTGATGCTGAATTGTTATTTTACAAAGGAATAGTAGGGTTTTACCTGTTTATTGTAGCAGCTGTTTGGGAACAGAAACATCTTCTGCCCATCAGTATGCTGTTTCAAATCTTAAGAAGAGAGATGAACAGTTTAGTCAGTGCATCTCCTGTCATTCTATGGTTTTCCTGCTTGCTTCATCATACACAGTTTCTACCTGCAAATATTGTCTGTTCCTTATGCAGCTAACAGGCTGTTCATCTTCCATTCTTCTTTTCTACTTAGCAAACTCTTCATTTTGCACCTTTTTTTCTAATCCTTAAAAAAGACCATAGCATATCTGCAACCCCTTTCATACATTGGTGAGCTAATCCAAATTACAGAATGTTTTTCTGCAAGCCCAGTAATGTGTCTACAGTTTTCCAGCATCTTAATAAAATGTAATACATGACTTCTGGCATTAAACTCAGACAGAAGCAGAAACAAGGCTGTTACCATCTGCTGCCTGGGGCTTTTCTCGTAGCAGTTCAGTTAAGCCTACTTTATTCTTATTTTTCATGTTATTCCTTCTGTACACACACAGTCAAAGGCATTTCCCAAATCAAGAAGGTTGTTAAGAACCTACAAATTTAAGAATTTGTTGTCTCTTTGCTTTTCCTTTTCCTATGTTTATAGTTATACTCTAAGCATCCCATTGCCCTCAAACCACTGTATTTTTGGAGCTCTGAAGAAACTTTACTGGTGTTTGGGTTTTTTTCTACATCATGCAGCATGGGTTTGTTAGCATGTATACTTCCACTGCACCCGAGTACTCTCAGTATTTTTACTCGGCTACCATTTTCTTCACTAAATGTGATGGAACTCCTTATGACTAGCAAAGATGTCAGTGCTACCAGAAGTGATCTCTCAATTTCTGATCCCTATTTCATGACCATTCCCAGGCTCCATGTAATTACTGTACTTTCAGCTTCTTTTCACCGCAGTGTAGAAAGGACATACAAGAAAGTTAAATGTCACACATGACTAAAAGCAACCTTTAAATGTAAGTAATAACAACACTAAGCAGGAATAATTGCACTGCTTTCCTTTAAGCTTTTCCAAATTTTAAAACAACACAACTGAGATAACAGTATAAGCATAAATTGGGGAGCAAAAGTACATTGGATAATGGAGCTTTAATGTCATTCTTATGAATAAAATTCAGAAGATAAACTATTATTAAAAATACGCATTTGGGAAACAATGGTTGTAATTATAAAAATTTCCATTCTAGACTCTACGGTTGCTCTGAAAGCAATGTGTGTAAAACACAACTGACAATTCTATGCACTGCCCTTTGGTTGCTCCAAACGTAATGCCTCTTATTTATTTCCATGCAAACTGCAACAGTTACAAAGAGCACAATAACAATATTTGGGAGAGCAAATTCTCAGCTACAAAGGATTATTTTTTAACAGTCACTACCATTATCTATACATTTTTGTCATCGGTGAGCAAGACCCTGCATGCTGTATTCATCAAAACAGTGTTGCCACTGCTGAAATGGATCACCCACTGTCTCATTTTGCTCACATCCTGTGTTTGGTTTCCATTAATTTTCTGCAAGTATCAGTGAATGTCGATGGGTGTCATATGGAGGAATTTAGTGCCACAAATTTGTTTCATATGCACATCCATGTCATATACTATCCTGTCAAACTGTCCCTCTGCTGCCATCTGTCACACAGAAACAAAATGTAATGGAATATTGGTGAGAAGGTTCAACCCTTACTGTCGTACCACCAACATCCGCCTCTGATATTGTGGGCCAACATAACAAAATGGGAGGCGTTACTTTTGGAGCATCCCTCACAAAATGCAGATGGATCCTTTACAGCTCAGCACTACACAAACTCCACTGTACTGTGGAGTCTGAAAGTTAAAAGATGCTGTAGAGATTAGATCAAAAATCTGTTCTAAACTCTCTGCATAGGACTTAATTGATATGTCTGCAGGCTAAACTCTTAATTCCAAAATGCAGACGAACAACTTTTTATTATCATTGTTTTTTAACAAGAACCCTGCGTCTTTGCAGACTGAAAGAACCCAGCTAAAATCCATGGTTAAGCTCTGTTTTCAGTCACTGTCATGCAAACATTGTATGCCCCCATACCTCTCCATACAGCCTTCTCACTGTAACTATTAAAGGTTATATCCATGTTTGCATATTAAGATCTCTTTACAGCAATTTTTAACAAACGTTAGAACTACTGCTCTGGTACATTGCTTATTATAGAATATGCAGCTAGAAAAGAGGTAAGAAGAGTTTAACTCCCCTGGTTTACATAACAAATATTTGATTTCTTCATGAAAGATGGTAAGTAGGGCCCTTACTTTAAGATCTTCAGTCTACCAATATCTAGATAATAAAAATGGCTTGTTATTAAAAATGTGACTGCGAAAGTTTGTTGTCTACCATATCTTTTAACAAGTACAATATTTTCTTCTTGTTTTCCATCTTATATACTATCGAGGTTGACATTTTTTAATGATACTATGCACTCTTAGGATCAGCATCCTTACAAATACAGATACACAAGAGAATAAGACGCTTTCATATTTTGAATAAATATCCTAACTATTGCCATTTAATCAGAAGATTAGACCTACATATGCCAATACAGCTCTTAAAATTCTCTATGAAGGTCAGAGTCGTGGAAATGTAGGCCAAATGAAATATCGTAGCCAGATTAATCCTGTGGTTAAATATGTGCAGACAAAGTTAAGCAGTAAAAGACTGAGAGCTGTTAATTGGTATTTAATGACTTTTTTTCTAAGCCAGCTATGCAGTCTTTCAAACTTTCAGATTTTCATTTCCAAAGAAATATTATTTGATTTACAATGTTTTCTCTAAAAAAAAGAAAAAAGAAAAAATGCATGATGTAATCAGCATGGATATCAAACTGATAAACAGAAATACTGAGGATGGACAAATCATAATGAGATCAAGGGCACTGGACTTGTTAGTGGGAAGTCACTTTTCTGATGATGCCATGACCTTTAAATCCATGCAGTAGGAGCTCATATCTAACTCTCTCTCCAAATTATCCAGTCCAGTAGAGAAAG
This sequence comes from Gallus gallus, assembly GCF_016699485.2. Lineage (NCBI taxonomy): Eukaryota > Metazoa > Chordata > Aves > Galliformes > Phasianidae > Gallus > Gallus gallus. The sequence continues at coordinate 87,347,880 of NC_052534.1, read as the reverse complement.
AATTACCAAGCAAAAAGAGTTTTTTCAGAGGGCTACAGCAATTTTGAAATCTTATATCTGTTATATTTATACAAAACCATTTTATTGTGGAACATTTGCATAAATGTATATTTTGCCATCTGAGATTTTATGCATTTGTTAGAATTAAATAACTGTACAGGATACATTTCAACTGTTGTTTGTCACAGTGTGTGCTAGAGTTTAGCTTTCTCCACCATATGACCGAAAATTTTATTTAAAATACTAAGCAAAATATTTGAGAGATAAATTCTATACACAGAGATTTTGAGGATGCTCCACAGATGTTTGAATAATGGATCTTTCCCAAAACACAGTCTTCTTCACTTAGTCGTGTGCAGTCATGATTTCCATGATCTCCTTGTTTTTCCTGCCATAAAAGATCCCAGGATATTTTTTTCACAGGGAAATTTTCACAGCTGAATCCAATTTCAGGAATCATCAATATTCATGCAAGCATTGAAGAGGGCTGCTTCCATAAGAATATATTTTGTTAAAGTGCTCATTTCCATTTTCTTATCCTTACTGGGCCATATTCTGTCTCCTCTGTGGTAGCTACAGTGGAAAATTAAAAGCAAGAGTTGTGTTTGCTCTTCACCTTCTGCTACTTATTAGGGATCAGTTATCTGAACACTGAAAAGGAAGTCAGATGCCTGTTAATAGTTTTCAGCATGAAGAGAATAGAGATAGGGAGAAGGGAAAGTGCAGCCACAGCAGTCCATCTAGCTCTGCATCGTGTTGTCCCCCATGGCCACTGGGAAGTGCCCAGGGTACAAAGACAAGTATATCCTTCCTCAGGATGCTCGCCACAACACCTCAGCACTCTGTAACTCAGGAGTTTCTTATTAAGTGGTGAATTTGTATTTAATAAATCCTTAGTGAAATCTCAGTGAATCTTTCATGCAGTTATCCAGTCACACTTCTGACCAATATAAAACTTAGCATTCACACCCTTCCATCATGTGCACATGGGAACTTTCCTATCTTACGCCTGCATTGTTGAGAACTACATTCTTTTTTTCTTTCTTTTTTTTATTTTTATCTTTTAGGTTTACTTGATTTTTCTTATTCTTTTGATGGTAGTCACAGTGAGCAATTTTTTATCTCTCACTGTGAGTTGGGTTGCTCCAAGTGATGCCCTTCCATTACCATTCTTCTGGCTCCTAAGGCCTGAACAGCAGCACCCTGAAGAAGACAAAGCTAGGGAAACAGGGATGAGGAGGTACATCACTGGAGTTGTAGGAGTGCACAAATTTTCTGATGCCCAAAGAGTTGAAGGGGTAGGAGGTAAGCAACAGCATGCCTCTGTTGCAGCCGGTAGTTCAGGACTGACTATAAGAAAAGGGAAGCTTCCCATTTTGCAAGAGCAGTTTCCCATTCAAAACTCTTTCTATTCTGTGGGCTGATAGTATTTCCCAGCTGCTGCCTTCATATAATAATGGTCCTTTTATCTTTGAAAGATGCTTTTTATATTATTAGTACCCTTAGCTCTCATCTCATTTTTCTCTTTTTCCTCTTCTTCTTTTACTTCAACTAACAAGCTATCTAGTCAAGAACTAATCTCTAAAATCAATGCTTGCTTGTATCTCAGTTGTATGTTTTCTGTGCTCTGAAAATTGACAGCTTTAAGGATACTCTGGTGTATTGGATCAGTATTACCTGCAGCAAAATATTTCACCACTTCTAAAAATTAACTTAAAATCCTCTGATCCAAAGAGGTAAACAATAGCAATATTTTTCCTGGTGAGAATTCTAGTATGAATGTTAATTATTAATCTAATAATTAACAGGTGCTGATTGCACACTGACCTGAACATATGTAACTTACTTTTCAAGTGGTAACATCAGATTTAATGAGCAAAAGAACTTGTGAATGATTTTAAATGTTTAAGAAGAAATTTATATCTTAAGAATGTTATTGTTTTCCACTCTTAATGCAAAAGTTTCCAGATCTTTTTCAATGAAAAAGGTGTTATTTTTTTAAGGTGGTTTAGCAGAAGAGCAAAGAATATGACCTGAGTTTTTTATGTTCACTGTGTTCCTTTGGCACATAGCCATTAGCAAAGCAGAGGTGAAGGTGACCATGCTTCTCTCTCTATAGCTGAATTGGGAATGAAAAGTTTCCATAGTTCATGGGCACAGTGTAATTTACCCTCATAAAAGAAAGGTTTTATAATAGATCTAGCTAACTTAGGGTCAAGAAAGACAGAGATAGGACAAGTTTTATAATTTTTAATTAAATTTTTCATTCTTATAATTGTGTAAAGTGCCAAAAATAATTTGTTTCTCAAACTGATTACATTATTTCTGAAGTTTCTGGTTACTCAGTCATGAACCCTTCTCTACAGTTCAGTATGTGAAAGGGCTATATTATTTTCTCCGATGTATCTGACTATGGTTTCTCAGTACTAAGTTCAATTTCCATATATATCTCTGAACTTAAAATAAGAGAAAATTTAAACATAAGTATATAGCAAGATAGGACTTTGGAAATATATGTTCTTCTATCCTAAAGACTTTTGATAACAGTTAAGTGTCGCTGTCCTGATTGAAATTACATGTCAAACATTGATAATAAAACCTACTGTGAATAAAATGTCATAATCCAGCTGCAGATAACTAGATATTACCATGGAAGTATTGGTAGACTAATAAAAAATGGAAATCTATTTTCTCCTACAATTTTAGGTTCTTATCCTTAATTAAGAACAGTAAATGGTAGTAATCACTTCTACTGATAACCTCAGGGCAGCCTGGGTCAGACACCTGTCTAGCCACAAGGAGTGCTGATTTCTGTATTTCTGTGCAAAGATTTTGTTCATGTTTTCCAGACCACTGCAGTATATCTCCTCATATGCACAGTCTGTGAAAAACATCATTTCTCCTTTAAGCTGACCAGTTGGGCACAACTCCCACATCTCCTTGTCTGATCCTGCTTATACATTATTTTGGCTAAATCCTTTATCCTTTCTTTGCTCATTAAGGCGTACGTTTACTTTGAGATCACAGAATTCCAGTATCCCAGGAGCTATTTCATTTTTAATATCACTGAACTGAAATGAAAATTCTCTTCATTTTTTTGAAATGGCAGCCTGGACTCTGCTTATGAGATCCCTTCTTAGCTTTCTGCTCCTTATCTTTGTTTATGGTTGTCTCAAGTTGGTGTGTTGGAATACTTTTTTACCAGCTCGTCTCTTCAGCTCCAGCTCTTACATTTTATGATTTTGCATTAATGCACTAATACTCAGAATGGAATACAGGCAAAAGGGACTGCTGTGTAGCATGATAAATGTGTTCACACTACATATTTACCTTTTTGTAAATCTTATGTCCAGAAAATTGTTTCAATTTTGGGGCTCCTGCTTTCTAACAGGCAAATTCAAAACCATACTGGATTTTATTACAGTACTGTAACATAGCAGAGCCATGTTAATGCTGCTAGTACTCTGCTGCTGAGATGCTCTGCCTCCTTCTGTGTGTGCATTTAACTTTTTGTAAGGGCCAGTGCACAGACCAAAACACTACGGTGCTATTGTACGACTGTTCTCAGCAGTAATTTCTTAGCATTGTCCCTGGTAGGGCTGGACATAATAGCAGTCCCAGTTTAGGAGTTACCATGTGCTATATAGACTACTCTCAGCATAGTCTGAATGCATCCACCTACTGATTTTCTGAAGAGGCCTGAACTGTATCCATCAGCCATGATGTAGCATTTGGTCTTCAGTTTACGCAATGTCATGTTATTTACTATGACAGGCAAAACAGCATAACTAGCACCTGCTCATGGTGTTAGTAATGTCCTAGCACAGCCACAGCACAGCACAATGGGGCTTGTGGAAATCTAAGGCCTGGACAACCAGATAACTCTTACTAGTTTAGGAGAGAACAACAGACTGGAATTGGGAATTATATAACATAATAACAGCACTCTTTAAATTATTGCTAAGTAATCCTTTTAGTTTTGTTATATTTTCTTAGCAGTCACTAAAAATTTTAATATTTTGATGGAATTCTTACATTTTCACAGCCACAATAGGTATATTTTCAGTTTCCTGCCAGCAGTCATTTCAAACTCAGCAAAAGCTCATGGATGGTGTGGGGGAAAAAGGCCTGTTTATTTTTAACAGGCAACCTGAGCAGTTACCTTTTGGCCATGTATGCAGTTGGAGATAAACGGGAGTATCCCAAGCTGAGAAGTCTTTCTGTCGAAACGCTAACGCTAATGGCAGTGACAGGAGGAAATTCAAAAGAAGCTTATAGTGCCCCAAAATCAAGAGTGTTTGAAACAGTCTAGAATTAGGCTTCTTTGGGTTCATTAGCAGTGTGTGTATCTCCAGGTTGGGACTTGCTATGGCAGCTCCAGAGTGAATGGCTGCTATTGGGCTCCCAGGCAGGATGAGAGTGGAGGATATGACAGGGCACACATTGAGGACTGACCCAGGCTAATGTGCCATGTCATTATACTGGGAAAGTTCAGCACAGACAAGTTCAAGTGTTGCTCTGGGACTACATGGCGTGCTGCTCAGGCTCACTTTGAACACTGGCTACTGGACTGCTCCCAGGAGGCGGATCAATGATTGGCTTTTAAAATGAAACTCAATATCTTTGTGAGAGCTTAACTTTCCCCCAGTTCTTCTGATGAACTGTTGCAATGTTTAATTTTCATCCTCAGGGATGTGGCCTGGCTTCAACTTCTAGCAGCTGTGCTCTCTCATGCTCTCATCTGTCAGACTGAAAAACTTTATTTCCCACAAGGAGTAAGTTGCTGTTATCCATGGCTAGTGACCTTCGTAGCTTCTTTCTGACTAGATAGATAGACTAGATGGACAGAGTGTGATTTTCAGTCACCACATCATAGGGCTCTATTTTTTCCTCTTTTTTTCTCTTTGAAGATTCTCCTTTGAATCTCTTACAAGGGTCAAAGTGTGATTATATACTATCAGTCACTGTATGCTTGTCAGGTGTGTGGTAATTCTTTGTTGCTAGCCCTGGATTACCTGTTTTGTTGCTTAAAAGTGATGCTCTGATTCACTTTTTTACTACATCTGAATGTTAGATATGATAAATTTGTGAAATATATCAGCAGACATCTTCTGGATTTTTTGCCATTTGCAAGAAATTAATTCCTATTCTATCACTCATTAGACTATATGATAACCCAATAAACTCTAATTACTTTCTTTAAAACCACCAGGTGTAATTTTTCTGGTTCACATGATGTCATGACCTGAAACTATCTTTCTGCCACTTCATTAAACATAAATAGATAAAATTTTATTTTCAACCTATAAAAGTAATTTATTTTGTATTTCAGATGTAACACTAGGCTACACTCTTTTTGCTTTTCTTATTTTTTAAAGATTTCTTCTCCTCTGTTGCCCACTGGGATTTGTTTTCTGTACTAGGCCTTCTCAGAGTCTGTATATTCTATATTAGAAAGTTAAGTAACTTTCTAATGGTAGAAGGAAGAGGCATGAGAGTTTCACTTTCTAAACTATGTAATTATTACAATACCTGGCAGTATTGACCAGAGCACAAATCCTGAGTACAGTTAAGAATTTATTTCAGTCCAGGATCTGCTCCTGAGGGACAGCTGAATGCAATGGCACTCTTCAGTGGTCTTAGACTTTGAATAAATAGTATGGATGTGACCAATAATATTCTTGTCAGCCTCTGAATGACATAAACGTTAGTTTGCTAGTTTGCAGATGTGACATACTTGTCAAAAATCACCAGCTCCAAGCACAGGCTCAGGTAAGAGTCCCAGGTTGTGACAGGAGCAGCTTACATAGGATATTATAAAGAATTTCTTCATAGAGTGCGTGGTCGAGCATTGGAGCATGTTGCCCAGGGAAGTAGTGGAGTCACCATTCTTGGAGGTATTGAAGAGTTGTGGCACTGAGGGACATAGCTTAGTGATGGGACTCAGTAAGTCAGGTTGATGGTCAGATAGACCTGATGAAGATCTTTTTTCTGTCTAAATAATTCTATGATTCTGTGAAGTTTCTCTTTTTTTCACTGATTTCCCATATGCAACTAAAAACATATATTGTTGCCATATACATTCTTTCTTTATATTTACTTCAAGATTTTCATGGCTATCTTAGTGTACTTCATAGCTGGTATATTTAACAAAAGCTATAGAAAATATTTTGGGATGTGTGTCTGTGTGTGTGTGTATGTGAGTGTGTTTGTGAGCAAATGTCATCAAATGGGAAGAGAACAGAAACAGAAAAAAAAAGCATAACGTTCTTTTGTTGGTATTTCTCCAAATTAGATTGGTAAAGGAAGAAAGAATGGCAATTTCTGAACAGATTAATTTGGAGTCAGTGGAAATGCAGTTGCTATCAGTGCTTCCACACAAGGTCAACATAATTCTAAGTGCTATAGCAGTCATATGGTTTAATGTTGTTCATAACAGAAAAATAACATTTTTTTGACCACAGCACTCAACAAACCTTGACTGAAAATCACAGTTTTGTGGGTCTTTTGAATATTTCCATTTTCTGTGTATTCAACACAATGTATAGAGTAAGAGCCTCAGGTTACCGTCACAATGGACACTGACTCAACACTCAAGATTATAAAAATAAGTTTTTATAAGATAAGATATGATCATCAAACTTGTTTTCATCCTTTCTTGCCAAAACAATACTTTCCTCCTTATCAAGGCCAATAAAAGTGGTCCAGTCCCTGACCAGTTTTCAGTGGCCCAATTCTCTGAAGGCATTTTCCAGAAATGAAAGCAAAGTTAAATGCACAGTGATATAAGTAGTCTCCCTTTGAATGACAAACGCATGAGCAGAGAACTTTTCCAATTAATATGCCATCTGGATTTTTCTTCTTCATCAAAAGGGTGAACTGTACTTGCATTAGAATAGAATCATAGAATTACTCAGGTTGGAAAGGACCTCAAAGATCATCGAGTCCAACCGCGGCCTAACCATACTACCCTAACTCTAACAACCCTCCGCTAAATCATATCTCTGAGCACCACATCCAAACGGCTCTTAAACACATCCAGGGACTCAACCACCTCCCTGGGGAGCCTATTCCAGTGCTTAACCACCCTTTCTGTAAAGTGTTTCCTAATGTCCAACCTAAACTTGCCTTGGTACAACTTGAGGCCATTTCCCCTCGCCTTGTCACCTGTCATCAGTGAGAATAGACCTACCCCGCTCTCACTGTAAGCTCCTTTCAGGTACTGGAAGAGAGTAATAAGGTCTCCCCTCAGCCTCCTCTTCCCCAGACTAAACAGCCCCAGCTCCCTCAGCCTCACCTCATAGGGCTGATTTTCCAAGCCCTTCACTAGCCTCGTTGCCCTTCTCTGGACCTGCTTCAGCACCTCAATGTCCTTCTTATACTGAGATGCCCAAAACTGAGCACAGTACTCGAGGTGAGGCCTCACCAATGCCGAGTACAGGGGCAGGATGACTTCCCTAGTCGTGCTCACCACACCATTCCTGATACAAGCCAGGATGCCATTGGCCTTCTTGGCCACCTGGGCACACTTCTGGCTCATGTTCAGCCGACTGTCCAACAGTGCACCAAGGTTCCTTTCCATCAGGCAGCTTTCCAGCCACACCTCCCCAAGCCTGTAGGGTTGCTTGGGGTTGTTGTGACCAAAATGCAGGACCCGACACTTGGACCTATTGAAACTCATACCGTTAACCTTGGTCCATCGATCCAATCTATCCAGGTCCCTCTGTAGTTCCCTTCTCCCCTCTGGCAGATCAACACTCCCTCCCAGCTTGGTGTCGTCTGCAAACTTACTGAGGTTGCACTCAATCCCCTCATCAAGATCATCAATGAAGATATTAAACAGAAGCGGCCCCAGCACTGAGCCTTGGGGCACACCGCTCGTGACCGGCCACCAACTGGATTCAATTCCATTGACCACAACTCTTTGGGCCCAGCCATCCAGCCAGTGTTTCACCCAGCGGAGCGTACACCCATCCAGACTGTGGGCAGCCAGCTTCTCCACGAGAACGTTATGGGGGACAGTGTCAAAGGCCTTACTGAAGTCCAGGTAGACCACATCGACAGCCTGACCCTCATCCATTAAGCGGGTCACCTTGTCATAGAATGAATCAGGTTTGTCAGACAGGATCTACCATTCGTAAACCCATGCTGACTGGGCCTGGGACCTCAGCCTGGTTGACCTTTAGTTGGTCCATGATGGTTCCCAAGATTATCCGTTCCATGACCTTCCCTGGCACCAAGGTGATACTGATACTGTAGCTACCAGGATCATTTTTTCAGCCCTTTTTGAAGATGGGCATCACATTTGCCAGTTTCCAATCCACTGGGACATCCCTGGTTAGCCAGGACTGCCGAAAGATGATGGAGAGTGGCTTGGCAACCACATCCGCCAACAATCTCAGTACTCCAGGGTGCAGTCCATCCAGCCCCATGGACTTGTAAACATCCAGCTTTTGCAACAGGTCCAAAACTATCTCGTCTAGGATCACGAAGGGCTTATTCTGTTCCCCGTCCCTGTCTACCAGCACAGGGGGCTGTGTTCCCAGGGAGTAACAAGTCTTATTATTAAAGACTGAGGCAAAGAAGGTATTAAGTACCTCAGCCTTATCCCTATCCTTGGTGACCAGGTTGCCCTCGGCATCCAAGAGGGGATGGAGATTCTCCCTAGCCTTCCTCTTGCTGTTAATGTGTTTATAAAAGCATTTACTGTTTACCTTTGCTTTAGTGGCCAAGCTCAGTTCTAGCTGCGCTTTGGCTTTTCTGATTTTCTCCCTGCACAGCTTCACTACATACCTGTAATCCTCATAAGTAGCTTGCCCACTCTTCCAGAGACCATAAACTTTCCTTTTGTTCTTGACATCCAGCCAAAGGTCTCTGTTCAGCCAGCCTGGCCTCCTTGCCCGTTGGCTCATCTTCCGTGACATGGAGATGGTCAGGTCCTGCACCTTTAGAACAGTTTCCTTAAAATATTCCCAGCCTTCTTGGGCTCCCACGCTCTCCAAAACTACCTCCCAAGGGACCTTCTCAACCATGGTCCTAAAGAGGTTGAAGTCCACCCTCCCGAAGTCCAAGGTGGCAGTTCTGCTGACTCCCCTCCGTGGTTCAACAAGGATAGAGAAATCTAGCATCTCGTGATCACTTTGCCCCAGACGGCCTCCAACCTTTACATCGCCCACCAGACCTTCTCTGTTGACAAGCAGCAGGTCTAGGATATTGCTTCCCCTTGTTGACTCCCTCAACAGCTGTGTCAGGAAGTTATCTCCCATATAATCTAGGAACCTCCAGGACTGTTCCCTGTCAGCTGTATTATAATTCCAGCAGATGTCTGGGAAGTTGAAGTCCCCCACCAGAACAAGGGGGAGTGACCTAGAGACCTGATCCAACTGTTTATAAAGCCTCTCATCCACCTCTTCATCCTGGGTGGGTGGCCTGTAGCAGACTCCCACAATAACGTCAGTCTTGTTGGCCTTTGCTTTTATTCTGATCCATATGCTCTCAACCCTATCATCACCCTCATTAATTTCCACACATTCATAGTCTTTTCTAATATAGAGAGCTACAGCACCGCCTTTCCTACCCAGCCTGTCTCTTTTGAAAAGCCGGTAGCCCTCCATCATGGCACTCCAGCTGTGGGAGTCGTTCCACCACGTTTCTGTGATGGCAACTATATCATAACTTTCCAAACACACAATGGCCTCCAGCTCCTCTTGTTTATTACTCATGCTGCGTGCATTGGTGTAAAGGCACCTGAGCTTGATCTCCTTGCTAGTGGCAGTAACCCTACCACCCTCATCACCACACTCAGGTGTTTTCCACAGCCACCAACCTCATACCTGCCCTCGTGTTCTTCCTACAAAGGCATGAGTCATCCTCCTTTTTCACCAAGGCACAAGACCATGGGGTCTTACAAGCACATCCCTCTTCTTCAAGCACAGGGACATTACGCTCAGGCTCGATATTAGTAACCCCAGTTACACCCCCACCCCCCTTCATACCTAGTTTAAAGCTCTGTGAATGAACCTACCCAACTCCCATCTTAAGACCCTTCTCAATCGGTGGGAGAAGCCACTCCTATCAGCTGCTGGCCAGCCCAGGCTCTTGCAAACAGAGCCAAGGTCAAAAAACCCAAACCCCTGCCGGGCACACCAAGCTCTGAGCCAGGTATTAATCCGTTGGCCCATTATATCAAGTCTCTCATTATTTCCTACAGCTGGAGGGATAGAGGAGAAAACAACCTGTGCTCCTGAACCCTTTACCTGTCTCCCCAAGGCTCTGAAATCCTTTTTTGCATTTCAATCTCAAAGCAGGATATTTATCAGGCCATTGTAGAAGGCTAGCAAGTTTTTCAGGGATGATTTCCCATTTGTAAGTCCATTCTTAATAGACCTAATCAGCTTCTTGTTTTTCATATGTTTGAAAACACCTCCTCCACCAACTTCTCAAGAAGTGAAAGTGAGGCTGACCATGGCATCTGTAGTTCCCCAGATATTTCTTCTTGTCCTTCTTGATAGGAGTGACATTTGCTTTATTCCAGTCTTCAGGATACTCTCCTGATAGCCGTGACCTTTCAAAGATAATCAAGAGTGGTCTTGCAAGCACTCATGGATGCATCACAACACGGCCCACAGATTACATATGTCTTGTTTGTTTAAGTATTCAATAACATGGTCCTCCTCTTCCAAGGGTAAGTTGTCCTTTCTTCTTATTTCTGAACTGGTCCTAGGGACCTAAGATTCTGGAAGGCCAATCTTACCAGTAGAGAAGTACGCATTCAGTAGTCCTGCTTAGATTCAGCTAGACAGTTTCATATACTTTTAGACTTGATCTTCTGGAGTGCTAAGAACTGTCAGCTCCAGAAATGTTACGCTAAATTTGAAATACTTATCTGTTCTCTAATTCTGCAGGTAGCATTCAGTAATATTTCCTGAAAGTTTTTATATTCCTGACATTGCTCTCAATTAAATATCTCACATGCTTCCAGTATTCTGGTGCTTTGCAACACATCCTAAAGTGCTGAAGAGTTATGCTGAGAAGATGCCAGGCATCAGAGAATGTATTTATACATTCACACACTTCCTCTCTTTACTTGTCACGGAACAGCTCTTGCATATAAAAAGAAGTGTATTCTGTGCATCTGTACCTCTAAAATTGATGATAAATCATAGAATTTTATAAAGAAACAAGCAATGAAAAGACAGGATTAATATATTTATTCCAAGATAACTCTCAAAGACCTTTTTCAAGACTTGTTCCATCAGTTCATCCCACACCAGGAGGCCGCATTTGCAAAAGAACATAGGTTAGAGGTATCTGCCATGTTCTGTACGCCTTCACTTACTTCGGTTGTGTTTGGGATAAAACAGCTACAGAGAAAATCTAGAATGTGCTCCTAAATGCAGTGTTCGTGGGTCTTCCTGTTCCCTTTTTTTTTTTTTTTTTTTTTTTTAAGGGCAATTAAGTAGTCCAGAACACTAAGAAAGGCTGTCATCCTGACACCTAGAATTTTTTTTTTTTCTGATTGGTTTGCTGTGTCTGGACAACTGGAAACAAGTCTCTTAAAGCAAATTAGGAGCAGAAAATTAAGGAAATTAATTATGCTCCTATGGATCAATTAATCTATGTAATAATCTATTGCAGCAAATTATTAATAATAGCAGAAACAAGAGTGAATGAATGTTACAGTATGTAGAAATATTCCTATTTCTATTCTGTTTTACTGGCAATTTTTTACTATAGCTCCCACATCACATTGAGGGACTATTTACTTTTGATTAAACAAGCGTTCTTGAACTTTAGTCCAACATGATCTTAATTTAAGGTTGACATTTCCATTTTCCATAAAACCTTTTCATAATTAGATCTACTGTAAAAATAATTACTTTTTCCTTTTTACTTACATACATGATACTGTATAATTATTTCTAAAAATAAAAATTATGTGGACTAATGTTTTTTGGAAAGGTTGAGGACTTTATTCCAAAAGTAATTTTGAAAACATGTAATTTATCGAGTATGTTAATATTCATTCCTATTTCTCAAATGACTTCCAAAAGGGAGAGCAATTATTTCTCAGAGATTAATAGAATATTTAATGGTCAAAAATTTGCCTTACCAAATTGACTGTGGTTATACTGAAGGGATATTAGGAGTGTCTGTTTCATCCAGGACACTCCCAGGACTCCTGCCCAGCTGCAAGAGCAGTTGCTACTTTCCCATTTGCTGGTTCAACCAGTACTGAAGCTGAACACCTGCCAGAGACACACAGGGCACTTACAGGACAGGGACATAGCCAGTGACACAGACCAGGTGCTGCCTTCAACAGCAATTGCTGTTGATAGGATTCTCAGAAGGTGAAAGTGCTCCTGCTGTGTTGCTGACAGAGTCTGGAGGTTACTGTTGCAGACACACACACACACAATACTCGCTAGGCTCACAAGCAAACGCAACATCATAGATCCATTGAGCTTGGTATCTCTGCATGTCCAACACCCCCAGCCAGACCCCAGACACTCTTACTGACCAGCTGATCAGCTCGGTGCTTGCTGCAGACACACTCATCCCACAGGCATCCCATACTCACAGGTCCGTGAAGTACCAGCATGGACACTGGACCCACTTGGTACCCCTGTCCAGACCCAGACCCAAACACAGAAGGTAGAGAGTGAGGTAGTTAAGGAAGGAGTTAATAAGAAAGCAGGAGAAACTTTAGTGCTTAGAGGCAGTGCTCGATCAGATAAGCATACTAACTGGCCCCATTTTACACATAACCTGCCCTCTTATACTCATTTATCTCTGTTCCCTCCTTCCCTTATCCCTGCTTTCCCTTCCCCTGGAAATTCCCTCATTAGTTTGCATATTTCTGTCTCCTTCACCAACCGTCTCCATCACCCGCGACACTCAGGACTGCCAAGTCCAGGTTGCTTGCAGGTTATTGAGATCCCACCAATTGCTGTGGCTGATGAGGTTTGTTCAGGCTGGACAGGGCTCTGAGCAACCTGGTGTAGCTGCAGGTGTTCATTGCAGGACAACTGGATTAGATGCCCTTTAAAGGTTCCTTCCTACTCAAATGATTCTAAATACTGCTGTTTTTTGTCTTTGCCTCTGTTATTTTTTTTCTGTCAGATTTGTGTCCCTGTGCTCTTGTTTAAAGCTTCCTACTTTTCTTATTATTCCATTTTTTCATTGAAAAAATCCTAGCCCATACACCCCTAGAGGAGCAGATACTCCTTCCTTCCACACATCCTTGTTGCAGTGGATTGGCTAGATAATGTGTCTATTCCTAGCAAGCTTCAAAGGGAAAGAGTCTAGAACAGTGAGCTGGAATTCAACTCTACTGCAAAGTATGATATTAGTTATAAAAGCATGTATTTAATTTACTACTGCCAAGTAGTTTAGGTGCTTATATACGTGAAAGGAAGCCCCCTGGCCTGAAGCATTTGTGTTTGAATAGAAGATAATTAAGGTAATTAGAAAAAAAAAGGCTCACTTCACTGAAGTGGGGTTAATCTTTCTTGGGATGTTCTTTCCTTGGTAAATGAAGGATTGCCAGAAGGCTATTCAGACTTGTTCTTAACTCCCCTAGAGTAAAATTTCTTTCTTGCTGGAGAAGGAGCCTTGTAAAACTAGTCCTGTGAGGATAGTGCCCACTACCTGGTCAATGCCAAACAACTTTACCAAAAAATGATCTCATTGTTCTACTCCATATTCTCCGTTTGCATGTCATCCCACATTTGCTGGTGAAGAAGTTTGTGGGCCTGGATTTGAAGGGACTAATAATGTGCCACAGAACAGATGGCAAAGATGGTAGATATACAGAAGATATACTTGACTACATCTGTTTTCTATTAAGAAATCTTAGTGAAGAAAAAATCAACATTATCACCCTGATGTATTTGGCAATGAAAGTTCTGGTACCAAGCAAAGAAAACTGCTTGTTACTAGTAAGTACTTCATTTTTCATTGTAGCTGTTCATTCTCACAAGTGATACTAATTTAAATTAAATCTAATTTCTAGAAGTAACTTTTTAATATATCTACATTCAAAATTTAAGTCCAAATCCTTTCTTGGAGTACCCAAGCCTTAGAGTGCCTGAACTTACCGGCTCTCACTTTAGCTGTGAAATTTTCAGTGTATATTGGTTTTTGTTGGGGGCGCACTGGAAGTCTTTTCAGTCTTAGAAACATGGTGTCCATGAAGATCCGTCCAGAAAAACACTGCTTAAAAACTTACATCCAGCAAGGAAATCCATGCAGAAATTTCATTTTCTGTTAAATTGGAACAGAGAAGGGTTATTATTATTATTATTATTATTATTATTATTATTAACCAAGGAGTAGAGACACATTGCCTTTTTGAGCATGAAGGTTTTTAACTTTGAACTTCTACTTAACAGGATACAGTTCCAGAAAAGAGTTTTCCTTCCCAAAAGTAGAGCTGGACCACTGTAGCAAAATAACAGAGTGGAGTGTACCAGAGAGCTGATGAGCAGAAGAACATAGTAACTGCCTCAGGTCATCTAAGAAATCCTATCTGTGCCCTCTAATCTGATAGCAGGCACCATCAACACCACTTGTACTTTCAGGAATGCTCTTAAGAATTAACTTTTTATGAACTGATATAGACATCTCATCTGAAGAGTCTGGGCTTTGTGACTTCAGCAGATAAAAAGGGAATCTAACATTGGTATTTTAGTTCATTTCAGGGATATACTTTAAAATAGAATCCTTGACCCTCCCTCACAGGCTTTGTTTTGATTCACATAGCATACACACAAACTCATTTTGTTTTGGGTGGGACTGAACTGGAAGGCATTCTTCAGATACAATCTTGGGCACTAGTGAGCACTCCATAACAGGGATCAAGCTGACTTACTCCAAGGGAGAGCCTTTTGAAACACTTATAGAGTGAATGTCAGATCCTCAGCACCAACTGTTTTGTTTGACGAATTGGCTCTTACTGGACTGCCCTACTTGTTATTGTAAATAGAACCAAAATGATCTTCGTTGTGGGTCGCTGCATTTGTTTTCTGATTGAACACAGTAGCACTGGAGGATTCACTTGAATACTCAAATAAATAATTTCTAAATATGATGCCTGTGTACAAAAAAATTATATAGCAATTTATTTTATTTTATATGTTTATATTTTTATATTGTGTATAGTAATATGTTGTATGTATAGTACATTGCATATTGTATAATTGTACATATTAATTAATGAGTTAATATACTAATAAGTAAGATAATAAATCAGTTGACCAGAAATATTAAAATCCCCACATAAAATTCTATCTACTACTTTGTGGCTTTTCTCTGTTTTTCTTTTTAATTATCACGTTTTGAAGAAAGATTCATAAAAACAACTAAAGGTTCTGATTGAATGTCAGAGTGAGGTCAGTATATTTTTATCAGAGCTTCTGCAATGATTCATCTAACTGCTGGCTTGCTATTTTCTTGTCCATCGTACTCTATCAGAGGCGTTTTTTCTTCCTTGTATTTCTTTTGCTATTAAACTAAATGCAGTGATCAAAATATCCATTTCTTTTGTTTTATTAATTACATTTTGTGAATGTAGGATGATTTCAGTAGGTCTAATTCCCAAATAGCAATAATTAGACATAGATTTCTATTTATATTAAATGTTAATAGCAAAAACCCTCTATTTCTCCCTGTCATTTTAAATTCCTTAGTAATAATCCAACTTTAAGTCAAAATATAGATGTTACATTTTAAATGAAGGGGTTACATTCTCTTTTAATTGCATACATTTGTTGTATAAAACTCACACAAACAAAATGACTGCTTTCTTCTCCTGTCTGCTAAGTCACTGAATTAAGAAAACTTCATAAAATATGAGTTGTGCCCTAAGAAACGTTCTTTCAATGAAGCAAATTCTTTCAATATTTGCATGTGTACTTTCTGTATACTAATAATAAATTTCCATCCAGGAAATCTCCTTCTCACTGTATGTAGGCACAAGCATGTGTATGTGCAAATATGTAAAAGAATCTTTGTTCTGTGTCACCTGCATGTGCCGTGCTATAGGTTATTCAGTCTCCAAGCATTTGAAATTTAAATCTGTTTTACCTCTTGAGGTATGTGGTCCAACCTCATGAAGACTGTAACTTTCTTAATGCACAGAGATTTTTAGAATTATGCTGGATATGCATTTTTACATTTTTCTAAAAGGATTATATAAAAAGTCAAATTTAACCAACTGCTGAAAAAGTTTGCTATCTGTCATGGAATGCATTTCTTCCATTCAAGTACAGGAAAAAGAAAACAGAAGCCAGACGTGGGCTGGAAGTGTACTTGTAAAATTTAGCAGTGGATATTTCTAAGTGCTACATCCTCCTTTAAGCCACCATTAATTATTGGAATTCTTGCTGATGTTGCAAAATCTACCTGCAAGTCGTAGGTGGACCTTCAGCCCTTAGAAATTCATTCTATCATGGTTTCTTTGTCTAAAAATACTTCAAGTCTCTACAAGTCAACTTTTCTGACTTTTGGAATGTTTAGACTTTAAAAAATGTAAATATATTTTTAAAGTTTCATGAGATTTTTCATTTTTAATTTTGACTTTTTCCTTTTTCATATATATATTATGGGAATAAATCTAGCATGGTATATTAGAAGAGTACTATACTTATTTATTTACTTATTTATACTCACTACTAATTTTTTTCAAGTGTAAGGATGTAGTTGTCTTCTATCGTGCAAAATTATGTGATCAGTTGTATCTGCAACTCCACATTCATTAAACTGAGGTCTGCAGTTCTGTCTCTGAATTAGCTAATCTACAAAAACAAACTCTCTGCCTCTGGAATTCAAAATAAGTATCACCAATATTAATGTCTCCTCTAGTTTCCTTATGACCAGGACAGACCGCAAAAGTGTTTCTACTGCCACGGAACTAAATGATGTTAATTCCACTAGTTCTTCCTCATTGCATCTCTTGTTCAGGGATAAGAACTGAAATAAAAGAAAACACTGTACAACAGAAAATGTGATGGGGTACATTCTGCTAGTTTAACATAGTCCTTAGTCAGACAAAATACTTACAAAGTCAAAATGTCTTGGAAGAATCTTGTGAATATGGGACAAGATCAGCCACTGATGTCTTACAGTTGCGAGAACAGAAGTAGATCTTTCACGTATTTTAAGTTCCATATGAAACTTCAGTAGGACTTGTATAGTCGTACTGAAACAACTTATGCAAGAGCACCTCAAAGCCTTATCAGAAGTTCTAGAAAACTGCAGTCTTCCCAGTGGATTCTTCATAGGGATGTAGGCAGCATCATTCAAACTGCCTAGGCAAAGTAGTTTAGATGCTAGAGTATACAACACAAGAGAGACACTTTTTACTGCTTGTGAACACAGAATTCTCATCTAATTTGGAAATACAACTCTAGCATTTAACAAATTTGGTAGAAAAGAGTTTTGGCAGAAGGTATTTAATGAGCCTTATTTGTGAAAGTCAGAGATGTTCCACAGTAGCCTAAGAATATTGAGGTGTATTAATAGTTCAGTGGTGTATGACCAATAGTGTTATATTGTAGTTTATTTATACTTCCCTATACCAGTGCTGAGCTCAGACCAAGGAAGATAGGAGAGACAGTCTGAAAGCTTCCCAAATACAGCATGCATGAACACTGTCTGTAACAGAGGATGTTGGACATTGTAGTCAATACTGTGTGTTTATCACAAGGAAATGCTTCCTCTTTCATTCTTTTATGGACATACATGCTTACTTTTCCACAATACAAGTTTTCCTCAGTGTATTTTCACAGTACTTTGTCAAACTGTTTCTCTGTCAAGAAACAAAATGATTAGCAAGTCATAGAGTAATATGAATTTTTACTGTTCTAGACAAGTCTTGAATAAGTCAGTCCCTAGAAAATAGAAATATAAGTATGTTTTTGATGAAGTATCAGATCTAAAACTATTCTTAAAAAGAAGATTACCTTGTCACAAGATGAAGGAAAGAGAAAAGTACAAAGAAAAAACTCAGGTACTTTTTCTACAGTTCTGTCAGGTATGTGACTCTGGATTTCTTAATTCATGCAATGGAAATGCACATCTCATGGTTAGTTTGATAAAAGTCAATGAAAATACCACATTGCACTAATCTTTTTTGTCCTTTCCTCAAATTTTGTATTAAATCAGTGGAAGAGAAGGAATTGATTTTTGTTCATCAAGATTAAACAATGTCCCCAAGAATGGATTGTGATCCTAAATTCAGCGTGGGTTGCTGTGTATATGTAAGAGGGAGGTTTCGTTATCAGTCGGAATGGCTTATCGTTCAGAATTTAATTGATAAAAGGTTGAATATAGAGAACATCCATTTGGTAATTGGTCACCAGTGACATTCACCATGGCTCAGTAATGGGGCCAGTTGTGTTTAATATTTTTATCAGCAATCTACATGAGGGAGTCGAGTGCACCTTCATTAAGTTTGCAGACAATACCAAAAAAGTAGGCAGGACTGTTGATCTGCTTGAAGGTAGGAAGGCTTTACAAAGGTATCCAGATAGGCTGGATCGATGGAGCAAGTCCAATCTCACAATATTCAACAAGGTTGAATGCCAAACTTTCAGAGAATATAATTAACTTTGGTGGAAAATATGACTTGGTTAAAATTGTATCTCACATACTTATGACAGGTGTTACATAATATTTGTTTTAGGGCACTGACAATTGGAAAAGTTTGTTGGATTTTGCTGTTGTTTTAACAGGCATTTACCTGGCTCAGATGACAGCTGACAATAGTGGCAATGAAAGCTGGATAAGCCATAAAACAGACTGTGGGATGAGTAATTTTCTGTGCTGCTGGAGGAGTCTGAAAGTGGGGCTTGAGAGCAAGATGGTAGCCTGGAAGATGCATGGCTAAGCATTGCACATGATGACGTGCTGCTACAACCACATTTTGCTTTACTCGCTCAAATAGAACCTGGATGAGGAATATGCATGTGAGAGTGTTTTCATGAGGTCTGAATTTGTTTTGTTGCAGCTCTTCCAGACTTTCCAGAGCTGGGATTACTTCAGATGGTGATTATATGGTTCGCAGTTTGAAAAATAATTGCACTTGGATATGAAAAGGGAACATTTGGGATAATGCAGGTTATGTAAAATATGCAAACGAGAAGCAAGTTTCCCACACATGGAAGACAAACGTGCCATTTGTATGAATCTATTGGTCATAAATGATAGTAAGGATCTTTACTAATTTCTACCTAATTATTTTTTAAAAGATTTTTGTAAAATGAATTTAAAAGTCTGCATTCTCGATATTATCAATGAATTATTTTCTAGAAACATCTGGCATGCTTGACTAAATCAATAAATGTCTTTGAAAGACAGCCTTTTTTTTTTTTTTTGTCCGATACTGTCTATTTTTTCCAGTGTTTCTCATTAGAAATTTGATTATTTATACTTTTAAATTTATTATAAATATGCAAAAAATATTTAACATGTTGCAGTTATTAGAACAACACATCACATATAAAGATCTCAGGACTACATTCAGAATATCTTTTTCCAAATTCCCCAGCAGGATGATTCAGACCTTCTGAAGTTAAATTTTTTATCTCTATTTCCAATAAAGGTAATGGAAAGAGATAAATGAGAATCAGAACACTAATTCTCTATCAGAAGATGATTTCCTACAAAGCAGTGCTCACTTTTCTGTAAGGTAGCAGAAGAGCAGAGGCAGATAGCAAAGTTTTAATGAAGCTTATTTACTGAAATACCCCTCAAGTAAAAAGCCTACTTTCAGTTTCTGGGTGTCCCAAGGAAATTTAAATCAACATAATTGACCTCCTAGGGAGATCCTAAATGGTCTCCTGGCTACACTCTACTGAAATTAGGTTAACATGCAGCCCAGAATTTGGCATTAGAATGGGTAACAAAAGAAGGAACCTGACTCTGTAGCCCTGTGGTTAGCTAGAAGTTGTGTAGGAATCTGAATACCAGTGCAGTTACAACTTTGCTACTATTTTTAGTGGTTCCTCAGTACAAGATGCAGAAATAATCTTGGTGGCAAGGACTAGAATAAGAAGTTTCTCCTTTGCGTCCTCTATCTGAAGAATCTTCCTTTGTTTCTTTGGCCCGAGGAGTTCTGCAGTCTCTCCTGTACATCAGTGTCAACAAGGATGGTGTTTTAATGTGTTCAACCTTAGGCAAGACAGCTGGCCTAAACTGACCAAAGGGATAGTCCACCCCATGTGACACCATATGAAAAAACATGGAGTGAAGTTGGCCAAGTGCACTGCTGTTGCTTGAGGACTGGCTAGGCACCAGTCAGTACTATGAGAAACTGCTTTGTGCTCCACTTGTTTTGTACATCAGTATGAACATATAAGCATACATTATTATAATTACTGCTATTTCTCTTTTTTCTGTCTTATTAAATAGTTTTTGTCTCTAACTTACAAATTCTACATTTTTTTTCTCTGATTCCCTCCCCCATCCCACTGGGAGGGGGAGAATTGAGTGAAAGGCTCTGTGATGTCCAGCTGCTTGCCATGTTAAATCACAGCAAGTACAAGGAAAACTCTACACATAAAAGGGCACCACAAGCGCAAATCTTGCACTAAATATTGTTTAAAAACATTATTTGATGATGTTGGTTCACCTCACTTTTAAAGAATGAATTTTTCTTTACATAAAAGGCACCTTAAATTTGGTGTTTTTGTTTTTGCAAGAAATAAATTGTGGCTAGAGGTTTATATCCCCGTAATACTTTTTAAAAATTGAAGATGTGCTTTAAGATCAATCTGTCCTTTGTCTACCATCAGTGACAGATTCCTGTCCCTTACCTCTTCACCTCTTCATAGAAGTTGTAGACATCATTCCGTGTGCCTTTTAAGCTGGTAATTTATTTTGTTCTAGATTAGATCTGTAAGGTGATATGATTAGGAAAAAAAAGATCATATTGTTTTTGTTAGAAGACTCACTGAAGCCACCTGAGGTCAGGCTGCACAGAGACTTAGCCATAAAATGACATGTAGAATTTTTGTTCAGCAGAATATAAAACTTTGCAATGCTTGTAGCTTACATTAATAGGAAAAGACATCAAAACTCAGTGTCTCCATAAATAAAAACTATTTCATATAGAATATAAGAAACAAATAAAAGCCTAAAAGAATTACTGAGAAAATACAAGTTAATGAAGAAAGCTGAGTAGCTCCTTGCAAAATCAATGAATCACTGTGCATTCAAGTGGCATTAAAAAACAACACCACCAACAACAAAACAATAGATAAACAAACAAAAGGAAAGTAGAACTAGAACTGGTCGTATAGTGAGAAGAAGGAAGATCATCTAGACATTGTGCTGAAACAAAGGAATATTTTGTCTTGGTTTTCATTGAAACTGATGTTTTAACATATTGGACTGTTATTGGGAATAAGACTACTGAAATAGGAATACTGAATTTAAGCAGAAAATAGGTAAAATTATTGTATTTGTTAATCTCTGAAGATTGAAAGAAGTAGCAAATGATGTCCATAGTCTGGTAGTTAAGATTTTTAGTCAATCTATCAAGTTTGAATTTATGTTGTGTGAAGTTAATATAATGTCCATTAGTCTAATGTCAAATTCTTAAAACCAGTTGTAAAGGAAAGACTGTCTTCAGTGGATTTTGTTATAGATAAACAAGTTTCTGAGCCAGAGAAATGAACACAAGGAGCCCAAGATTTGCCTAATGAAAAGCCTGATCAGAATTTCATGGCATGAGCCTATCTGTAATTGAAATTGGCCTCAGTAATGAATTTAGAAGGAAGAGGGCAAGTAAGACTAGGTTGGCTAATTGAGAAACATGAAGCAATAAGATCAACAAGCATAAAATGCTCACATATCAAAAACTACTTGGAGAGAAAGAACACAGCGTGACCACAATAAAGACGGAAATAATCTTAGGAGTAATGAGGGAACTGAAGAAGCATCTTTTAAGGGGTCACTACTAAACAGTATTTTTAGAATTTTAAAATGTGTTGGATTTGATTAGTGACCAGGTCAGTGGTTAAGAGCCCATGTTTTCATTAGAAGTCAAAATCAGCTTCTCTAACAATCTGAGCTGCTTTCTTTTCTACCTATTTGTTAGTATTTCCTGACTATTGGCTAGTATTTCCTGTCTATCTTTTAGTGTTTTAGCATTTTTGTGAGGTTTCTAGAGCTATTAAGCTCATTTTCTGGACTCTCTTCATCTAGGTCACGGAATTACACTAGAATAAGATGGAGGGAATAACTAGCTTTCCATACCTAAGTACTTCTGATCACGCACAGTGACTGATTCGGATCCTGAATTACAAGGAAGATGCCCAGTGACGATGAGCTTCCAATTTGGTTTTCTGGGTATAAACTTCTTCTTTCTACACTGAAGATACCCAGCAAGAATACAAAATGTCATTCGAGGATGTCATATATCATATGTATTATATTACACATAGAATTAAGTTTTAAAATAGCAAGCATCAAATAAATGCTCACTGTGATTTGTACCAAAAAATCTTGAATACATTTCCCTCTCTTTGTTCAAAATTTGAATTTACCAAGAATGTCTATGATCCCTCAGATTATTCATTCCAGCCTAGTTTGCCAAAACTTAGGCATCTGAAAGGGGCTTTGAAGCAGTTGCCGTATCAATTTCTTTTTATCTAATGATAGCTGACCTTATTAGGTTTTTCCAAGCATAATTCAAAGCAGGTCTCTAGCAATAATGATAGCTTAAGGATGTGCTAAACTGTACTGATTTGTGTCTTCTATTGTGTCAGCACTGAATAGTCAAGATTCAATGGAGATGTAACTGCTCTTCCTCCCCAGCCATGATCTCATGTTATTGAAGAGGAAAAACCTGCTACAAAATAGTCTAGTTTAAGTAAAGTTCATAGTTATTCTATGAAACCATCTGCTAGCCAAATTTCCATTTTTATCTCCTGCATATGCTAGATATGTTGATCTTCCATTCCTTTTTAAAAATAAAGGCAAGGATACTCAATACTGAAGAGAGCTTCTTTCCCGTTTCTTCAGCTAAAAAGCATTCTATTTTCATATAGTACAGATCACAGCTGCATATATAGACTGTTTATTTGCTAAGTCTCTCATTCTTGTTTTTATGCTGCTAACTCCAGCAATTCATTCTGTTGAGAAGATACAAGATAAAAAATGAAAGTATCCATACATTTTCAAGGTTTCCTCAGCCTCCATAAGATATTAGAAGCTAAGACATCCTTTATTTATTATAGAGATAAATGTATATATATCCATACATTATTTATGTTGTTTTTGTTTATCTATTCGTTTGCTTCTTTTTAACATAATTCCCTGCCAACTACCTCTGTGTCACTTTTAACTTGTTGTGTTCATGATGTGAAGTATACTCAGAAACAAACATTGCAGTTGGCAAAATTTCCCCCCCCGTACTTAGTCTGAACAGCAGTAGTTCCTTGATGGGAATATTTCTTATGAAAAATGGCTAAGCACAAAGCATTGCCTCTACTGATAAGTCAAGTAGGAATCCTGCTATGCTAATGAATAATCAAAGATTGTCAGGCATATTGGAAGCTTTCATTTTAATTTTCCCATTTGTTCATTTTTCTACCATTGTATTTGTACTTCGCTGCTCTTTATTAAGGAAGAGTTTTCTACCTTCAAGGAACTAGCAGATCATAGGTCTTCTCAAATGCATTATCAGTCGCAGATATGTTTAAATTTGTGCAAAGCATCCAAATTACTGACCATTTTCTTCACCAATCTTTAGAGTTAAGATGATCTCATGATTCAGGAGTATAACAAGTTGAGTGCAGCAGACAAAAAGAATAATGAAAACCTCTCAGACATGAGAGATACCTACTAATGTTCTTGTTCAGAGTACATCTGCACCTATTTCTGCTCAACTGTCATATTTTTTTCTAACAGAATAATTCATTGTCAATAATATTTCCTAAATAAAACCTAGAGAAAATACTGGGAAAAACAGGCTCCAAATTCTTATCTTGATATTAGAAAATAGAAGCAAAACAATCAAGAAATTGGAATATGCAATATCTTTCTGTCTGTCAAAACAACTTTTAGCCTCTTTAGTAAAGGACTAGTTACCACCTAGGAACATGCCATTCACATTATTTAACATTTTAAAGATTTAATAACTTCTAAATAATCTCAACATTTTGAATCAGTTTATTAATACTAAATAATGCATTTACCATGTATCATATTTTGTCTTATATGCCAACTAAAATTGTCTGTAGTAGATCTCACTCACATATAATATTTAGAACATGCTTACAGTTAACAAGTATGCCTAATGCTATGTCTCCTATTTATTTCCATGGAAATTTCAACAGATACAAAGAGCAAAATAACGCAGTTTGATGGAGCAAATTCCCAGCCACAAAACACAAAACATTTTTCAACATAGTCACCATCATTAACTCACTTGCACAGATGAGATGATTGAGGTGCTCTTCATTTTATAATGTGACAGTTTTTCATGACCATCCAGAACATAACTTCTCTTTCATGTCACTGTTGCCACCCCTAAGCAACCCATGTAGCCTCACTGCACTCATATCCACCATTCGGTCTTCAAAAACATTTGGCAAGTGTCCATGAATGTTAATGAGTGCAATCTTTTCCGTGTGGAGGAATTCAGTTCCACACTTTTTCTTTATATATGCACTTCCATGTCAGACACCATTCTGTCAGACTGCCTCTCTGCTGCCATCTACCGCACAACAGCAAAATGAATGGAATATTGGTGGGAATGTTCACTATAGCCGTACCATCAACATCCACCTCTGACATTGTGGGCCAAGACAATAAAGTAGAAAGTATTACTTTCAAAGCAGCCCTTGTACATTCAAAAGTGAAGGTTGTAGCTCTGACTCAATGATTCAAATCTTACAAGACGCAAAAATGAGGTTATATAAATCGTTAATCCTTTAAACATTGGTATAAATAATTAACAAAAGAAAAAAAAGAAAATATCACAATGAAATCTGTGGATTAAAGTGATGACAGTGCATCTTCTTGCATCAGAAACAGTGTTGCCAGCAGGAGCAGGAAAGTAATTGTCCCCCTGTACTCAGCACTGGTGAGGCCACACCAGTTTTTGGCCACTCACTGCAAGAAAGGCATCGAGGCCCTGGAGCGTGTTCAGAGAAGGGCAACAAAGATGGTGATGGGTCTGGAGCACAGGCCTTACAAGGAGCGGCCTGTGAAGGAGCTGGAATTGTTCTGTCTGGAGAAGAGGAGGCTCAGGGGAGACCTTATTGCTCTCTATAACTACCCGAAGGGTGGTTGTACTGAGCTTGGGGTCAGCCTCTTGTCTCGGGTGACTAGTGATAGGACTAGAGGGAATGGCTTTAAGCTGCGTCAGGGAAGATTCAGGCTGGACGTTAGGAAATACTACTTCTCTGAAAGGGTGGTCAGGCACTGGAATGGGCTGCCCAGAGAGGTGGTGGAGTCACCGAGCCTGGTGGTGTTCAAAGAGCGTTTGGATGTTGTATTGAGGGACATGGTTATATAAGAAGTATTGGTGATGGGTGGATGGTTGTACTGGGTGATCCTGTGGGTCTTTTCCAACCATGGTGATTCTGTGATTCCATGATTCTATGATTCTGTGCACACAATGGAAAGCATAAATTAAAGCATAAAGTGAATGCTGAGGTACATTCTCTTTGATACTGTAGTAGGAAATTATCTTAATTTTCTTAATAGGCATTACTATTGGAGCAACCTATGTAACTCTGCCATGCACCAAAGGCCATTCTGCAGCTGTCCTGCATTCAGTGTGAAGCCAAAGGACTTGTCAGCTCACATGCCCCAAGATCTTTTGTTAATTCTTACAAAGCTGGCAGCATTCAAGCAATGAGCTACTTTTTGTGCTGAACTGTGTTTAACAGTTTGTATGCACTGAGAGCTCGTGAAGCTTGTTTGTAGCTAGTGCGGCTACCAGGTGAATGGCACAGATACATTCCTCCTGGCTTAGGAGGAGGGAGAAGTGAAATTGAACTTATAATGTTTTAGTTGACATCACTTGTGAGTTCAGCTCTTGTTGAGTTACTGAAATCCAGGTTGTCTGGAATTTGGTCACCATCAGGTCCTTTGAAATTGTTAACTGGTTGACCTACCAGGAAAACAGCTCTCTGGAGGAACTTCTAATTATCAGACAGGAAAATTTGATTCAATTTAGCTCTCATCAAACTTCCAGCAGCTTTCTAACATCATGACTAAGGATAGGAAGTAATGAGAGGCACATGGAGGCATACTTCCTGTCTTGGAAGTTGTTATTTATTACTGTGAAAGGAAGGTTCTTTGATCAAGTGGCAAGCCCAATTTAAGCAGAATAATGTCTATTTCAACCTTCTTCTATCCTAGATATTAAATTCTTTCTATCTTAAATATTAAATTCTGTGAAATAGAATCACAGAATCATAGAATGGCTTGGATTGGATGGGACCTTAAACATCATCTATTTCCAGCCCTCCTGCTATATGTAGGGTTGGCAGTCACGAGACCAGGCTGCCCAAGATCCCATCCAATCAGACCTTGAATGCCTCCAGAGATGGGTCATCCACAGCTTCTCTGGGTAACCTGTTCCAGCTCCTTATCACCCTCTGAGTAAAAAATTTCTTCCTAACATCTAACTTAAATCTCCTCTCTATTCCTTTAAAGCCATTCCCCCTTGTTCTGTAGTTATCAGGCTGCGTAAGAAGTTGCCTCCCCTCCTCTTTTTAAGCTCTCTTCAAGTACTGGAAGGTGGCAATGAGATCTCCCTGGAGACTTCTCTTTTCCAAGCTAAACAAACTCAGTTCCCTCAACCTATATTCATAGGCCACCCTTCTTTGATGCCTCCCAGTATACTGTTGGCCTTCTGGGCTGCTGGAGCACACTGGAGGCTCAAGTCTAGATTTTCATCCATCAGGATTCACAAGTCCTTCTCCACAAGGCTGCTCTGAATGAGTTCTTCTCCCAGTCTGT